>NC_056691.1:71126572-71436309 GCF_018350215.1 Panthera leo
TTTATTTATTTTTTAGAGAAAGAGAGCAGGGAGGGGGAGAGAGAGAGAGAGAGAGAGAGAGAGAGAGAGAATCCCAAGCAGACCCCATGCTCAGCATGGAGCCCATTGCAGGACTCAGTCCCATGACACCGGGACCATGACCTGAGCTATAATCAAGAGTTGGACGCTGAACTTAGTGAGCCACCCAGGATCCCCAAGATAATTTTAAATAATAAGCCTCTAATACTATAAGGAAAACATATTTACTCAGTTTCTATGGCTGACAAACCCAGTTTCCAATTATGAGATCAGTTTTGTAGAGCTTTATGAAAACATAATTTTTTTTAACATTTATTTTTGAGACACAGAGAGACAGAGCATGAATGGGGGAGGGGCAGAGAGAGAGGGAGACACAGAATTGGAAGCAGGCTCCAGGCTCTGAGCCATCAGCCCAGAGCCTGACGTGGGGCTTGAACCCACGGACCGCGAGATCGTGACCTGAGCTGAAGTCGGACGCTTAACCGACTGAGCCACCCAGTCGCCCCTGAAAATATAATTTTTAATTTTAAAATACTTAAGACAATTTTGGAAGGAAGAATGCATCCATTCATCCAATGTTACAGAAATTTAGAGAAAATTCACTTTTTCTTTGGAAAGACCTCTAGCAGTAAAGTGTGAATTTATCTGGCGTTTGACCACAACTTATCATTACTGGGTAAATCATTGTATCTATAATACAACAACAAAATGAGTCCAAGGCACCACAGCTCTAAAGGAAAAACCATTAGGACATCTTGGTGGCTCAGTCAGTTAAGCGACCAACTTCAGCTCAGGTCATGATCTCGCGGTTTAGGAGTTCAAGCCCCACATTGATCTCTGCTGGCTCTCCACTGTTGGCACAGAGCCCACTTCAGAGCCTCTGTCCCCATCTTTCTCTGCCCTTCCCCTGCTCGTTCTCTTAGTAAATAAACTTAAAAAAATATTTTTAAAAAATAATAAAAATAAATAAAGGAAAAAACATTAATCCTTTGACACGAATCTTTTATACATAGACGCTGCACTTTAAAAATCTACACTTGGGGCACCTGGGTGGCTCAGTCAGGTAAGCATCTGACTTTGGCTCAGGTCATGATCTCATGAGTTTGAGCCCCGCATCAGGCTCTGTGCTGACAGCTCGGAGCCTGGAGCCTGCTTCAGATTCTGTCTCTCTCTGCCCCTCCCCACTCATGCTGTCTCTCTTGAAATGTAAATAAAAATAAAAAACAATTGAGGGGCACCTGGGTGGCTTGGTCAGTTAGGTGTCCGACTTCGGCTCAGGTCATGATCTCACGGTCCATGAGTTCGAGCCCCACGTCGGGCTCTGTGCTGACAGCTCGGAGCCTGGAGCCTGTTTCGGATTCTGTGTCTCCCTCTCTTTCTGCCCCTCCCCTGTTCATGCTCTGTCTCTCTCTGTCTCAAAAATAAATAAATGTTTAAAAAAATTAAAAAAAAAAAATGAAAATCTACACTTATATTTTTCCGCTAAGATTGCCTTATTTCATAACTTGCCAGTTTTCCATTAATATCAATTTGGAACATATTTTTACATTTCAAATACGAATATTTACATTATTTTAATGGCTGTATAACAAGCCATTATATTCATGTGACAGAGACTTATGGACTCAGGCACTGACTCAAATCCCAGCAATTGACTTAATCCCTCTTTCAATTGTCCTCATTTACAAAATGAGAATGATAGTAACACTTCATTCATAGGTTTTTGGAAGGATTCAATGGGCTAATATGTAGACGAGGCTTAGGAAAGGCCTGATGCACAGTAAATGCTTCCAAGGGTTTTGCTTTAAAATTGTGTCTAATTTTTACCATTATATGGGAGGCTGCCATGAACCATACGAAAACTGAATCATTGCTCGTATCTTTTTCCTATTTCCTAAGGATAAAGTAATAAAATTGAAAAAATTGGGTCAGACTCAGTAAACGTTTTTAGGAATCTTAACGTAGGTTGTAAAATTATCCTCCAAAAACGTTGCAGTAGTTTACAACCAAGAACAATGTGCGAAAGTAGCCATTTCTCACACTCTGGCTAACTTAGAGTGTCATCGAATTTTAATATTTAGCCTGTTTGATAAGGGAGAAAATTTGTCCCCTTGCATTACTTTGGTTTTCTTAATTCCAGAGCTTTTATGGACTTTTTCAGATCTCTTTAAAATCTTTTCTTTGTCATTTTATGAATTGTCAAATATGTTGCACAATTTCTTTCCTACTGACTGTCCTTTATCTGTTCAGTTCTAGTTTTTTGGAATCCTTAGGATCTGTGTCCTAAGATGGCCCTTCAGATTCATTATCTTTACTCTTATTGTACTAATTTCAGACCATTTCTCTCTGAGATAGGATAAATGTCTTCATCGCTTTTCTTTTTCTTTTTTAACGTTTATTTATTTTTTATACTTTTTACATTAAGAAAAAATTTTTAATGTTTATTTTTTGAGAGAGAGAGAGAGAGAGACAGAGTGCAAGTGGGGCAGGGGCAGAGAGCAAAGGAGACACAGAATCTGAAGCAGGCTCCAGGCTCTGAGCTGTCAGCACAGAGCCTGACCCAGGGCTTGAACCCATGAAGTGCGAGATCATGACCTGTGCCAAAGTCAGACACTGAACCGACTGAACCCTTAAAGTTTATTATTTTCAGAGAGACCGAGAGCAAGTGACTTCGCAGGGCAAAGGGAAAGAGAGAAAAGGAGAGAGAACCCCAACCAGGCTCCACACTGTCAGTGCCGAGCCTAACACAGGGCTTGAACCTATAAACCATGAGATGATGACCTGGGCCGAAACCAAGAGTTGGACGGTTAACCAACTGAGCCGCCCATGTGCCCTGCTTAATTGATTTCTCAATTTATTACGTTACTTATTTAAAGGATCCAATCCACATTTTCCTGTTTCCATGGCGTTATTTTTATTCTTATTTAATTATTTTTAATAGGTAATATATTTACTTAAGTCAACATCCAAAGGTTATAAAAATCTATACAGCAGACTTCTACTTCCAGGAAGATAGAGTAGATATGCTTTTCTGTGTGCCTCCCACTAAATACAACTAAAGCTCATGAACATCATGTATAAAACAAATATAGAGAGATTATAAGAGAGATGGCAGATTGGCTAAAAAAAAAAAAAAAAAAAAAAAAAAAAAAAAGACAGACCCAGGTGTCTGGGTGGCTCAGTGGGTTAAGTGTCCGACTTTGGCTCAGGTCATGATCTCATAGCTCATGAGTTCGAGCCCCATGTAGGGCTCTGGGCTGATAGCTCAGAGCCTGGAGCCTGCTTCAGATTCTGTGTCTCCCTCTCTCTCTGCCCCTCCCCTGCACTCTCTCTCTCTCTTTCTCTCTCTCAAAAGTAAATAAACATTAAAAAAATTAAAAAAAAAAAAAAGACAGACCCGAGATCTGACACACGGTGAGTTTCCTAGATTTTCCTTTTGCCTCAAATATCTCAAACATAGAGCTGAGAAAGCTGGCAAACCAGAAACACCAATGGCCAGATACCTAAACAAAAAACAAAGAAAGCCATAAGTAAAGTATGTTCTCTTTAACCAAAGGACCAAGAAAAGGGCAGCCTAGCAAGACAGAAAATGTTTAAACAGCAATGGCTCTACTTCAGCCAACCATGGCAGAAAAACTGACCTCACCCCTACCCAGGCCAGCAAAGGCCAAGTGGGGACCTGAACTCCCACCCTCACCAGGTCATAACGAGATACTCAAACCCTACCCAAGTAGTGTCAGAAAAGTCTGAGTCCAACCCCACTGGATTCTGAATGTGTGTGGAGGAAGCATTGAATGCAATTATGTTATAAACAGAGGAGGCTAAAGGGATAGAGAGGAAGCCAAAGCTTCCACTCTTCACTTGAGCTGGCCGAATGTTGGCGCCCACGGTCTATGACAGCTTTGCACACATGTAATACCTAGAGCAACCATAACAATACTATACAAACAGAGATGCTTAAGAACATTACAGATAAATCAAAACAAAATTTTAGAAACTTCAATTAGCCCATGGGAAGTCAGGAAAAAAGAAAACAGAGAAACAAACAAAAAGCAACAAATAAAATGGCAGACTGGGGGCGTCTGGGTGGCTCAGTTTGTTAAGCATCCGACTCTTACTTTCAGCTCAGGTCATGATCTCACGGTCATGAGATGGAGCCACGAGTCAGCTGCTTGAGACTCTCTCTCTCCCTCTCCCTCTGCCCCTCCCCTGCATGTGCGTGCTCTCTCTCCCTGTCTTTCTTTCTCAAAAAAAATGATAAACAAATAAAATAAAATAAAATAAAATAAAATAAAATAAAATAAAATAAAATAAAATGGCAGACCTGAACCCTAACATGTTAATAATTACATTAAGTGTAATTATTGTGGAATTTTAAGTGTTTTGATGAGCTTCCAGTTCAAGATAGGAGAGGCCGCACATGTGTTTGCCTCATCACTTGGGGCCTCAGGGAACTGGAGATTTTGATACATTTCTGGAAGATAAAAAGTCTATGGAGCCATGCTGACGGAACACAGAACACAGGAAACAAAAGAACGATATAGTGGAGGTAGAAATCATTTTTCTTGGCTAAACCCTCGAGAAGCTACATAGAGACTATTTCCCTAGGTCTACCAACTAAAGTGTTATCAGCTGGCAAGAGGAGGACTCAAGGCCTTATGGATGGTGATTTATCTACTGTCAGGGCCTGGGCCATATCAGTAAATTTTTTTTAAATTCTTTTTTAATGTTTATTTATTTCTGAGAGAAAGAGAGAGAGAGAGAGAAACAGAGCATGAACAGGGGAGGGACAGATAGAGAGGGAGACATGGAATCTGAAGCAGGATACAGGGTCTGAGCTGTCAGCACAGAGCCTGATGCGGGGCTCGAACTCGTGAACTGCAAGATCATGACCTGAACCGAAGTTGGACGCCCAACCTACTGTGCCACCCAGGAGCCCCCGTATCAGTAAATATTTTGACTCTCACACCTAATAACCAATCTCCTTTCTAGTCATTTCTTCTTCCTTCTTCCAACCCATCTATGAATCTTTTTTTTTTTCATTCATTTGACCAATAGTCACTTAACAGCTACTAAATGCTAGGCGCTGTTGTAGGTATTGGGGAAACATGAGTGAAGAAGACGGATGAGGCCTGGGATGTGGTGGATTTTTCATTCTAGCGGAGAACAAACAAAAACATGAAAATAAAGACTTAAACAAGCCAATTCCAAATAACAATGAGTGCTATGAGGCCAAGACATTGGACAAACTAGTGTATTTACTTCTACCTGCTCACCACAAATAAATTTATTAGCGACTTCACTGCAACCATACCAAGGGCTATCGATACTCTACTTACCCCAGGTGATGTGGTCCTTGTTGCTATCTGTGAGCGATCTGAGTTTAGAATCCCATCCTTAGAGTATGTGCTCCTAGGTCCCTGTGTTTTAAGTCAGGTTCCCTAGAAGCCAAGGCTGAGGTGAAGATTCCTGTGCTGGTGATTTACTGAGGGAGTGTTCTCAGGGGAAATCCTCAGGGAGGGAGGGAAGCAGGATCGGGCAACAAAGGGGTTGGACAAAGGGGTGGTTTCAGCTGAAGTGTGGCTCAGCTTGACCTCACTGGGCAGTCACAAGCATGAATTTTACCACAGAGCTGGTCCTACCCAAAAGCAAAAGAGACTGAACTGTTGTGCCTGTGCTTTTGTCCCTTTGGCCGGGAGCCACCCCAGGGTAAGGGCAGGGGGATGGAGGTTGTAGCAGGTAATCTTTCAGGCAACCCCATATGAGACAGCTCCTATCATTGGAGGACAGTCCCCATAAGAAGGGTGATGGGTAGCAGCTGGGGACTGGGTTTCTGGGCCTGGGAAACGAGATCTGAGTGGAGCTTTACAGCATCTGCTAAACCACTGTTCTCTTCAGCTCTGCCATTCTGGATTAAAGGGGTCCACAGAATTCTGCTAGATGAAGACCTTTTCTGACTGCTTCTTAAACAGTCTTCCATCATGAGTCATCAACCCAGATTCACCTACTCCTGTCTTCCAAAACTATCCTCAAAGTTTCTAACTTGTAGATGATACCCTTCCCTAGTTTCCATTGCGAATACCATGTTTCCTGTCGCCGGATTTTTTTGACGGACTCAATCAAAATACAAAACAGGGAAAGGCATTAAAGGGTTAAATGGTATGCTGAAATCACTTCCTCAAATTCGAAGCCTGACTTTACGGACTTCCCGAACCCTTCAATTTGGAAACATTCCTTATTATTGGGCTTATTTTTGTGGACACAATCCCCTTGTTAAAGAACCATGATCCGTTCGCCTTTTATGTCGAACACCTCCCTTACTAGCGCTAGTAGATATGCATAAATCCTGGTAACTAAATCAATCTTTTTGGTTGGCCCGGGACCAACCTGAAGTTCAGGGGAAAGAACACACTCTCCAAATTCAACCTTAGCTGACTACCAAAGAAGTGAGATGGAAACTCCCTGTTTCACCTTGTCTCTATGGGCCACGAACAGCACCCATTTAGCTCATCAGTTAAATCTTCTTCCCTGCAAGAAAGCTACTACTGATCCCTGGTCATAGGGGTTGCACATTTTCCCAGGCTTTTGGAGTCCTCCAAGTGTCACAAATGCTGAGAACAGACAAGGAAAGAGGAAGGAGAAGGAGCAGGAGGACAATTTTCTGTCGTCCTTACAATTTACAACCCGTAGTGTGTCCCTGATTTCTATCACAGACGCAACCGGGGTTCTCAGCACTGAAGGAATCAAGTGTTTCCCACAGCTCTGATGAAGAATATTCCTGGAGGTCTATGCCTCCAATGCGCTGGAAATGAGACAGGGAAAGTGTCCCAATTGAAGTTTGCTAACCCATAGCTCTTCCCATTGTCAAGGATTTCATATCTTTGCTCACCCTTGGAGAAGTTCTCAAAGCCGATCTGGCAATTTTTCACAAACACCACAAAAGGGCTTCTCAGCAAGGAAAATCTCAAGCTTGGCGCAAAACAGTGTAATCTGTCAACTGGCACCAGTGAGTCTCATTCATTATGAATACTCCGCAGCAGAGACCAGTAGCAGCCATAGACCTGGGCAGGAGGGGGCCCTGACTTAGGCCCCACAATTACGAGTGCCTCACTCTGGTCCTTCTGCAGCGATGACCCTGTCTATGTGGTGCGAGGTCCATGGAGCCACTGAGACATGTCTACTAGGGCCTCTATGGCTCCTTGTAAACCATGTTCCAGGCATGGAACCCTAGAATTCTAGAATACCCTAGAATTTCAGCACTAGTAGGCCCTGTCCTGAGTCCCTCTATCACAGAGTGGACTGTTTTGGTACGCACGCCTCTCTGCTGGGGGGTTGGTCAAGGAGCACTGCAAAAACATCCGTGGCAAAGGAAACAAAGGCCTTGAAACTGGGAACAAAATCCAGAGAGGAAAACTATCTTAAATATCTCTTGAGTTTTCCAGCAGCAGAAGGAAAATAAGAAGCGATATTTTAACAAACGATCACGTAGGCAGTATTTGACTTGTTACACAGGTTGCATTATTTGCACACTTCAAATAGCACTATGAAAATCATTGTATATGTGCCTCTATTCTTGAAATGAATTTAAAATAGCAGAAACAGGAGATTATTGAGGTGCCCAGCTTAAACAAACATAGAATGAGGTTATTCGTTTCATGGCTGAAGGGCAAAGGAGAACCTTTGTTACCACATGGAGTTTGCTTTTTCCAGAAACTGCTCCCTTCATATACCCTGAAGGCAGGATAGACTAATTTTCAGGAAGCCAACAGTTTCCTGGAGGAAACTCAGTTCCTTGTGCTGAGATTCAAAGTTAGAGAATTTTTCAGAATGGATTGTGATGCTCTGACCAAGTTCTGCTAACAAGACTCACAAAGCCCCACAAAAACACTCACCAGAAGAAAGGGGAAGTGTGGGATGATATTGGAGCCCAACATAGGGGTATGACATTTGGTAGGGGAGGCTGGTTCTAGAACAGCGTGAGGGTGAAGTGAAAAGCACCCCTGGACCCACTAGTGGCCCGTGCAAAGGTCCCGACCCAGGGATGGATTTGGACTAGGAAAGACATCACTGCAACAGGGAACAGCATCAATTACAGCAGTACGACCGATGGGCTGATTCATCCAGTTCCCTCTCTCCTCTGGAACGCTAAGGCAGAGCCGGCCCCCTTGGACAATTGAGGATGCAGGAGCAGAGAACTCGAGAGGAAGAATTTGTGGGGGTTTGATTTCGTAACTGGAAAAATAAGAAACGTGAACACATTTGTACCTCAGTCTGGAGAAAGAGGTCACTGAATACATATCCTATCACAGTCACAGGTTGATTTCACGCCACAGTACAGAGAAAATGTAAGCTTTTTTATGGCGTCCTCGTGTTTTCCCACCTGCTGCGTAGAGAGGAAACCTCTTTTTTAGTTTACAGTAAACTTGCTCCACTGACGTTATTGAAACAGTCCTTCAGGAGCTCCATCATCTCATTTGAAATTCTCTGGCTCTCAGGTGGATTTGCTCATCCTCGGCCCTTTTCCAGGATGGGATCTGAGCAAGTGGCAGAGGGACTGTGGCCTCATGAAAGTAAGAAAAGGGTGTCCAAGATTCCATGCGGTGCCCCTGGATCCTTGCTGGTCCCTACGGAAGAAAATTTGTCTGTTTGTCCCTTGCACTGGTGCCCACTGGGGCGTGCACAATTGTTAATACTAGCATATACAACCAGAGACACTGGTGTCAATTATTTGGCCTCATTCCAGAATTTCTACCTTGTACCTATTGTAGACCAAACAAACAAACAAACAAACCCTCAAAGGAAATCGAAGACTTCGGTTGGAAATAGTTCAAACACTGCAAGATATTGAGGGTGTGAGATTATCCACAGCAGTGTTACAATTATAATGTTCATGCATAAAGGACTAATTGGTTTAATATATGCTCTTTTCTTCCCTCAGCATGTCCTGGTTCATTGACGTTAATAAATTCCAAAACAAGCCCAAATGTTTTCTATTTAAGTTCCAGGAATTATAATTATATGCCTTTCGTGATTCAATGGTCAAACAAAACTCCAGCCAGAGATAAGTTTTCCAGGGTTCTCGGGGCAAAAAAAAAAAAAGGCATGCTATTATGAACACGATTAGAAACATTTATAATGACACTGGATGGATGCAGTCAAGATTTTCATTTCTCCAAGCCAGAAAAAAAAGAAGCCTCCCACCAAAACTTCAAGGCAAAGTGATGAAAGAGTGGGTCACCCTCCCTAAATCTTAAACCTCAAATATGGGGGCAACTAAACTAGAGGTTTGTGCTGTCGGATAACCCCTGGCCGCTGGCCAGGGTGCAGGGTGGACAATTTGCCTGAAGTACTTATGAGCCTGAAATCTCTTGGACAGAATCATTGGCTTGAGAACAGTGTATCTCCAGGAAATTTCTTTGCTGGGGGCAAGTGGAAAGGGTTGAGGGTGGGGGCAAAAGGGTCTACTTTACTTGAGGTTTTATTTCCAGCAGAGAGATTTCAAAACAGTCCTCATGTATGTCTAAATGTGTCTTCCCCAGACAGATTAAAGCAGTTTCTAAGAGCCAATGAACAGTTTTAAGGGAAAGATTGTTTAGTTGAAGTCACATTGAGCCCGAAATTGCTTTGGACAATCTGCTTCTGGAGTGGCTAGCACCAAAAGGCAGCCAAGAGTGGGTTTTAGGAGTATGTGCCTTTTGAAATGATATCTTTATGATTGATATCTTTTTTTTTTTTTTTTTTGGCTACAAAGGAAAAACTGAACGATAAGGTGCTAGAAGTGATAGAAAGTGAATAATATTAATATAAATCAATTTACTTCTCTTCCTTAACTTGAGGATTTAATGTTTGGTAATCTTAATTTGGGAAGGGTTTATGGAGAGGCTGTCAATGTTTAGATGAGCTTCCAGTTCAAGATGGATGACGAAACATGTGTGTTTGTCTCACTATCCGGAGCCTCAGTAAAATACAGATTTGATAAATTTATGGAAGATGGAAAGCAGATGTTGACAGGCAACAGAGCACAAGAAACAAGAGAATGATGCAGTGAGGAGAGAAGCCATTCTCCTTGGCCAACCCCTTGAGAGGCTCCGATTAGGCAGAGGTAGGTATAAAGAATCAAAAGGCAAAGAAAAATAGAAATCTCTTTCTGTCATGGCAACAGCTGCTCCCCTCAGCCATTCCCTCCTTTCCCAGGCCCCCGGCCATGCAGAAGGTTGGGTAGTACCAGCATTGAACCCTCAACAGAAATGAGAGGCTATTCTCTAAAATAGCCATTTCTAAATATGGATAGAATCAAGGTTGCCCATGTGGATACTAACACCTCAGAGTAAAATGGATATTTTCCTGCTTTGGATATTTTCCTGCTTTTAGTCTCTAAATTAAAGCCTTCCAAGTGTAACAAATTTGCAGTCTGCTCTCCCACTCAGGGGAGAGGCCATTGGAGGAAAGGCTAGCCAGAAAAGCTCACAGCTATACCTTACGGTAATCAAATCAATCCTTCAGAACAGGGAACAGAGACCCAAGCATCAGCAGACATTTGAGACAAACCACAGCACCAATGAGAAGTATGAGCATATTAAAAAAAAAATAATGGCCCCTAAGAATAAAGCCATGTTTCACAGAACTAAGAAAATCTAAGAAAAATATTCTAATTAGTATTCTCCAAGAAGTTTGAGAAGATACTAAGATACTGCATCCAAAACTATAAGGACATTTGCTACATAAATGGAGAGAAAAACAGTATGTTTTTAAAAATTTAAATAGTTGGCTAAAATAGAAAACTTCACAGAAGAATGTATGGTTGACTGACTACACGAATGACCCCATTTCTTCACCTCTGACTCTATCCCCATCCTTTGCTATTTACCCTCATGGCACTTCCCCTATTGGTCTCTGGGTTTGTCCATGTGAATTCCTTTAGCCAGCGATGCTAGCAAATGTGACATAGGAAGAATCTGGAAAAACGTGTTCCCTTTCTTCCACTGCTACCATTGCCACTGAGATGCCTAAGCCAGGATTTTGGATGTGTGTGGAGTAGAGCCCCAGCTGGCAGCCTGAACACTCTTAGACACACTATGGAGCCCAGCAGACATTAGAAGATGAGACATTAATGTCTCAGCTAACACTTCCCCTCAGGAAGGCTTTTCCTGACCCCTCCACCTAAGGAACTCCTCCTTGGCAGTTACACTGCCCCCCCCCTTTCCCACAGGGGATACATTCCAAGACCCCCAGTGGATGCCTGAAACAGGGATGGTACCGAACCCTGTAAATAATGTTTTTTCCTACATACATACCTATGATAAAGTTGAATTTATAAATCAGGCACAGTAAGAGATTAACAACAGCAGCTAATAATAAAATAGAAGTTATGACAACATACTAGAATAAAGTGATGTCAATATGGTCTCTCTCATAAAATATCTTATTGTGCTGACTCACACTTCCTCTTAGATGATGTGAGGTGCTAACATGCCCACTAGATGAGACCAAAGGACATGAACGCCGGGTGATGTAGAGTTAGGCTGCTATTGACCACCTGATGCTTCGTCAGAAGGAGGAGCATCTGTTTCCCAGCAGCGGTTGACATGGTAACAGAAACTGCAGAAAGGGAAACCACAAATAGGGGTGGGGACTACTGTATTTCATTACGTTTGTACCACCTTCATAGCACCCATCATTACTAAGTGATTGCATCTACGTCTTTGTGTTCATGTTGATTGCTGTCTCTACTCAAATGTAAACACCACTGGATTAGGGACCTCGCCATCATATTCACTAGTGTGTTCTCCGGCATCAACAGCAGTGCTTTGCATTTAGCGGGTCAGCAGTTAAGTATTTGTTGAATAAATGAATAAAAAACTGAATGAATGTGTTGTCAGGATGAAAAACTGGAAAGAAGATTGGTTATTAGGAGTGATCATTAAAATATTTACCAACTGATATGGCCCAGGCACTGATAGCTTAGAAAGGTAACCATCCAAGGAAGCTCCCCGCCCCCCCCCCCACCCTCCATCTTGCCAGATGAATAACACTTTAGTTAGTGGATCTAGGGAAGACCCAGAAGATCCTTGAAGTATTTTAATTTTTTAGCAACTGGGTTGCACCCTGGTACATACCATTTGAAGACCACTCTGCTCTTTAGGACAACTGTGTAATGTACAGTAGTCACAAAGCCCAGCAAACTGGATAAATCCATCAAGTGACTCATTTTTGAGGGCTCAGTAGTATCACTTGAGTGCCCCTAAATCACCCATTGCTATTGTTGGACCTCATATCTGTGTATCCATGGCTCCGTACAAAGAGCTTGAGAGTCAGGCCGTCAGGCATCCCTTTTGCTTCATGGGATTGAAGTCATTTAAGGAAAAGAATGAGATCACTTACACTTCTTAAAAACTGCGGGACTCTCTGAGCTTCCCACCAGCCCCACTCACATTTCTCTGAAGTCAGTGAGGCACTACTTATGCTTGGCAACAGAGAGCTGCCCTCTCTTATTTCCCAATGTCCCCCTCCTTTGCCAAGATAATCTTTCCCAGACAGGGACATTCAGAAGGAATAGAAGTCTCCAGAAATGGGAGGGAGGGGGGGAATCCCACAAAAAAGGCCCTGGCAGTGCTTAGTTAAATGAATTCCACTTTTGGATAACAACCAGCAGCTGACACACATATGAGAAGATTAGGAGAGAATGTGTCCTGGATGGTTCACCAAAACAAAAACAAAAAAGAAATTTAATTTTCGGGCCATGGAGGATAATGCTGGTTGAAAGAATAAAGCAATTAATTTTCCATGCAAAATAATCTGTTAACCACAGATGGCAAGTTAACTGCTAACCAAGCTAACTAATACAATAAAACTTCACTTGTTTGGTGGGAAAAAAAAGAATAAAGATTATTGATCAGAGCCAATTGTTAAAGAGAGAAATGGCTGATTTCTATAAATGCCCTTTCAGTGAACAAATAAGGGTAACGACTAATAGACCTTTGGAAAACCTATCAAGCACGAATGAGAATAGTTTTAATGACTTCAAATTGTTATATTTGTTTGCTTCTAGCATACATAAAAATAGATTAGTGTCACTGTATTAAGTATCCTGTCTTGTTTCTTGGAAACGAGATATTTCTTAGAAATACCTTCCCCCATACATGTTACCATCCGAGGCATCAACCCACGCAATGATATGATGATTAAAACTACAAATAAGCTGGACATTAATTAGCGAATTTTTTCATTCTTAGAAAAACAGAAACCTTATCCCAGAAAGGGATAAAAGGCCCGTAAGTATCCAGCTCTTAACCCTACCTCCTGCTGCCGAGAAGCTGTTGAATATTTGTAACTAGAAAGCAACCATAAAAGAAAGGCTTTCCAATTAATAGGAGCAAATATCTCAGGAAACATTCAACTTGAAAGATACTCTTTTTCCTGCCTAAAGCCAAAAAAGCCTCCAAACCCTCTCCCACTATAGCTTCAGGAATTTTTTAACGGCTTTTTTCCCCCTAGAACTATTAATATGACAAAGCAGACAGAATTGCAGCGTCCCTACGTTTTATAACAGGAAGAGGACCCCCAAAAGAATCAGAGTAATAGAGAAAATTGATGAAATTATGTAGTTGAAATTATGTAGTCACAGCAGAAATTACCTTAAAGACTAAACTTCAGTCTGTTGGTCTGTTACACAGGTTGGTTTATGAAATTATTTTGTCTTATCTAAAATCAGGAGGTAACTGACGTAATATACTCCATGCGACATGCTGTCCAGAGAAGACCAGTGTAGTAGTGATCACTCCACGTTCAGACCCATAACCTAATAATAAGAACGGGTAACCAGCGATAGAGATGTATCACAGATAAACATACGGAAGGAGAAAGGGGGCTGGAGTAGTCAGTAATGACTAAGGTTATTTTTTAAAAGTACCACGCTTCAGGGGCGCCTGGGTGGCTCAGTCGGTTGAGCGTCCGACTTCAGCTCAGGTCACGACCTCACGGTTCGTGAGTTCGAGCCCCGCGTGGGGCTCTGGGCTGATGGCTCAGATCCTGGAGCCTGCTTCTGATTCTGTGCCTCCCTCTCTCTCTGCCCCTCCCCCATTCATGCTCTGTCTCTCTGTGCCTCCCTCTCTCTCTGCTCCTCCCCCATTCATGCTCTGTCTCTCTGTGTCTCCCTCTCTCTCTATGCCCCTCCCCCATTCATGCTCTGTCTCTCTGTGTCTCAAAAATAAATAAACGTTAAAAAAAAAATTTTTTTCTAAAGTACCACGCTTCATTCTATAGTTTGGGACGACTCATTGTTTTATAAACTCCCAAGCTGAGTCACTTCATGATCATAAGCCAAGAAAGATGAGATGAGAGACACAGCCGGCTTGCGTCCTTACTATCTTAGGGCAGAGACCGGCAGCCCCAGCCAGAATGATGCCTGAACAGGTCCAATTTCTCTTTCAAGCGGATCCCACACCAAAACTGGCACCAAATCTCTGTTCTAACACTTACACACTTACCCTAATTACAGAAAGACCAGTAACTTATTTCGAGGATTAACATGTAGTTAAAAACAAAAAAGTTGTAAAACTCACTTATCTCCATGTCGAAGTAGTAGTTTAGGCACTTTGTTTAGTGATACAATGTCAGATAGAGCTTATTGCTAAGCCAGTTGGAACAAACCTTGAAACCAAGGTCAGACCAAGAAGAAGACAGACAGAAGGGCAAAATGTAAATGTTGAGCAAAAGCTGAGGACAGTCTCGAGTCTACAATTAAGAGCTCATGGGGCGCCTGGGTGGCTCAGTCGGTTAAGCGGCCGACTTCGGCTCAGGTCACGATCTCGCGGTCCGTGAGTTCGAGCCCCGCGTCGGGCTCTGTGCTGACGGCTCAGAGCCTGGAGCCTGTTTCTGATTCTGTGTCTCCCTCTCTCTCTGACCCTCCCCCGTTCATGCTCTGTCTCTCTCTGTCTCAAAAATAAATAAACGTTAAAAAAAAAAAAAGAGCTCAGAACACCAAGTGGCCTTACAGGGAAGCTTAAACACCACGGGCAAAGAGGCATGTTCAAGATCAAGGGCATAGAATTTGGAGGAGTATATAGGAGGTGTCAGAAGTCATCCACAGTACCTCTGAGAACCAAACTCCATGGCAAGTACAAACATGAATAACAGTTAAGTGCAGATAAAAGAAAGAGATGCACAGAGCGGGAAGACATGAGACTCAAGAGCTGAGTCCCTAACTAACCTTGTATATCCTGGTTCTAATACTGTTTTCAGGTCCATCTGCAACTCTGTCTTTGAATTGTGAATTGCCTGTGATAATTCTGTATTCTTATATTCTTATAATAAACTCCCAACCCCTTTCCTTTCGGTCAATTCAACTTGCTTCCTGTTACTTGCAACCAAAGGATTTTAATTAACATAGCATATGTGCATTATAAAGATCTTGAAGTATGTTGCCAAGTTGTTCTCCAGCAAGTTCATAGGGATCCATTTATTCAACAATAGCGTCCTGTTTTGCTCCACTTTTATTAACTCTGGATATTTCCATTCTTTCAAATCTTTACAAAATTCTCTTTTATATTCTAATGGCCGCCATAGTCAGAAATAGCTTTTGCACACCATGGCTTCGCCACAGAAATATAGAAGGAATGGATGTCAAGAAAAGATTTTGGACACAGAACAAGTGCTCCTATTGATATAAATTTGTGTTATCTTCCATTGGAAAAATGATGAGATCATTTGTGGCTAAATACGGGATAGTAAGACCATGCTAAGCAAGGGAATCTTGAAAGGAATGGACAGAAGGGTGGGTGAGCATATGTTGCATCATGGTCTAGGAGGAACGGATCCCACTACACACCTCTTGAGTCTCAAGAAAACTGCCCAACCCATAGGGCTCCTTCTCATGATCCTGCTGATGTCCAAAGATGATCCTTCAAAGGGATACCTGGTCCATCATGCTGAATTAATTACAGTAAAACCTTGGGTTACAACTTGTTCTGTGAGTGTTCCTCAAGACAAGCAAACATTTCTCATAAATTTTAACTTGATAAATGCGTGATGTTTTGCGATAGGAGTAGTACATGATGCCGAATGTCACATGATCACAACTGAGCCAATGGTTCTTGAAATTCACTTTAATATACAAGTGCTTTGGATTACAAGCATGTTTCCAGAACAAATTATGCTCACAAACCAAGGTTTTACTGTATAACTTTACGCAACAAGATATGGTGTAAATATTAGAAAGGAGGTAATGCCATCATTTTACAGATAAGGCGGATAGCCTATGAATAACTGAAAATCACAAGAATTTGTGAAAGAGTTCAGGGAGGTAGTTAAAAAAAATAAACGTGTTCAGTCAGTTAAGCATCCGGCTTCCGATCAGGTCGTGATCTCATGGTTCGTGAGTTTGAGTCCCGCATTGGGCCCTGCACTGACAGCTCAGAGCCTACTTTGGATTCCCTGTCTCCCTCTCTCTCTCTCTCTCTCTCGGCCCCTCCCCTGCTCCCTCTCTCTCAAAAATAAATAAATAAACATTAAAAAATAAAAATAAATATGTACAAATCAATATATTCTAGATAAAGCTGGGTACAATATACAACACAGATTATGTCACTCTCAATCACAACCAGTAGAAAATATCTGGGAACTGACATGAAAATAAATCTGTGAGATCTATATAAACAGCAGTAACAACAAAAAGCTGAAAATAAGGACTGCTTAAGTTGAGAGACATATGTTTTGAGCTAGGACTATTTAATATTATAAGATGTAAATTATCTCCTGAATCAATTAAAATTCAATGAAGATATATTTAGAATTTGACAAAAATATTCATGAGGTTTATAAAATGTTGGATTAATAGGGGCACTTATCCAAACACATATTAAAGATTGCCATAAAACAGTAAGCAAAAAAGTGTGGTATTGGCAGTAGAATAAACGGAAAAAGTTCAATTAAATAAAAAGACCAATGTGGGCCAGAGACACATGTGACTTGCCCCCCGGGCCTTATCTCCCAGAATCCTGCTATAGCCAGAGATCAATTAAGGAGGGAGATAAGGGGGGGGGGGGGGGAGGATAGACTAAACTACACATGAGTATTTGGCATGTGATAAAGGTTACACTTCGAATCAGTGGGAAGACAATGGATTAATGAATTCTATTTGGGAAAAATAAAGTTCGTTTTGCATTGATCACATTCAGTTGCAAAAACCTGGTATCTTCTCCAGCTAGTTTAAGGAGAAAGGAATTTATTACATGGTACTAAATGACTTATAGAATCTCTAAGAGGACTGGAAAAAAAAATAGGCTATAGGCTGTATTTCCAGAAACGACTCCCAAAGCCCCAAGAAAAGTTCATCCAAATGGCTAAGTTTTTTCTACTGTTGCTGGATCTGAAAACACACTGCCTTTGCTAATTTCTGTATCGCTGAAATGGACGTCACATAGCCCACTTTTCTCCCCATTCAACTCCCTGGCAAAGTTAAGTCTCACATAATTATGCTCAATTCACAGAATCTAAATCACATCAGAAACACTAGTTGCACAGATGCGTGGGAGCTGCAGGTTTTAGCTTTCTGCCATGTGCAATGCAAGGAGGTGCGTTACATCAATTCACACAAACCAAAATAACCCTTGGATAATTTACATACTGACCACCAAATTAGAGAGCAGAACAAGATATAGATATGTTTACTTTAAGTGTTTAAACTAATTTTAAAGTACAGTTGCGTTTTGTGAATTATCCTTATAAATTGTGTTAGATGCATTAATACGTATATTACATGAAATACACATATTTAATTTATAATATATAACAAAACACATATGTGCACATATTTATCTGGGACAGAGAGAGAATAAGCAAGAAACAAAAAGGCTGTATGCCAAAATGATAGCAATGGGACTGTGGGATCATTTTATTTCTTTTTTCTTGCTGGTAATTTCTTAACAGGATAAATAATAACATAGCATCCCTTTTCTTACAAGAGGTTATTTTTTAAAAAACAAAAAAACAGGAGGGCAATCAACAAATATTTAGAATAAAGATTTTTTAAATCCTAAGTAAAATATTAACTGACAAATATTTTAAATAAAAGTTAACCTTTGCTGGGAACTTACTCTCTAACAGATACTATTCTTAGGGTTTGAAATGTATTAATATAGTTATTCTTTATAACAACCCAAGAGATAACTACTATTGTTATTTTCATTTTACACTGGGGAAACCTAAGACACATAAAACAGGTTAAGTAACCTGCCTGAGGTGGTGCAGAGGGGAAGGTGTCGTGCTGGGTAAGGTCATCCTGTTACAGAACCTGAGTTCTCACTTGCGACGCTAAATATTGTTATCAGCATTAATACTGTTACCAGCATTAATATTGTTATCAGCAACAATATTGTTAGCTAACATAAACTGGGCGTCAACATACAATACAATTCAGCCATTTAAAATGTACTATTCAATGGCTTTTAGCATATTCACAGAGGTGTGTATCCATCACAATTAATTTTGGAAACATTTTCATCACCCCAAAAAGAAATCCCACTCCCCTTAGCTGTCGCCACCCACCCCTCCCTAAGCACCCTAGCTATACCCATACCTCACTGGCATAATCTATTTATCCTTGTAACATGTAACATCCCTATAGGGTAGGGGCCAATATCCCCACTACAGAGTTGAGGAAACTGAGGCACAGAGAGATTACGGAAATGTGCACAAGTTTACATAACTAGCAAACAGGGGACCTGGGACTTCTATTCGGGCAATCCATCTCTAGAACGCTTCGCTTACCTACTGTGTTACTCCACCATCAACATACGCTATTACAAAAATGAAAACTTATGAACAAGTAAGAATTATTCCAGGAATATAAGAATGGTTCCATTTAAATAAACATAGTAATTGGATGTGTCAATAATTATAGTTAAAAAAGAGCATGTGTCAACAAAGCATTCGATAGCATTCAATATCTATTTCTAGGGGAAAGAAATAACAAAAAGACAGATGAAAAAAGGCCCTAAACGATTATGGAAGAATGCGGACAGACGTATCTCAAATAGCTATAACACGTAGTGGTGTCCCAGTGAAGGCACACGTAAATAACGAAGATAAAACATGCCCGCTGTTAACTACCCTAACTTAAACTTATTCTGGAAGTTTCACCCAATGCAGTAAGTCAATAAAAAGAAAAAGAAAGATTTCTCTTGAAAACGAAAATGCAAAATAATTATTTCTATTTAATAGATTGCATAAATAGGAAAATACCAGACTATCAGCTTCAAATCCTTTTCAGCAATACGACATTCCAGTAATCTAAGAAACTGAATGGAAGACTGTGAAAAATAAAATTACAAGATAAAGATGTGGGGGAGTAGTCGTGGGAGGGAGGTTGGAGCTCGAAGCTGTCTTTAAGGCTGCACAGCCCCCATAAACTGGAAATCATGAAGTCTTGCTTCACCTCCCAAGAATGCATACCCGTTAAGATTCTTTACATTCTTTTCCCTTGCCTATTCTGCCTGGAAAAATACTTGAAACCACAATGTTGGACATAGTTTATTTTTGTGTGTCCGTATTTTAACTGGAAGGAAAAGGAGAAGATTTGTCATGGATCTTTAGGTTACGGTGATTTGACATTTTATTAGTTACAGGATTTACGGCCCACACGGAGAAAGGAAACACTTGTGCAAAGGGAGAGTGGAAAAGCTAAGGACCAACATTATGTATCTCCTCCTTCCCCGACTGGGTAGTCAAAACCTCCACTTACATGGAATAAAAAGAAAGAATCCCAGAGCCCTTTCAGGTCCGTGAGGCTGTGAGGAAATTACAGAGTGACAATGTCATGGGGTATCTCGCAGACTGCTGGAGTCACCGGGGATCCAGGCTGAAGGGAGTCCTCAGCTTTATCCAGGAGCCCAAATATATCTATCTGTTCAACTACAGTCTATGAGGATATCCAAGAGCTGTAGCTTAACACATTTACCAGGCACTTTTTGATAAAACACTCATGTATGCCTCTTTACTCTCCTCCCTCCTTCAAAGCTCTAGTGGTCAGGAAATCGACACATTGTCTTTAGAAATAGATAAGCAAATGAGAGGTACCAGAGGAAAACTGACAGAGCAGAGCCCTGGTCTGAATTCCAAACAGCCCACATAAGAAGGAGCATGTGCCGGGTCGCCTGGGTGATTCGGTCGGTTAAGCGTCCGACTTCAGCTCAGGTCATGATGTCACGGTTCGTGAGTTCGAGCCCCATGTTGGACTCTGTGCTGACAGCTCAGAGCCTGGAGCCTGCTGCGGATTCTGTGTCTTCCTCCCCTGCTCACACTCTGTCTGTCTGTCTCTCTCTCTCAAAAATAAATAAACATTAAAAAAAAAAAGAAGTAGAATATGTGACCTTGGCCGAGCCACTCAAACCATCATTCATCTAAAATCATCCTCGTGGATATCACCTTTAACCTGCTGGTTCCCAAGCCCAAGACACCTTTTTATTAAAATCTCACTTAACTTCTTTATGGCTTTGGACCTTGATGAACACCTTTCCTCCGTGGGCTTTCGTAACACAACATTTCTGGGTTTCCTCCTACCTGGCAGATGATTCTTCTTATTCTTTAGCAGACTCCTTGCATCTGGGATCCGGCTTCAGTACTCAATTATTTGGTAATTCAGTTATTTGGGTTTAAATCCCTTTCCCTGGGAAGCCTCATCCAAATCCAGAGTCAAGTCCCAGACCTTTATCCTGAGACCTAGAACTCTAGACAGGTCAAATCATCTAGGGACCAAAACACCAGAACAAACCAGAGACCAAAAGGCTACAGGCTCCAACCTGAGCTAAGCTAAACATCTGTCCCACCCCCACCCCCAGCAACATCCAAATCAGAAAACGAGCTCCTCCTGTGAAGCTGATACCACCAGTCTGTGCATCGCCCTAGGAGGAGCAAGCCTTCTTTTCAGAGCTCTAACAACCAGCTCATCAAGTTTTGTGGATTCTACCTTATGTCTATCCTTTTACTCCGCTTTATCGCCATCTCCACTGCTTTAATTCAAGATCTTATGACCTCACCTTCAATGGCCTCTCTACTCTCTCTCCTGAGCTCCCTGACACCTTTCTGGACCATGCCAATATGTGCCACATACTTCACCCGAAAGGACCTTTACCAAAGGCAAATCTAAGACTCTAAAAAGGCTTTCCATGGCCCCAAATTATTAAAGCTCCTTTGCTTGGTACACAAGGCCCTTCATGCTCTGGCCTCTGCCTATCTATAGACCTTCATCTTCAATCACCATCCCCTATCCCTTGAACCTCAATTAATTACTTCTATTTTTCCCAAACACGTCATGCTGTTTTGTGGATCAGTTCATTTGTCCCTTTCCCAAGAAGTCCTCCCTTATCCCCAGTGTGACAGGCTGCATTGGTGGCCATAATTCTTCCCCATTCTCTGCATTTGCATTTTTGCCATGGCTTATCATGAGCAAACTACACTTACCCACACTTATCTTTGAGGTTGGCCTTGCCCTGCTTTGGCCAACAGCACGGAAGCACGGATGATAATGTATCAGTTTCAAGTCCCTTTAAACAAACTTCTGACATCACTTGTAAGAAGAACAAGTGGGCTGGTCCCAGAAGGAACATAAGAAACTCACCAAGCAGAACTTTTCCAGGGAACCGACCTAACCAAGTCCAACTTTGGTCAGCTCAGAGGACTCACAGGTGTGTGAGATTAAAATGCTTGCTGTTAAATACCACTGAGATTTTGTGGCTGCCTGTTAGGCGATATATTGTAGATAAATGATACAGCCAATGTGTATCATTAATTTGTCCTTCCCCTGACCTCCCATTGCATCCTTCTGTGTTTCCACCTGGTTTCTATCCAAGACAAATGAGAAGGCAGAGCTGCCTTGTGTTCCTGCTGCTGTTAACACTAAGCCTATCACCAACTTCAGTCAGAGGGGAAAAACTGCATCCTAATAAAAATTTTTTTAACGGCAAGAACACTCTGCCCAGCACTATTCCCCCAAATAAATAAAGACTGAGCTCTTTCCTTTACATTATTCTCCAACCAAGACAATTTTACCCTTGACTTTCATAAGACCGATGCCTCCACATATACGTGAACCTTTGTGTACAGATGACAATCGTGTGACAAAATTGTGAAGATGACATGCTTTTCCTGCCACCAACAAGCTAACTTTAAGTTATTCTGGCAGCCCAGCTCTCTTGAAGTCTGGAGTAACTTGCAAAACTTTGCAAGTAAAAACACTTTCATTTTTTCCAACGCTTTTCTCTGAGTTTTTCTTTGTCACGTGCAAAGACGCTGGACATTGGGTTGTGTCAAGGGCTCAAGAGTCCAAAAGCCTTTGTCTTGCGAGGGTGGTGGTCGATCAGAGGGATGTCTGTGAGACAGAAATCTGAAAGGCACTGTCTTGGGGAGATGTTAGATCAAAAAGACTGGCCCATGGTCCAAATTCATCACCAAAACTGGACAAATAGGCAGGCAGAAAATCCCTGAGTCTGGAGAAAGGCGAGTTGGATGCCCAGTCCCTACACTCATGAAAAGGTACACTGCATCGGATTAGGGAGCCAGCCGTACGGCTGTCACGAACAACTTCTATAGTAAAACTTTCCACATGGTCGCCCAGAAATTTCATATTTAATTCTCTTTATGTTGTAGATATAGACAAGCTTTGGATACTTGTGCCGAGATATTTAAAAATGGTAATTATACATATGATTTAGCTGTGTGGGACAGGCTTCTGATAGAACGTTAAATGAAAACCAGAAGACGAGACGGTTTGCACACTATTATTATAATACGTACTCGTAGAACACAGACTGGGAGAAAATACGTGCCAAAAATTGTTGTTGGGCTAAACGGAGTGATTTTTTTTTTGAAGTGTTTCTCTTTTTTTAAATGCTCAGTGTAAAGATACAACTTTATGATAAAGATGACAAATGTCTCGTATAAAATAATGCCTACAAATAAAAACTGGAAATTGAAAAAGAAAGATTTCTCAGTGAGCACCGAACCAGAACAAAGCAGTATGTGAACCTCCCTGGCGTCTCCCCATTGATATAATCCTATCGAGGGCTCACTACTCATTCCAGCCTGCATAGCCCCCTCTCCAAACCGGGCTGGGGATAAATGAGTCAGTCTTTGGCTCTAGGCTTGTAGACTCCACACAGACTACTGTCCTTCCAATACATTACAATTGAGAAAATTACTGTTTACTTCAATTATATGCCATTATACATCCATGCTCGGTTTTCAGGATTAAACACGGGACATACCTCAGTCTTTTGCTGAAGGCTTTGAAATAGTTCATCGGCAGAGGTATTCCACTACCAAGCTTCCTTTGCTCGGTAGCCCCATGCCCTGCAGCCTGTTTTCGCTGTTAACAAGTGTGAGTGAAAGAAGCTGGTCCCAATCGTGTCCATGGCAACCCTGAACATACTTGATGCTAAAACTGCCTGTCGGCTTTTATTCAAGGGAGCTCACCTGTTCGGTGTGGCTTTACCTCTAAGGTGGTGTTTTCAGGAAAGAAGTGAATTTTTTCTGGGTCTTTGCGACTCTCTCTCCACTTGACTATCTCCCCACTGGTATTAAGTTGAAGATTCCTCAAAGGAATTCTCCATATTGGTGCAAATATCCCCAGCACTGCCTGGACTGTAAAGCAGAGCATAGGGTGGGGGGTGGGAGGAGGAAGCAAGCAAACATATGTTTTTCTATCATAATCAATTTCTTTTATAAGATATCACACACACATATGATGTTATGCAGTAAATACAAATACAGCTTCTTCCTACAATAGAGGCAGAGAGGTCAGAGTCAGACATCTGTGT
The DNA here is from genome assembly GCF_018350215.1 of Panthera leo. Taxonomy (NCBI): domain Eukaryota; kingdom Metazoa; phylum Chordata; class Mammalia; order Carnivora; family Felidae; genus Panthera; species Panthera leo. The sequence continues at coordinate 71,150,401 of NC_056691.1, forward strand.
ACTAAGGCTTGGAGAGCCATTTCTTTTTTTTTTTTTTTCAATATCTGAAGTTTATTGTCAAATTGGTTTCCATACAACACCCAGTGCTCATCCCAAAAGGTGCCCTCCTCAATACCCATCACCCACCCACCCCTCCCTCCCACCCGCCATCAACCCTCAGTTTGTTCTGTTTTTAAGAGTCTCTTATGTTTTGGCTCTCTTCCACTCTAACCTCTTTGTTTTTTTCCTTCCCCTCCCCCATGGGTTTCTGTTAAGTTTCTCAGGATCCACATAAGAGTGAAAACATGGTATCTGTCTTTCTCTGTATGGCTTATGTCACTTAGCATCACACTCTCCAGTTCCATCCATGTTGCTACAAAGGGCCATATTTCATTCTTTCTCATTGCCACGTAGTACTCCATCATGTATATAAACCACAATTTCTTTATCCATTCATCAGTTGATGGGCATTTAGGCTCTTTCCATAATTTGGCTATTGCTGAGAGTGCTGCTATAAACATTGGGGTACAAGTGCCCCTATGCATCAGTACTCCTGTATCCCTTGGGTAAATTCCTAGCAGTGCTATTGCTGGGTCATAGGGTAGGTCTATTTTTAATTTTCTGAGGAGCCTCCACACTGTTTTCCAGAGTGGCTGCACCAATTTGCATTCCCACCAACAGTGCAAGAGGGTTCCCGTTTGGAGAGCCATTTCAAGAAAGAGGCAGAATTCTGAACTTTGGGTTACTCACCCCTCAACACACACACACACACACACACACACACACACACACACACCGATATTGTAATATTAAGTGGGGATCCCAGAAACTCTTTTTATTTATAGTCTAGCTTTCCCCCTCTCTTCCACTGGGGACATCTGATGTCTTTCAGGTTGACAACCATAGACCCCTCCTTACTAAACACTGACAGATGGGCAAATTCCTGAGAGGCAAACACAATCAGTTCAGTATTATTTAGATGGCACCCTGGGAGCTCTGTCCCAAATGTCTGGCACGGAGGTTGTATCTCTGATAATACACCACTAGATGGCGCTCTTCCCAGCAACCTAAACAAAGGAATGAGTCTCCACCCCAGCTGGGGCCTGTGACCGACCAGAGAGGGAATGAACATTAGTGTGGACAGAGCCTTTCAGTTAGGAATTAGAAATGCAGGAGTGGCCGGGTAGCTCCGTTGGTTAAGCCTCCAACTCGGTTTCAGCTCAGGTCATGATCTCACGGTTCCTGGCATCTACCCCAGCATCAGGTTCTGAGCGGACAGTAGGGAACCTGCTTGGGATTCTCTCTTTCCCTCCCTCTCTCTGCCCCTCCCCCACTCGCACACAGGGCTCCTCTCTCTAAATAAGTAAATAAGCTTTTTTTTAAGAAAAAGAAATGCAATTCAGAGTCAGAATTTGGCTGCCTTAGTGAGTCCCACTGGCACCTACCTGTCTCTTAGGTGCTCTGTCTTTAAGGAGTGGAGGGGTGTCTGCACACTTCATCCCAGCATTAAGGTCTGAACTTTATTAAGAAATCCTGTGCCCCCAAAGCTTTGAATGTTGACTTCTTTCCCCCCCTTAACCCTATTCATCTTTACCAGTGGAGAGACTTAGAGGGTTTTCAGAGTAACGATGAAGTTAATATTGTTTAATAATTCCTGATTATAAATCAACAGTGCATGAATTTCAGAATCTCCATCCATTAACCATACCCAGAGAAAAGCTGGTTCCCAGACTCCTCCAGTCAGTGACTGGTCATGTTGAGCCATACGGGGGGCATCAAAAAGTGACATCTGTAATCGCTGAAAGGCTCAAATGAGCTCCAATACTGATCAAGCTTACTTTTGATTGCTAAAAATAAATAAATAAATAAAAGTAAATTAATGAATTAATTAATTAAAATTAAAATTAAAAAAAGGAACAAGATATTCATCAAAAGTACCTTGCAATATGGGGCACCTGGCTGGCTCAGTCAGTAGAGCATGTGACTCTGGATCTAGGAGTCATGAGCTCAAGCCCCACATTGGCTGTAAAGCTTGCTTAAAAAAAAATTAAAGTACCTTGTGATAGAGAGGATCACTGGCTTAATACTGAGTTCTTCCTCTCAGAAAAATAGCAAAAACAGGAAAAATATTTTTTAAAAATCACAATATGTTGGTTAAGCATCTGACTCCTGATTTTGGCTCAGGTCATGATCTCTCAAACCATGAACCCCTGCATCAGGCTCTGTGTTGATAGCACGAGCATGGAACCTGCCTGGGATTCTCCCTCTCTCTCTCTCTCTTTCTCTTTCTCCCCCCCCCCCCCCCCAACTCACACTTGCTCTTTCTCACTCTCTCTCTCAAAACAAATAAATAAACTTAAAAAATCATAATGGGTATTTTCAGTGCAATTTAACAGACCATAGGGATACATAAAATGTATGCAGGGTGCTATGGGAAAAGCTGCAGTCAGAGAACATAAATGAGTTCTTATGGGAAAAAATAACTTATGTAACTTAAAAATAAATAATAGAGGACAAAAATAGGAGAAGGAACACTGGACTGCTGAAAACAAGTTAGAACAAGCACCCCAAGAATTCACCCATCTACTCAAATATACCTAAGTCCTTCTCTGCCCTCTGTTCTCACACATATCCAGACACTGTGGATACACAAGGAAAACGCATCCCTGCTCCCATAGAGTTTTCATTTTAGTGGGAATTATTCCAGAATTTAGAGCAAAAAGAGACATTGATAGAAATGGTAAGAGGAGTGATCAATAATATGGATGATACATCTACATAATTAAGTCTTCCAGAAGGAGACTTGAGAGCAAATGAAAAAATAATAATAACATATAGAAAAAGATTTCTTTGAGCTACCTGAGGTTTATATCGCAAGGTCTTGCCGAGTCCTGAAGAAAAAAGTTAAAGAAGCATTCAATCATATTAATATCAAATTTTATTTATTTTTTTTTATTTAAAAAAAAATTTTTTTTAACATTTATTTATTTTTGAGACAGAGAGAGACAGAGCATGAGCAGGGGAGGGTCAGAGAGAGAGGGAGACACAGAATCTGAAACGGGCTCCAGGCTCTGAGCTGTCAGCACAGAGCCCGACGCGGGGCTCGAACTCACGGACGGCGAGATCATGACCTGAGCCGAAGTCGGCCGCTTAACCGACTGAACCACCCAGGCACCCCTCAAATTTTAAAACCTTTAAATTAAAAAGCCTTATTAGAGGTAATAAGGACCACTACATTATGGCAGAAGATTTAATTCACTAGGAAAATAATTTTAAACATGAATACTCCCAATAAAATAACCTCAAAATACATAACGTAGAAATTCATAGAAATTTTTTCCGAAGGAAAAAAAAATGACAAATGTATCATCAAAGGAGATTTCAATATGTCTTTCTCAGTTGTTGACAGGGAAAACAGAAAAGAGCAAAATAACAACAGGTCCTAAACCATCATCAATAGGATGGATCTAATGGAAACATATCCAATTTTGCCTCCAACCATTACAAAATATTAGGTCTTCTCAAGCATTCAAGAGACATTTAGGAGAAAGATACCAAGATAGAGATTTCTGATTTCTGAATCCCAAGATTAAATGCCCCACTATGATAATGTACCATACTGGCAACATTTATCATTCCTGCAACACTCAACGTTAGAGACAGCTGAGCAATGTTAAAAATTTCTTAAGAAAAAGATTGTTACCCAAGAACTGTAAACTGGGCCAAAAAATGTTCATGGGGGCGGGGGGCGGGGGGAGACTGAAATATGTTTCCCCACATACAATCAGTTACAAAGTATGCTTTCTGGAAGAAAAAAATCATGCATGGCAGCCAAAAGTAAAACGATTCAGCATAAAGAGGTAAAGAAAGAGGAAGATACAGTATAAAAAAAATCCTAATGAGCAAGATAATCAGCAGAGCAGTCTAAGGCCTTATTGGCATATGTTAGCAAAGATCCTTCAAAGAGAAACTGCATTATGAGAAAAGGATCTGAAAATAAATATGCACATTTTTTTTAAGTATTTATTTATTTTTGAGAGAGACAGAGACAGTGTGAGCAGGGGAGGGACAGAGAGAGAGAGAGGGAGAGCAAGAATCCCAAGCAGGCTCCGTGATGTCAGCACAGAGCCCTATGCCGGCCCACGCTCACAAAACCGTGAGATCATGACCTGAGCCCAAACCAAGAGTCAGATGCTTAACCGCCTGACCCACCCAGGTGCCCCCAAATATGTAGATTTTTAAAGATATATGAAGAATTTCTTGGAGGAATAGGGTAGGAAGGAACTAAAACTGGTAAATTTCTGAATTTGAAAAAGGGAAATAGACATGGACATTCTTTTTATTGATAGAGGGTTAAAACATTTTTGGAAAACACTTCATTTTAAACTTAAATTTAATTAATTTATTTTTTAAGGGGCTACCAGAGCCCTTTATCTTGTGATGCTGAGACACTAGCAGTGTCTCAGACATACAACCAGGCTGGATTTCTCACAAGTTTCTCACTGGTTTTGAATTGTATCCCATTGGTTTCATTTCACTTAATCCCACCAACTCATCTCTCCAGGAGCAAGCACTCCTATTTTCCTGCCGGGAACGTTCTTTTCCGGAAGTTTCAAATCTGGAGCAGTCAGCTCAGGGGCCCCACAGGCAGACGATTTAGGAGCTTTGGAAGCAGGTGCTGCAGGGGACACAGACATCAACATGCCTCCAGAAATCATTCTTAAATGTACCACTTCAAAGAAACTGAGAAGTAATTTCAAGATAGAAAATTAGAACTGAGAAAATAAAGATACAAAAAAGCATAATAAAGAGAAAAAAGAAAATGAATGTAGTAATCTGGCTGTAGAAGGCCTCGTGGAATAAATAGTAAAGCAAAACCAAGCTCTCTGCTGTTGATAAGCTACATGCCCAAAACAAAATAACAAAGAGTTGGAAATGAAAACACAAAGAAGAAAACAGCGGGCTTGGAAATACTAACATTTTGAGAAGTCTCAGTTCAAACAAACAAGAAATTCTATTTTATCAAGTAAATAAAAAAATGTTCAACAATGTCAGTCGAAGCCGTCAGCACTTCATTTGGCCGAAATTACAATCATAGTAAGAGACTGTGAAAAGCTACCTGAATTTGGCACCTAGAGTGGAAGAGCATGAACTATGATATATTAAATTAAATATATCAATCGCAAACTTTATTAGAAAGAAAACACAGATCTGTGTATCTAGCAAGAAACTCACATAACTTTTCAAGGTTTTGTTGGGTCTGACACATTAATTCTAAATTGTAAATAGAATACATGTATAAGAATACCTACAAAAATCTTGACACAAAGAAACAGTATGGATAAGTGTCCATGTCATATTTTAAACCAACTTACCATTTTAATAATTAAAATATTAAATTACCATATGTAAATGGTTAAACGAAAAGAGTTGAGATCTATAGTCTATGTTTCCTCTTTCTTATCCTTTCTCTTTCCCCAAATGCACATAAATTTATAACACATATATATACACATATGAACAATTCAATAAGTGGTGTTAGAAACATTGGCTTTCTTCTTAGAAAAAACAAAGGTACAGGGCGCCTGGGTGGCGCAGTCGGTTAAGCGTCCGACTTCAGCTCAGGTCACGATCTCGCGGTCCATGAGTTCGAGCCCCGCGTCGGGCTCTGGGCTGATAGCTCAGAGCCTGGAGCCTGCTTCCGATTCTGTGTCTCCTTCTCTCTCTGCCCCTCCCCCCTTCATGCTCTGTCTCTCTCTGTCTCAAAAATAAATAAAACATTAAAAAAAATTAAAAAAAAAAGAAAAAACAAAGGTGCATTTCCACTTCTTATCATACACTTAAATAAATTGCAGTGAGATTGAATACTTAGCCACTAAAAATAATAGAAGTACAAAATAAATGGCATCAAAGATAGTTAAAGACATTTATAAAATGAAAGAGAACAAATAAAATGATTTTGTCATAAAATTCAAAAGCCAGAAATGAAAATAATATAGAATTAAGGGAAGAACGGTTATCTGGCCAAACACATTTTCAAAGCTAGGAAAAACAGTCACCATATGTAAGAAAAACAAAGGGCTGTTATAACAAATAAATAAGCTCCAAATAAAAATGAGCAGTAAATCATAAAAAAAATAGAAAAAGGATGGACAAAGAAAAATAATAACCTTATGAAAACACTCTTGATCTCAACCCAAAACAAAGAAATCAAAATGAGAACAAAAATGTGAAATAAACACATACCAGTTTGGCTAAGAATCAAAAGATTGCTCGGTACCAATATTGATGAAGCCATAAGGAAACGGACTAGTAACTGGAAATCTCCAAGGACATCCAGGAAGTAGAATCAAAAATTGAACACAGATATCCCATTGTTGTGTCAGCAATTTTACTTCTAGAAATTTACCTAGGGAAGTAATTAGACAAGTGCACAAACTTATATGATTCTTATCTCAGCATTTTTTTCTGGGGGAAGAATTTAAAAACTTCAGTGGTTCTCCAGCATGATTCTAATTACAATACATGCAATGGTATATATCATGCAGCAATTTACAAGTTGAGATACACGTGTCCACATGTGCCTGAAAGTTGTCCAGAATTAGGGGGAAACACCAAGTTAAGATAGAATATGTATGCCACGATCCAATGTTTGCATGATGTAGTTAAAATTTATAGTTCCATCTTGGAGGTGTAAAAACGTGACTTTATTTCTTTGTAACTGAATTCAATCTTTTGAGGTCCTATTTCCCTTCAGTGGTAGAAAAAAAAAATCAATCTCAATCATGCAGGGAAAGTGAAGAACTTCAAAATAATATTTCGAAAACTATTTTAAAACTTAGCTCATTGAAGCTTAGCCCAGTCTCCTCTGGGAATTTTCCTCCTCATTCCATGTTTTCCTTGATTTTATCTTGGAAACCTCTCCCCGGAGGCATCTGGGTACAGAAGGTACCATGAATGTCCCCACACTGGCAAGAGGGGTTGTGGTCTGTCTCTGAGAATCACAAGGATTGCACGCTGGTCCCACCTGATGTCAGAGGATTGGATCTGGGGTTCTGCCCAGGGGTGGTAGGTCTTGTCCTGCTTTTGTGTGTTTGCGGCAGCCAGTGCTGCTGTCTGTGGTTCCCCACATGTCCTTATACCATGAGTTCATGCACAGTCTACCTTCTCTCAGCCTCTTTCCACCCACCAGGTCTTTTAGCATTTGTTCAAAACAACATGGTTTTTGAAGGGATGATAGTGCTAAGTGGCTATTTTTTTAAGAGATAAAGTGATGACTCTCATAGAAAAATAAAACGAATACATGGCAAACGTTTTGTTGAGCTCATTATTTAATAAGGGAACCAACCAGTAATGTTACAGCGCAGTTCAAAGAACACAAAGAACAGGATTCGGAATTCTTCCCGAGGATACTGAGCTGGAGGAAGGCAACTACCACCAGGGGGCTCCAAACTACAGTTGGGAGGAAATGGCAACCCCAGAAAATCTCAGAAGGCTCATTGCTTCCAGTTACTGCCTTAATCATTTCATTGACCTTTAAATAATGTGCTACTGGGTCTAATGTAATTAAATCTGTTGGGCTTCGCTGATTATATTACTGGTGGGATTTACTATATTTGGTTGAAGAATATCTTGTTTCTCTAAAACCTAAACTTATTCAGAACTAGTGCAAACATCCGACTCCTTTCTTTCCTCTACTGTAGTGCTTTTCCGTACATCGTTTTACTGTAAATTAGTTTCCTTTTCTATGTTTTCCATTACATTGCAGTTAAAGAATTACATAGTTTGTTTTTTTTTTTTAATTCTGAATTAGGTAGATTGTTATTTTAAGAATCCTATTTCAGGCTAATAACTTTTAAACAAAAAAAAATTGTCAATAAAAGGGAAGTATTGGCTCTGGATAGTCTTAAGAGCCACTGTATTACACCATTCTGCTTCCTTCTTAAGATCTGTGCTGTGGGCATTATGGAGAGAAAATATCTCCAGTGGAGACCATAACATTGGGCTTCAGTTGGGTTTCCCTTCCCCACAATGGTGAGTCCCAGGATTCTTTCTGTTAAATGGCCTGCTTGGGGCTGATGCCAAATCATCCCATTTCTACTCCAATGTACGTGTATAAATTAATCTAGTGAACACTTAGGGTACATACTTCTTAATGATTATCATTTTCCATAGCACTTCCAAAACTAAAAGTACCTTCATTTAATATAGCCACATGATTCTATATTCTGAATGTATCGTTCCTTTCTCCATTCTTCTGTGTGAAAGGGTAATTAAAATTTTACATGATGAATTAACTTTTTAAATTTATTTTTTAATGTTTATTTATTTATTTTTGAGAGAGAGAGAGAGAGAGAATGAGCAGGGGAGGGGCAGAGAGAGCAGGAGACACAGAATCCGAAGCAGGCTCCAGGCTCTGAGCTGTTAGCACAGAGCCCAATGCAGGGCCTTGAACTCGTGAACCACGAGATCTTGACCTGAGCTGAAGTCAGACGCTTAACTGACTGAGCCACTCAGGCACCCCTAAATTTTACGGGATAAATTAACTTTTAAATTAAACTTTAAAAAAATCGAATAGATTCTTCCAAATCGGAATTCAGGGTTCGGGGTAAAGTCACATCTTTAAAGTGTTTTGTATGTAAATGGAGCATTCAACTCACATGTCGTAAAATAAGGCAAGGATACCAAAAGAAAACTAACAGAAATAGAATTAAGGACAAAATTCAAATATAAGAAGGTAATAGGAGGATAGTAGGAGGAATGACACAACCCGATAGCTGTTGCCTGGAAGATAAACATTTCACAACCTGTACCAAAGCTAATCAAGAAGTAAAGGAAATATTAATACATTAAGAGTGAGAAGGGAATATAACGAATATAAAAAGCGGTATCTTTTACATTTTTAACAGATGTGTACTTTTTTTTTTAAATGAAAGTTGCTAGTTCTGCTTGACCAGAGGGTGCGATCATCATTTTTAAAAATGTTGCTGGGACGCCTGGGTGGCTCAGTCGGTTAAGCAGCTGACTTCGGCTCAGGTCACGATCTCGCGCTCCGTGAGTTCGAGCCCCGCGTCGGGCTCTGGGCTGATGGCTCAGAGCCTGGAGCCTGCTTCCGGTTCTGTGTCTCCCTCTCTCTCTGCCCCTCCCCCGTTCATGCTCTGTCTCTCTCTGTCTCAAAAATAAATAAAACGTTAAAAAAAAATTAAAAAAATAAAAATAAAAATATTGTTGCTGATTTCAGAGGGATAGTCACTCATAAATGTGTGATGTATATCAAGCATTGCCTAAAAAATAATATCTTTTGAGAAGAGAAACTTATTACCACACACTCAACCCTGTGCTTCAGAGGTAAACAGACCTCCTCGTAGATATCCCAGAGGTAGCCACTTCCAAACACATCTATAAATGAACTCCTATTTTTCTCCTTGCCCTCACCTCAAATCTGTTAGTTTTCCTGTCTTAGTAAATGGCGTCCCTACAATTTAAGTAGGGTAAGTAGTGGTAAGTCAGAGGCAAGACATTAATTATCTCCCCTTACAATACACATCCCAGCACATAACTAAATCTTGATTGCTTTCATCTCCTACATAGATCTAAAATATTCCCACTTTTTTCCATCTTCACTGCCAACACCCTAGTCTAAGGGAACATCAGTTTTCATGTTAGTGCATCCTACTGATCTCTTTCATCCACCGATGTTCCCATCTAAACTATTATCCAGTCAGCAAACTTTTGAACCAACATATCCCATCATTTCTCTCCGTGCCTTGAAACTCTTGGGTGGTTCACTGCCCTTTACTCAAAAGAAAAACTGAGCACGAATTACAGGGTTCCACCTGACATCATTCCTAATAATCATCCCACTCTTTGCCCCCACCCTTTTCTCATGTCCCATGTATATAATCTTTCAGGTACTTAAGAGCATGCTTTAAAGCGTTTACACATGATGTCCCATCAACCTTTCCTGCCCTTCCTTTATCTAAACAGCTTCTACAGTCCCCAGCTGTGAACTTTAAAGGGACTTTCTCATAAAGAGGAACGCTTTTGCACTGCTGGTGGGAATGCAAACTGGTGCAGTCACTCTGAAAAACAGTATGGAGGTTCCTCAAAAAATTAAAAATAGAACTACCCTACGACCCAGCAATTGCACTGCTAGGTATTTATCCAAAGGATACAAAAATGCTGATTCATAGGGGCACATGTACCCCAATGTTTATAGCAGCACTATCGACAATAGCCAAAGTACGGAAAGAGCCCAAATGTCCACCAACTGATGAATGGATAAAGAATATGTGGTAAAAATATATGTATTTATATACAATGGAATACTACCTGATGATAAAAAAGAATGAAATCTTGCCATTTGCAATAACGTATATGGAACTAGCCTGTATTATGCTAAGCGAAACAAGTCAGTCAGAGAAAGACAAGTATCATATGATTTCACCCATATACAGAATTTAAGATACAAAACAGATGAACCTACGGAGAACAAAAATGAGATAAAAAAAAAAAAAAGAAGGAGGCAAACCATAAGAGACTTTTAAATACGGAGAACAAACCGAGTGTTGCTGGCAGGTATTGGGTTGGGGGAAGGGCTAAAGGGGTGATGGGCATTTAGGAGAGCACTTGTTGGGATGAACACCGGGTGTTATATGTGCTGAATCACCAAACTCTATTCCTGAAATTATCATTACATTATATGTTCACTAACTTGGATTTAAATTTAAAAAATAAAAACAAACAATTTTAGTTTAAAAAAATTTTTTAAAGGGACTTTCTCATGGAAGTCTTGCTTGGGGCTCAATCCCCGTCCCCCCCATAATATTCATCTCACCTATAATAATGACTCTCCCAATGGTTGCCCCCCTTTCTGGTTTGTAAGCTCTGGGAGGATACATGCTACATCTGCTTTGTTTACCACTCTTCCCCGATTATGTGCCAGAAGTTTTAACACAACATAACGCTTAACAGATGCTTCACCAGGGAAGCACAAAAATATTAAAAAGGAATTTAGAAAAGGTAAGGTAAAGTATGATCCTACTTTGGAAAACATGAGTAGAGGTAAATAATATAATGAATAAGCAACTAGAAATGCAGTCAGCTGGGATGGACACAAACCAGAAAAACTAATTAGGGCTTTAATTTTTCTTGCGTCCTGAGGAGCCTTAAGGTGGGGAGTCCAGAGCCTGTGCAGTAGTCACAGATAAACATTTAAGAGTTGTCAGTTGACAGATGTGTTTTTCTAAGGTTTATTTGTTTTGAAAGAGAGAGTGTGAGTGGGGGAAGGGCAGAGAGAAAGAGAGAGGGAGAGAGAGAATCCCAAGCAGACTCCACACTCAGCCCGACTCAGGGCTCGATCTCACAAACCATGAGATCATGACCTGAGCCGAAATGAAGAGTCGGATGCTTAACGACTGAGCCTACCCAGGTGCCCCTTTTAGATGTTTTTAACATCATGGAATGAGATGAGTGTACCTAGCAAGAAAATACGAGAAAGGAAGAGAACAGGCACACGACTGAGCTTTAGGGGACCCCAGCAGAAGAACTGATTTGATGATATACTCCAGTAACACCAAAGAAGTGACCATGTGAAATTTCCAAAGGTAGCATCCTAAATGTGACCTTTAAGGCTGCTGTTGCCGAAGACTTAAAAGAGAGAAACATACTATGGGAAACTGGAGGAAAAGGGATCCTTTTAAAATAGCAGCAGAAAGTTTAGTAACACTGACACCTACAGCAACATAGAAAGAAGAAAACGTACCTATGAACTGGGTCCTTTAATTAGACTTCCAGGTTGAGTGTTGAAGGTTTTGCTTGTCTTCTTTTTGTCATTTATAGTAAATGGCAACCGGAGACAGCTGAGCTAAAGAAAAGACTGTTAAATATAAAGGGTCCAAAATTGTTTGAAAACTGTCCATTTCTAAAAGCAGCAAATGATGCTGAGCAAAATAAAGGGCTTCAGGCACAGAACAAATGGAGGGCGTTGTCAGGAAAACACGGTCTATCAACGAAGCTCAGCTTGCGACTGACTACAAAATCTTTCCCTCAGATGTCAGAGAGATCTAGGTCGGTGCCTCCAAGAACCATCCAGACAGCAGGGCTTCTCAAAAACTAAAAGGTGTTACCTCTGTATCTCTCTCTCTAGAAACATCCATGTGCAGATTTTTGTGCGGACCTAGGTTTTCAGCTCCTTTGGGTGAATATCAAGGAGGCTGACTGCTGGGTGGTAAGCTAAGAGGAAGTTTAGTTTTGGAAGAAATCACCAATGTGTCTTCCAAAGTGGCTTGTACCATTGCGGATTCCTGCCGAGAATTGCTATGGCTCCACATTCTCACCAGAATTTGACCTTGTCCCTGTGTCAGATTTTCACCACTCTAATAGGTGTGTAGCAGCATTTCATTTTTCTCTTACTTGTGTAATTCCTTAATGGCAGAGGCTGAGGAGTATCTTTTCAGGTGCTTATTTGCTATCTATAGGACTTCTCTGACGCAGTGCCAGTGCAGGTCCGTTGCCCATTTTAAAACTGGATTGTTTATTGTTGAGTTTTAAGAGTTCTTTGTACATTTTGGGTAACAGTCCTTTATCAGATAAATCTTTTGCAAATATTTTCTCCCAGCCCGTGGCTTATCTTTTCATTCTCTTGTGTCTTTTACAGAGCAGATGTTTTTAATATGAGTGAGGTCTAGTTTATCAATAGTTTCTTTCCTGGATCATGTCTTTAGCGTTGTATCTAAAAAATCATTGCCAAAGCCAAGGCCATCTAGATTTACTTCTACACTTACTTCTAGGGGATTTATAGTTTTGTATTTGACATTTAAATTTCGATCCATTTTGAGCTAATTCTTGTGAGGAGTGTAAAGACTGAGTCTAGATTTCATATTTTTGTATGGAGATACATTGTAGGACTATACGCTGGTACAATTTTTTTGGAATATATTTTGGTATTCTTCACCAAAGTTAAAAATTTCAATGCATATTCCCTATGATCCAGAAAAAGTTAGAAACAATCCTAGTATTCCTCGAAATTTAATACTGCTCGTCAACATAAGTTAGGTTATGTTGCATTAACAAATGAACCGCAAAAGCTCACCATAAACACAGCAAATGTTTATTTCTTGTTCATTTCTTGACCATGCTGTTCATTCAGTATGAATGGCAGGGATTTTACTCTGCATAGTCATTCAAGGTCTCAGGTGGATGGGGACTTCGTTCTCTTCACGTTCTCACATCTCCATGTTTGGCTTTCAGGGAAAAGATCCGGAGAGTACCACAAGGACTTTTTACTTTCTCAGCCTAGACATGACATTTGTCACATCCACACAGAGTCCGCAGGTCATGGTTAGTCCCATGGACTTGTCTAGAAGAGCTGTCAATTTCCAAGAGTCCAGGAAGGAGGGGGAAATAAAATATGGATGAGCTCTAAAAATCTCTACTTCAATTACACAGTGAGGCAGATACAGATTTACCAACCTTGGACATACCTCTGTGTCACCAAGTAAAAAACCCAAATATGTTCCAGATAGCTAACCTCATTTTGTTTAAAAGAAACTTCTCCACATTTTCCTGGACAATAGTTTCAGATAATAAGTTCTGCTCTTTTTGTTTCTCCCTATTTCCTTCCTTTTCTTTCTTCCTCTTCAAACATATCAAAGGCTCTGTGCCTCCTATTTGGAAGAGGAATGTGGCAGGATGAGAGGAGAAGACATCAAACTCCACAATCTACATCTTCGGTCCAGAGAGATGCCCTGGGCCTCATGGATCATGTGGACACTTAGCTCCTGCATCGTTCTCCTTGGGTAGCTCATGGAGAGCTCAGATTTTACTCAGTATCATTTTCCTGTAAACTTGCTCCTCATTTGCATTTCTTTTAAAAAAATTTTTAACATTTATTTAATTTTGAGAGAGAGAGAGAGAGAGAGCAGGGGAAGGGCAGAGAGAGAGGGAGACACAGAATCCGAAGCAAGCTTCAGCACAGAGCCTGCTGTCAGCACAGAGCCTGACGTGGGGCTCAAACCCACAAACTGAGATCACGACCTGAGCAGAAATCAGATGCTTAACCGACTGAGCCACCCAGGCGCCCCTCATCTGCGTTTCTTATCTCACCGCATCATATCCGCATCTGTCCGTGGCCAAGGGCATTACCTGAATTATGACTTTTGGCACACAATCTCCGGGTCCCAAGCCCTCTCGAAGCCAGCCATCTCTTTCTCTCTTCACCTCCATTACTACCTTCATCTTTCATCCCAGCTAAGGTGACAGCCACCGACTGTCTTTTGGCTCCGGGCTTCCTTGTCTTCAATGTATTCTGAAATGTAAACGAGACTGTGCCACGCCTTTGCTTAAATCCTTTAACCCATTCCCCATAATTATCGGGATAAAATGACTCTCAAAATTGCTCAAGACATCATGCCTGCCTGCCTGCCTTCCAAGGCTCAATCTCACAATCTACACTTGTTCTTCTTTCCAAAATGGCGTCCCTTCTCTCACCAAGCGTTTACACGTCTTGCCGGGAATGCCTATCTACCTGTGCTCCATGTGTGGCCTTTTCCTAATGGTGGTATTGATGTGGATGAGCTACTAGCGTGGATGCAACTCAGGAGCTTGGCAGAGCCACACCTTTATACGACTCAGGCCACAAGGTGAGGGCTTTGAGGGGACAGTTCCTATGCTAAAATGGAACCTTACTAGACTATTCTTACAAAGGTAGTCCCTCTTACCACCTTTTTGTCCCTTTTATTTTCCTTTAATTTCTATCATGCCATAGTTCCCTTTATAGCTCAATACAATTTGTGTAATGTCCTGGTTGTGATTTATTTTTAACTTATTTATTTCTTCCCGCTTTCTCCCTCACTCCTACTAAATTCTTGAAAAAAACTTTATTTTAATGTTTATTTACTTTTGAGAGAGAGACAGAGCATGAGCCAGGGAGCGGCAGAGAGAGGTAGACACAGAATCTGAAAAAGGTTCCAGGCTCCAGGCTCCAAGCTGTCAGCACAGAGTCCGACGCGGGGCTCGAACTCACGAACCATGAGCCAAAGTCGGACGCTCCACCAACTGAGCCACCCAGGCGCCCCAAATTCTAATCAAGCTCTATAAAAGAACTTGTGTGTCTCACTCACAGCAGTCCCATATGCGGTAGTATATGGAGGGTTCTCAAAAGGTCTTTGTGAATGAATAAAGAATGAATAATGACAACTACCACATTGAATTATGGTTTTACAGTTCTCAGTTAAAAACCATTTAGTAAACAGCACCGTATTTTAGTTTTGTTCCGGGCATTTGGATCATAAAAAGGAGGCACAAAGTACAAATTATCTCATTCTCAAAGAATTTATAATCTAGTTTGGGGTATGGGCGTACCTGCGTGTCTATACAAGCACAAGCACCCCGCGGAACAAATCATGCACCTGTTTATGACCTGTTACCGTCTATTGCTTTTACTGCGTTAAGTTCTTTAAAGGCTTAAAATAGTGCAGTATACTGTCCGGCTCAAGGAACTCATAATTTGTTTGGGGAGTCAAGATAAGGACATATGAGGAATTATGGATTGCAATATAATATACATGTAATTATGTTTAAATAATTCTATAGGCAACAACTGTTAGGTCCCCGATTTTTCCTCTGAGATCCAGTCTCCTCATGTGTAACAGGCACTTTGCAAAGACCAAAATACAAATTATATGAGGGTCTTCTGTAAGCTGCAGGCCACATTACAAATTCAACATACACTAATATTAAAAATCTTTCCAAAGCATACCAAGGCACGCTAAACAAGACACGCTCAGAAAGCACAAACTAATATTGATAAACTATTAATTCAGAAGACTTGACCTTGTTTTTTTTTTATTGTTCCTATTTAATTTTAACTGCAGTATTCTTAAATGTGGGGGAAACCTTTATCGGGGTTGTGGAACTAAGGAGCCATTTCTTGGTCAAGAGTGCCTTTGTGGTTGACACATTTTATTTCATTTAAACAAGCGAGTTTTAAGTACTCCTTAATACTGTGTTACGTGAGGTGGAGAATACAAAGTAAACTAAGCTTCCTTCCAGAAAGATGCAAGGGATTAAATACGAACCCGTTATAAACAATATTATACAAAGCAAAATGAATTCTGGCTTCCCTGATGCCAGTGCGAAGACATTTGAGAGTTTCATAAAACAAAATGTAAGATCACTTTGTGAGGGTCTCTGTTTATTAGGCAATATGTGCAACAGAGATCTGTGGCCTAGCTTCCAGCCATCAGGAGAGATTTTTACTTTCTACTTTATTCGTTTCTGTATTCCTTGAACTGTTTATAAGTTTGTATCATTTTTATAATCACAAAAGTCTCTCTTAACATACCTGCACAACCTCTAGGGAAGTATCAGCCCCACGAAACTATTGTTACAGAGAAGTTTTAAAAGTTTCTGTATGAAAAATAGTTAGAATGTATTTGAAGAACTGGAGAACAGATTAGTGATTGCCAGGGGTCAGGATGAGGGTGAGCCCCAAGGACTGGGGCTACAAAAGTACAACAGGAGGGATCTTTGTGATAGTAGAACCACTCTATACATGGATCAACGTCAATATCCTACTTGTGATTTATACTATGGTTTTGCAAGATATTGTCCCAGTTTCACTGGGAAAACTGGGTAAAGGGTAGAGAAATCTGTCCACAGTACTTCTTACAACTGCATTGGAATCTACGATAATCTGAAAAGGAAAGTTTAATTTTAAAATGTTAGCAACGTTCTAACTAATTGAATAAAATTGGGATCCATGAGCCCATACTGATATAAATGAATGGGAGAGGACAGAACTTCTCCTGATAGTAGAAAGCAAACTAAAAATTGTGAGAAAAAAGAATTAGAAATTCATCATTTGGCAACTATCAGAGCAATGATCCATTCATCCAAGAAATACCAATGGATGCGAAGACTAGACATTACAATTCCAGGAGGAATAGAATATTTCCTACAAAATACTATTATTACAAAGAAGAAAACAAACAAACAAAGAGTAGTTTTCTTCACAGTGGAGAAACTGACAGGAAACACCTTAGGTAATCAAAATTGACATCATCAGAAATGGAACAAATCAACATGGTTGGCTACTTGCCAGGATACAATGAGAAGAACCACAGCAGCACTTCTGTGTTCTTTTACCAAAGATAAACATGAATCTAATTATAAAGAAATATTAGATAAACACAGATGCAGAGACATTCTACAAAGTGACTGGCCTGTGATCTTGAAATGACAAGGTCATGAAGGTCAAGAAAAGACTTAGGGATAGTTCAAGATTGAAGAAGACTCAAGAAATGTGGTAACTAAATACAACCAGCGACCCAGGCAGGATTCTTTTGCTGCAAGGGATATTAGTGGAGAAATCGGTGAAACTTGAATGGGGCTGTGAATTAAATGGTAGTTTATCAGTGATAATTTCCTGATTTTGATTGGTTGTATTGAGGTTGTGAAAGAGAATATTGCCTGTAGGAGTTACACAGTATCCAAGGATGATGGGGCATCGTGTTGGCAACTTACACGTAGTTCAGGAAAAATGTTCTATAAATTTGGCAAACTTTAAGTTTGAGATTGTTTCAAAATAAAAGTTATGTTTAGTATGAGAAATGCAATTGATAGTTTTTTCCGCAGTCTAGAGCTCAAGAGATTATAGTATGTTCAACTTCTCCTTCCTTTTCCAATAAACAATATATAGTCAACTGAGAAGGACAGCAGGAGTGAAAATGGAATTCTCTAAATCAAGGGTTGGCACAGTTTTTCTGCAACTGGTCAGATAGTAAATACTTTAGACTTTGAGGGATGATCTCTGTTGCAACTATTCAATTCTGCTGTTGTAGTACCAAAAAAAGCCATAAACAATAAACTGATGAGTGTGGCTGAATGCCAATAAAACTCTTTGACACTGAAATTTGAAGTTCATATAATTTCCATGTCTTACAAACTATTCCTCTGCCTCAACCCTCCAATCATTTAAGAATGTAAAGCTCATCCTCAGTTCATACAAAAACTGGTAGATTTGGTCAATGAGTCCTAGTTTGCCAACCTCTGCTTTAGATTTTAAAAGGGTCTTTACACACCACATTTTTAAGCACATTATGAGTAAATAATTTATAGATATGAGAATTATAAATTTCCCAGAAGAACCTGAGATTTTAGGTATAGACTGTCAAGTTACAGGTGAATGTTACAGAATGAACGGACCCTGCTTTGGAAGAGTGTTGACCCATTTTTGGCCCTCAGTTATACACATTTCTTCTGTCAGATGACACCTAAATCCAAGCCTGTCCCAACACACAAACAAACCCCAATCCTTCTGAGGGTTTAGGGTCAGGTGAAGCTCGCTTGGTGTTAAAAATGAGTGATTTGTTTCAAAAAGTCTTGCCAGAAAAAATGTTCTTACCTTGATGTGATGAAGGGACCCAATTAAGACATGTTTCTACAGTTTTGATTTAGCACGAGTCACAAGCTGGGTTTAAGAAAAAGAGCTAGAAACAAGATCACAAAATTATATTTCAAAAGTTGAGGGACTAGCAGAATAAATTAGAAGGAAGACGGACAGTGGAACCTAACGGTTAATTGGGAATGAAAATGGGAAAACCTGTATGATTCATTAATTGTATATCGGCTGATGTTTCAAAACTAGGAAATCATGGTTTCACTAATTTAAAAAATGGAATATGTGAGGGGTGAATAATTTGTGAAGAAGAATTCTAAGATATCTGATTTCTAACAATCTTACATCCACCTAAATTTAAAGGTTCAGAACTCTCTTCCAAATGTCATGGAGACCTTCATTCATATGAATAAATGTTAACTTTTTTTTAACATCTTAGCAACACAACAAAAAGAATATAATTAGCATATCATTGGAAGATAACTATGACTTTTGTTAGTTATTAAAATTGATAAGCATGAAGATCACTGTGATTTTATAAACTCCAAGTTTTTCATAAAGTCATCATAATGTTTTTATAAACTCACTTTTTCCAAAAGAAACTCATGTTAAGAGTAAGACTTATTACTGACAGAAAAAAAGCAGTTCTGAGTTGGGGAAGCATATGGTTGCTTCCCCCCAAGAGGTCAGAAGGCCTGGTGACGGGGACATGAAGTTGTCCACAGAAGGAAGGCACCTTGCGATGCAAGCTGGAAGATTCCTGAGCAACAGAAACAACACGGACCAGAACCACACATTGCCAAACACTGATTGAAAATGAATTTATTAAGATCCAATTAGTATGTTTTTAATTCAAATAGTCCAGAATATATGCACATGAAAGTCCAAGTTCATTTCTTTCACTTCCAACATAAAATGCTCTGTACTTTGGATAAAGTATGTGCAAACATGTTTCTGCTAACTGGTTCCCCATGTTCTTTCCACCGTGGGCACCTTACAAGTCTGCCCTCTGCTCAAATGCTGACCTCTTCCTTCCTAGACAATGATTCTTCTGGACATCTTTCTCTTAAACGTACTCCCAACTTTCCCATACCTGCTTCATGACTGTGACTTTACTGGTTACTTATAACAAACTGGTGCAATTTTAGTTCATCTGGACAATTCATTAAACAGGTATCACCCATTATGGTGGGAATCTATTAGAGGTGATTCCCAGAGAATACACAGTATCCAGTCACATACTGACACACTCAACCCATTTGCTACACGAGGGTCCCAAGCTACTTAATACGAAGATCCTTTATTCTCTTGGCATGTTTGATTTATTCGCATTGTCTTCACTTCTACATTACAGCCGTGGCGACCAAGAGCTGGAAATCGGTTCCTCAAACAAAATTTGGGATTGCTAGACATGTTAATTAGGGGGTCCTGGTTATTTGTGACAATTGACTGCTTCTAGTCCATCTTGTTATAGAGAAAAAGTCACTCTCAACTAAAGTGACCACTGCATTTCCTTTGTAAAAAGGTAACTTCACTGGCTTTCCTCACAATTGCCACCCATGTGGTGCAAAGCAGGAAATCCCTTTTTATAAAAGGTAAGAGCATAAAAAGACATTTCACATTTAAAAAAAAAATCCTTCATGGGAATATGTCCTAAGTAAATCATCAATTATATGGACAAAGTTTTATGTACACAAAATTTTGCAACATTATTTATAATAGCATAAATCAGAAATGACCTAAGTAGTCAACAATGTGGGAATGGTTAAATAAACGGAATTGCATCCATTACATGGAATATTATATAGCCACTAAAATTATGTTTTTGTAAAATTTTTAACGCCATAGGAAAATGTGGCAACTCTGCAGTGGAAAAAAAAAAACGGTTATAAAATCGTTTACGTATGATCCCAATTATATAAAAAGGCATGTGATATACGTAGAGGCATACACGGGGGAAAAGCTGTGGTTACGGTGGTTAACGGTGGTTACTTCTGGGTCACGATATTACCAGTAATCATTTTTTCTGTTTTACACAGTTCTGCATTTTTCAAGTTTTCTACAATGACTATGTATTATTTTATAATACAGAAAAACACAGGCTATTAAAAATTCTTCTGATGTACTGATAATTAGAATGCACTTGGGTATTATAAATATGTGCTTCATCTTCTATGACTTCTTTTAGACTACGTATTCTTTTGGTAATAAACTTACATTCCCTGTTTTAGATGTGTTATAACACTTTGACAAGAAGGTAATATTATGATTAGAACATTGTTTCACAACCTAAATACTGGCTTTGACATCTAGGTTCTTCTATTTCCTAGAAGATTTAAAATCAATACCCTTTTATCTTTTTAAGTAAGGCATACTGCATACATACATTACATGCATGCTCTCTAAAAAATTCTAATTCACAATTTTCCTACATAAGGAAAAAAATGGAGTTACAATAGTTTAACAACAGCCTACAGTCTTATCCATCACAAGCATGCTGATAGGCATAAACATGTTTATGAAATGAAATGTATCCTTTGGAAATAAAAAGAGGGAAGCCTGTGTGTAGATGAAGTTGTGGATTCAATTAGTCAGAATTTATTCTGACTTGCACCAAACCACACAAAATCTTTTGAAGTCTAGTTAGTGTAGTCTAAATGGACACCCTGGAGTCTATTATGGATTCCATGGCATGATCTCCACTTTCTACTGTCAAAAGGAACGGGGATCAGGATGAGGGTTGTCACGTAAGCTAATTTTCCACGTATCTCAAGTCTTGTGGGGGTCTAGGAACAAATACTGCCATTGGTTAGTGTTTAAGTACGTGAGTTTATTTTTCCTCTCTCTCTCACACCCCACCTTGCCCTGGCATTTGGGTAGGGGGAGGCCGTTCATCCCTCAATCGATGATGGCTGGCTGCTCATCTTAGTTTCCTTTCTAAACCACAGAGTGGTCATTGCTGTGAACTCCGGCCAAGATGGTGTGGTTGAGGGAGGAAGCCGAGCGGTCCGAGCCTTCTGTGGGGCCACTGGTGTTGTCACTGCGCTGGCAGCAGAGGATCTGTCTGAAGGTGGCGCTCATCTCCTTGTCACGGTAGGAGTAGATGATGGGGTTCATGGCGGAGTTGAACTCAGCAAGCAGAAGGAAAAATTTCTCATAGGCCAGGACATCACACTGTGGACAGCACACATCAAGAAGTAACAAGACCAATCCAGGAGTCCAGCAGATGATAAAGGCACCTACAAGGACAGGGATCAAGAGGATTTTACAATGGAAGAACAAAATATATATACGTGTGTGTGTGTGTATATATATATATATATATATATATATATATATATATATATAATTATGAAGCAAGCAACCGTCATGTGAATTTGATATTGGTTCAACATAAAAATACTAAGATTCGAAGCCACCAGATCATCATCTGAAATGAAATGTTCATTTTCTGTAAAAATAAAAAAAAATTTAGTGAGAAAATAATTTAATAAAATCTCATTGATTCAAACCCTACTGAAATTGAGTATTTATGAGAGAAAGATGATGACTACTTTGAGCAAAACATACAGTTTGCTAAGAAATTGAGACACTTGGGGATACACCCCTCAACTCTTACAAAGATAGGGTTTTTAGCAGTACGACGTTGTTTTGGAGCAGAAGGGAAACCTGTGACAAATGTCCTTTAATGTTTGATTAAGGCATAATTTCTGAATTCAGGCTGAATGAACTCAAATCCTTGCTTTGCTATTTAGAAAACTGAGTGAATTTAGGCAATTACTTTCTTACCTCAGTTTTCTAATGTGAAAAATACAAATGATTACATTTACCTCATCAGGTTTATTGTAAGGAGTAAATGGGTGTTGAGAAAATAATCATTAAGTATATTTTATCAGTATCAACAATAATACTGTTATGATCTGCTCAGTATCACGGGCCTATTTGGAAATAGAAATTTCCAACAGGAAGATGGATGTTTATTTTCTATTCAACAATCACTTAAAAGGTGCTTTTCTACAGGCCTTACAAATACTAATTTTATCAGCACTTTAATAGCCATTTGGGAGAGAAACCATTATTCCATCATATAGGTGAAGGAACTAGGAAAATGCTATGTTATATTCCTGCTTCCTGAACTTAAGAAAATTAAATATTTTAAACCAAATTTTATAGTTTAGGTGTTTTACTAATTTAGATCAACTTTCATTTCTTCCCCAACTATTCTGAATTGTTTGGGCTTTTACTCTAAGCGTAAAAAGAATGGAAATTCTTAATTCCAGTTGATTTTGTTCCTGAAATCACTCATTTGACTCCCAGGGAAAGTAGAGGTTGTGAAATAGTACTAAAATCTACCACCGTGGCACTCCAGGATCTGCAGGGGATCCTTGGCCAAGAGGACGTGGGCTAACAGAACCGGTGGGCACCACCCCGTCCCATCATCGCTCACCCCGTATGTGCAATCAGACCACGCGGGGAACAGACAGGGAACAGGATGACCACTGAAGAATCTTCAGATTTAAATGGCACTGGCCTAAGTGGCTTGGACTGGGGTTGTGGATTTGTACTAGCCTCAAGGATTGAGTTTTGTAAAACATAAACACATGAGATTTAGTATCCAAACAGCCCTGTTTTGAATGTGAGGTTTCTTTTTTGAGCCTATTCAGCAGGGAAATGAAAATAAAGAAGAAAAGTACCCCCATAAAGCTCTTTGTTCTAAAACGCAAATGTGTATTGGTTTTCAACTGCTATTCACTTTGAAGACTGTCCAAGGTGCTTCATTTTCTAATAAATACAATACCTTAGATTCTCCTTAGAGAGAAAAAAAAAATATTTCAAATATCAGGAGATAATAGCCAAGGAGCTATTTGAACTTCAAGTAAAAATGTTAATAAAGCATTCATTCCAAGTCCTTGAATTTCCTTGCTTGAAAATCACTCAGAAAGCTAAACATAAAGGGAAATCAAAGGAATTGCCTCTTGGGTTTCAGAAATAATGCATTATTCATTGAGAAGCCAGGAAGGGAATTATTCTCAGGGTGGAAAATGCTTGGATGGAAAATGCATGGTCCCATTATTCCATTTACTTGGAAACTAAAAACACGCAGGCCCTTCATGAATGGGAGAGCATTCTTGCAAGTTTCCTTTCCCTTTCTTTTATCAAAGCTCTAATTGAACTCAAATTCAGAGCTTGATTAGATACCAGCAACATGCAGCTCAACAGATTTATTTTAAATAAAATGATCTTTTTCTCCTCCTGGGCAGAAGAAGGGAACATTCTTATTCCCACAGGACTTTAAGTGACAGAATTCAACTATAGTCATTTGTCGCTTATAATTTCTTCCAACTTTTAAAATTCAAAAAGAGCAAGATCTTTTTAATAAAAGCCATAGTCTCAGAAACTAGCCCATAGGCCTTACTTTTAGACTGAAGGAAAAAAAAAAAAAAAAAAAGGCAAGGAGACTTGCAAGATTAGAGACAGGAAGTGGGAAACACCATCCTGACACAGGAGCTAATATATGTGGATGCTTCATTGAGGAACTTGGAGTCCTCTCCCTTCTTCACCGAAAGGAACTGTTTTCAGTACTAGGATCACAGGCCCAATCACACAGTCCCAATACTCTGTGT
This sequence comes from Panthera leo, assembly GCF_018350215.1. NCBI lineage: Eukaryota > Metazoa > Chordata > Mammalia > Carnivora > Felidae > Panthera > Panthera leo. The sequence continues at coordinate 71,174,404 of NC_056691.1, forward strand.
TTGGTTCTTTAAGACTTAAGTAATTCGAGGGACTCATAGTACAGGCCTCAAAAATCAACATCTAAAACCAATCATACCATTTTCCCTTCTTCTCCCTTCCCTCCTCTTTCACAGAGGTGCCAAGGACCACACTGACCAAAAGTGAAGATGGGCCACAGAAGTGGAAAATGGGGGCCTGGAACATTCCAAGGTGATGAGGCTTCTAAACAATAGTGAGTGGGGCGCCTGCCTGGCTCGGTCAGTAGAACATGCTACTCTTGATCTCAGGGTTATGAGTTTGAGCCCCACGTTGAGTGTAGAGATTACTTAAAAATAAAATCTTTAAAAGATAAACAATAGTGAGTGAATATTATGAAATCAAGTTTGCTCCAACTATGAATTTACCCGCAAGCTTCTTTAATGAAAAATTTTTTTAATGTTTATTTTTGAGAGAGAAAACGAACACAAGCAGGGGAGGGGCAGAGAGAGAGAGAGAGAGAGAGAGAGAGAGAGAGAGAGAGACACATAGAATCCAAAGCAGGCTCCAGGCTCTGAGCTGTCAGCACAGAGCCCAACATGGGGCTCGAACTCACAAGCTGTGAGATCATGACCTGAGCTGAAGTCGGACGCTTAACTGACTGAGCCACCCAGGTGCCCCTACCCTCAAGCTTTTAAAAACAAAAACTACACCCAGGCCCCTTTAGTAATAAGTAGCCAACCATAATTCAATTGGGGGATGGGACTTGAGATGTGCATTATGGACCCTATCGACACCTAATCTGCAGAGACTCGAGTACATGCCGAGAGCAGGTTAATAAGAGTAAAAAGAACCTCATCTCCACATCAGTAAAGTGGAAAAGTAACAGCTCCTTGCCTACTCCATAGGGAGTGCTGAGGATCACGCTGAGATACAACATGTAAAAGCTCTCTCTACCCTGTACATCTACTGGACTATACTACCTATTGCCAATGTCAGTGGCGTAATAAGTGAAGGCCGGTGTAGCACAGAACCAGAGCAGATTTCCTGCAAGGGCACAATGTGGAAGCACGTTTTGGACTGGAGAAGACTTGGCATTTCAGGAAGCTCTGAGATGATACCACCCTGATTATAAGAGATTCCAAGGACTTGCTGTTGAGTCCAAGGAAGATAAGAAGAAGGAAAAGAGAGGGAACACAGGGAAGCACAGGAGCCCCACATTATTTTGGAGGTTCTCATGGGTCAGCTCAACACCTATACCAAGATGGCACGCTACTGGATGTAGTACTTGATAGGGACAGTGCTTTATGTAGTTTGTATATTTCCAGGACATTTCTGATGGATGTATTCCCACAAGGAATGGTATGCAACAGTAGGGAAATAAAAAGGAATCATAAGTAGTTTATGGTTATTGATTTTAAAGTCAGAAGCAGAAGCGGCAGAAGATAAGATGGCCAAGGTCATGAAGGCCTTGCATACCTGGCTAAGACATTTGAAATTTCTCCAGCACAGCACTGGTTCTCAGGCCTTGCCACATATTACAATAAACCCACAGAGCTTGTAAGAAAGATTGATTTTCACTTACACTTCCCTCTGTGAGATTCTAATGTCATTGGCCTCACTGGTCTGTGTCTCACTGAACATGGAATGCTCTAATACAGTGGAAGGAAGAAAATAATGGATAAAAATAAAGACAAAAACATCAGATGTTTCCAAATTCCAGAGAACTACAGAAAGCCTGAATTAGAGCAGTGGCAATATTGGCAATATTAGGAAACGGACTGCATGAAATGGGGAAGATGGAAAGAGTCTAGATGTGCCTCTAGATTTTCCACGGTGGGGGTTGGAGGGGGTGGTGAAGGAAGAAAGTTGCTACCTTTCATTGAAGGAGGAAACACAGGAGAAAGGGTTGGTTGGTGTTTTCTGAGGGGAGAGGAGGCAAACAGAGATAATGCCCTCGAGTTTACTGATCTTAATTTTGAGGGACCTGCAAGACTTCAGCTGCAGACGCCCTAAAGACAGGATAGGCTCATGGCAATTTGAGTCCTGGGCAACTGTCTCTCAGCGTGCTGAACAAGAGTGACTACATTCTGCACAACCTGCCATGTTACACGTAACAGGGGGAGACAGATATTCAAAAAATATCCATGGGTTAGAATGAATAGTGGAAGTTGCTCTTCTTAGAGCAAGCTTCATTCCTGTCTTACGCATCTGTCAAATCAATCTGTGAGGCCCCGATGCCCACAAAGATGGAAGGAGAGGTGCTGGAATGTAGACGTAAAAAGCAGGGAGGAAGGAGGCTGTTTTGGAACAACAGGTCACAGCTGCAGAATGAGATCGTATTACCACACCTTCCCTCAAATCTACACAACCCCATCAGCGGAATAATGCTTACCATCTGGTCTCACGATTAGAGTCTTTTTTCTAGAGTGACTTTTCCCTAATCAGTTGAACTCTGCTTACATATGGAACATAACCAAGCTTTAACCAAAGTTAAAGAGAGAAAGTCCTTGACAGAGAAGACCGCTAGGGAGAGCGCCCTTTGATGAAGAAAAACCAGAAAACATTTCCAGTCTGGCTGGCAAATTTGTGTTTTTACCAAACAAACAAACAAACAAACAGAACAACAAAACAGGCAAAAGAAAACAAAAACAAAAATACACACCCAGACAACCCACAGATCCAAGACAAGTCAAGGTGACGCAATTCCACACCAGTGCTGTGTTCAAGTCAACCTCTCCTTTGGCCCTGCATTTCTTGTTTCTCAAAGGATCTACGAGATAGTCCAATCTCAGAGGCCTGTGGTAGAGGCTGAGGGGGCATATAGGTGTTCAAAAACATACACTACCTCCACAGCCACTAAATTGGAATTTCTTCAGAGAAGGAGCAGCTTGGTATCCCAGAATTCAGTCCAATTTTTGTAGCTATATTATGATTTCTGCTACTAAGGTGCACAGAAATGACTCAGCCAGCGAGGAAACCCTTCGAAATTACATATCTTAAAAGAGGCTGTGTTAGATAACACAGGTGAAAGGCTTATGCCTAGGTCTAGCAGTTGAGGGATCACTGCAATGAAGACGTAAATGGCTTTTTGAAATTAAAGTTTTTCTCTAAAAGAGCAACCTAGATTATTTATAAAATCCATTTCCTAGAACACTGAAAAGATAAAATCAAGGCAATTCCACTTCTTCATGGTCATAGTAAACGCTTCGTACGTTTATAGTTGCATGATCTCATTCATTGTGCGATGGACTCTAACGTTTCCTTCACCCCTGAGGGCAACATTTATCCTTTAAAATTTTTAAATATTTATTTTTGAAAGAGAGAAACAGAGCACAAGTGGAGGAGGGGCAGAGTGAGAGGGAGACACAGAATCCGAAGCAGGCTCCGGGCTCTGAGCTGTCAGCACCGAGCCCGACGTGGGGCTCGAACTCATGAACCGCGAGATCATGACCTGAGCCGAAGTCGGGCACTTAACAGACTGAATCGCCCACGCGCCCCAACGTTTATCCTTTAAAGAAGGACATTAACAACATACACATCTCGGGGTGCCTGGCTGGCTCAGTCGGTGAAGGGTGCGATTCTTGATCTCGGGGTTGTGAGTTTGAGCCCCACGCTCGGTGTAGAGGTTACATAAAAATAAAATCTTAAAAATAAACAAAAAAACATAGGATCTCAAAGCAGAACAGAATACTCATTCAGTTCTCTTTTGAATATTCCTGGATGAAAGTTTTAGCTAATCCTGTCTTTTAGCAACACAATGTTGGCTTTCCCACACAAAGGAGAATGCCAACACTGCTCTGCTTCTGGCATGTTATACTCTCCTTCACGTTAAACACTGAGTATCACACACACCCCTGCTCCATACCCTACAACAGACTCTAAATCTCATCTGCAACTGTACATTGGAAGGCACATGCCGAAGCGGCTAGCATGCCAGCGTCATCTCTCATAGAACATCTGTGCTTGAGAACAGCCGGTAGAAACCACTTCTCCATGGCCACAGCCCTAGCCAAGTAAGCAATACCTTTTATCTGCCTATTGCAACAGGATCCTAACCAATTCCTCTTCCTCCATGCTTCTTCCCTAAAGCTTGCACAGAATAGCCAGAATGATCTTTCATACGCATAAATCAATTCATATTACATCACTTTCCTGCTTAAAATCCTACAAAGGCTTTCTACTTGAAATCCTTACTGGGATTTGCCCCATATGACTGGCCTGTCAATCTCTTCAACCTCATCTCTTTCCGCTCATCACTCATTCACTAGATTCTAATCACGTGCGCCAAGGTCATTTCTGTCTCAGGACCTTTGCATTTATAGTCCTATTACCTAGGAATACTCCTTCTGTAGACCTTCCCATCTGCTTACTCACAATTAAATATCACTTCCTCAAAAGCCATCCTTGGTTATCCTACCTAATGTTGCACACTCTCCTCACTACACTCTCCCGTTTTATCGTCTTCATATCTCATGACTATACCCAAAACTATCTCACTGGTTTAACATGTTTATTTTCTATCTTCCTTCAATGAGAATGTAAGCTTTGTGAAAGAAGTAAATGTGGTCTCTTTCATGTCTGTATCTCCAGCATCTAGAACAGTAGCTGGCATACAGCGGGCATTCAATATATCTGTCACGTATCAGTCACAGGTAACTGCCCAATAGACATATCCAAAACAAGGATAGCACCCTTTGAATGGGTGCTACAAGGCACTCAGAGGGCATGAGGTGGATCGTATATGCAAAAGTCTCACCATATCTGCATTTGTTACTGGAGCATAAATAAATCTATTGCTAACAATCTGGATGGGTATCAGATTATCTACAGAATCTCCTGAGTTCTGGAAAACCATGTTGGGTCAGTAATGAAGGGAGACATGGCATTACCCAAGTTCCTGCTACAGGAATGGTTCAATAGGATGATGCTGCTTCATCAGATCCTGGATTCTGCAATAGCTACCTAGAAAAAATCACTTATTGACCCAACACACCTTTGTGTTAATCCCTCAGGATCCAAAGTTCCATGCAGGGGAATTTGGCCATGATTAGGTCTCATACCCATGCCCTAGTTATCAGGGAGTATCGAAAGAATATATCCTACCCTTTGGCATATACTGTCTTACCTTTTTTTAGAATATAAAGTATACTTCTAATCACTTATCACCATAATCAGTGTCCAGGCATAATATTAAATGTGAATATTCACAAGCCTTTTTCAAGTGTCATACCTGCCTTTTTTATAGGCACTCAAATTGGTGTACTGTTTTCATATATTGATGTCCCCATAATTTATAATAGCTTACTTAACTCAAGGAAGACTCATAATTTATGAGAGGATAAGGATAATTCTCATTAATCTAATTTTTCTTCCTAGCATATCAGCTGTTTTTCTTTCAGTAACTGATGTCTAAATAATGGTATAAAGCTAAGTCCTTGAATTATCTTTATTCTTATAGAAAGTTTGGAAAATGCATACAAGTATAAATGGGAAATTTTAAAAATTAGAGTCCTGCAGTCTAGAGATACTTTAGTATATGATTTTGCACTTTTGAAATGTTGCTTTGAATTCTAAATGTGTGCCTTTTTTCTGATTGCATATGAAATTAATGTTGAATGTTTATTAGTGATGGGGAAGGGTAGGGAAGTAGATTTTTTATCTCTAGGAACATTATTTTGTTATCCAATTGGTGTTTTATGTAGTAATGTATCCTAATTTGTTCAATACAACATCCTCTTGAATCTGTGAGAATATTAACTGTAATTTATTTGAGGCTGTTTTGTGTTTCCTAGAGTACTTCTGTTTCAATGTTAGATGCTATAATACTAACAAATCCACTGCAGGGACACCATGCTTCAGGGTATGTGTGTTCATTATGCAGGAGACTTTCCAGAATAGGGGACCCCCTGGGAAATGAATTGCCATCAAAGCCAGCATTTTCCTATACTTACAATATCCAGTGATGCCATCTAATGGGTGGGCGAAAAGTTCCATTAGACGATCACATAGAGAGAAGTAGACTCCTCTGAAAGTTCTTATCTATGAATGGTGAAAACGAAGTTGCAATAATGCTCAAATAATACAGAAACAGCATGGCCATGTTTCAGCTCCAAATTCGAAAAAAATCAAGAGACAGCTACCAAACAAAGACGCACTAAGTTGTATGTCCTTACACATCCTCGGCCATACTTTCAGCTGTAGCTAACATTCTCCTAGAGAAATATATGACCGCTAAGGACTCTATGAGCATATGAAACAGGAAATGCTTGACTTTACGTTCGACAAAACCATTACATATTAAACTATGTTAAAATGGGTCACCATCTCACCCCTTCCTCCCTAAACAGGTTGTGTGATTTCTACCCAGCTCTGTCTTGGTGTGAAATAGCTGAGGGGAAGACTGGCTCACCAGAGCATTACCACCCACCAATAACCATAAAACAGTGCTCCTCCCAATGCCTACCAAAAGATTTTCTTGCAAGTCCTTACTGTTTTCAAATGACAGTTTCTACACTTATAAAAATAAATACAATTTTTATATATGCACACACACACTGTACGAGTGTATACATAACACATATCTGTATGTGCACGGATATTCATACATACATTGAGGACAGTCATCACATTGTAGCGTCTTTAAAAAAACAATGAGATTTATTTTCTTTCACATGTAGTAGACTCTGAGACCCAACCAAAAAGGCTGCCACTTAACATATTCTTCACATAGAAAATAATTCGCCATTCTCAGAATGGTGAAATCTGTTTTGCCTTCTAAACCTAGTGATTGCAATTTTCTTAAAAAGTAAATTTCACCTCTTATTTTAACAATGATAAATCTTCTATCTCACTGAAAATCAGTGTTGTCAACTCCAGACCAACGTCAACTAACTCAGAAAGTGATACTAAACATATTGCATGACTGTGGTCCAGCTGTTACCAAGGTGATTTGAATAATATTTATTCCTTTAAAAAGATAAATAAAATCCACCCCCCAGAATCTTTCCCTAGCAAAAGTTCAACATAAACAAGGAATTTATAATTAGTTTTGCAACACAAACAAGGAATTTATCACTGGCTTTGCAACATATTTAGTTTTTCAGCTATGAATTAAGATTCTCCCCAAATGACATTAAGTCTCAAAAATGAGTACTAAAATCTGGTTGAAAATATTCACAGAATGTAGCTGATGACAGAATCCTATGGATTTTATTCTTTACAGTTCATGAACTACTTGCACGGATCAGCAAGATATGTACTAATCAAGAGACCAACTTCAAGGACAAAGAAATGTAAAGAAAATTTCATTTCTAATTCATTTTCTATTAACAAAATGGGGAAAAATTTAACCCAAAAGCAAATTCAGAAAATTCTGTGAAATATTCTTCCAACCTAAAAATTATTAGTTTTTTTTTAAAACATGCCTACGCATGTATATATCCAAATGACATGAAAAGAGGAATAGCAGAAATGGTAAATATAAATCATTCTTTTCAATATCGGCTATGCCTCCTACGGTTGCTAAATGTCTTGGATTGATATTTACAAAGCACAGATTCTTGGCAGAATAGGAGGGATGTACAGACTGTTCTGCTAGAATATGATAGCTGTGTGCCTAAGATATCTCTCATTATCAAAACCTTTTAAGTTAAAAAAAAAAAAAGTATACAAGCAATCATTCCATTGGGAAGTGAGTATTTAGGCTAAAGAATTCCAGATTGAAAATCATAAACAAATTTTTCTATATGAATCTCAATTATGTAACTACAAGTTCAGAGTAAAATATTGGTTGCTCAAACCTAAGATTAAAAATTACAAAGCAAATTCAGACATAAATCCTGAACAAAAGTCTATCAGTTGTACAGCCTTCAAAATAAACTGCAACAATATCACTTCTAGGAATTTATCCTATAAATACAGTTACACACAATTGCACATGTGCAAGGAATTCTTTGCATTATTTTATTTCAATTCCAGCATGGTTAACATACAGTGTCATATTATTAGTTTCAGGCGTACAATAGAGTACACTTGATCTTAGCCGAAGGCCAAGAAGTGATTAGGTGTACAATATAGTAATTCAGTAATTCTATATATTACTGAGTGTTCATCATGGTGAGTATATGCTTAAGCCCCAGCACATATTTCACCCAACCCCCCACCCACCTCCTTTCTGGTAACGATCAGTTTGTTTTCTAGAGTTAAGACTCTGTTTCTTGGTTTGTCTTTGTTGTTTCCTTTGTTCCTTTGTTTTATTTCTTAACTTCTACATGTGACTGAAATCATATGGTATTTGTCTTTCTCTGACAGACTTATTTCACTTAGCATTATACTCTCTAGATCCCATCTGTGTTGTTACAAATGACAAGATTTCATTCTTTTTTTAATGTTTACTTATTTTTGAGAGAGAGACAGAGACAGAGTGTGAGTGGGGAAGGGGCAGAGAGAGAGGGAGACACAGAATCTGAAGCAGGCTCCAGGCTCTGAGCTGTCAGGACAGAGCCTGATGCGGGGCTCCAACTGACGGACCGCAAGATCATGACCTGAGCCGAAGTCGGACGCTTAACCGACTGAGCCACCCAGGCGCCCCTCATTCTCTTTTATGGCTGAATAATATTCCATTGTATATACACACACACAACATTTTCTTTATCCATTCATCAACTGATGGTCACTTGGGCTGCTTCCATAATTTGGCTATTGTAAATAATGCTGCAATAACCATACGGGTGCATATATCTTTTCAAATTAGTGTTTTCCTACTCTTTGGGTAAATACCCAGTAGTGGAATTACTGGATTATATGATAGTTGTATTTTTACTTTTTTTGAGGAGCCTCCATACAACTTTCCACATTGGCTATGCCAGTTTGCATTTCTACCAACAGTGCACAGGAGTTTCTTTTTCTTCACATCTCTGCCAACACTTGTTTCTCAGTATTGTTTATTTTTAAAAGTAAGAAAGAGTCTAGGTAGAGAATAGAGAAGTAAATAGTCTAGGTAGAGAATGGTCACTGGTAGAAAAGCAAAATAAATTACATTGTATTCATAAAGTGGAATCCTATTCAACTTCTTACATTTCTTCAGATATTCTATCCTGACAGATACCAAATGATCGCCAAGATACACTGCAAAAAAGATCTAGAAAAATATGTACAATATGCTACTATGCTTTAACTACAGCAACCAAAAAAGGCATGGGCAAACACACAGATGTCTATAATAAGCCCCAATTGAAGCTATCAATAAATTTAAAAAATGTTTAGAACATGAAATTATAAAAATGATACTTAAATGTTTTATTTGAACTTAAAATACCAATTTGTATTAAGTTGCCAATCCTTTAATACAGAGCCAAGACTTTATATTTGAATTGGGTCTGCTAATTGGAGCTCGGCGTCATCTTCCACGCAAAGCCACACCAATAAAGTATCACATGTTACTTCCAAATTGGCTCCTTCAGAGTGGAGTCAGAACTTTAAAATTCTGGTAAAGCAGTTTGAGTACAAAAATCTTGCAGATTTTTTATGGTTTTCTTCAAACTTAGTTGTTCTCATCAGCACATCTAAAGCAATTTCTTTTTGCAACTTGCTTTAAGTATTAACAAAATATCCACCTTAGTTTTCCCAGAAACATATTCTTGTTCTCATTTTTAAATATCAATACTGTAATATTTAATTAATTATACAACATAAACGGTTTGGGGAGCAAAAATAAATCGATTCTTGGTAACTGTCAGGAGCTGAATTACTTGGCTTTAAGGCTATAGTCTACTAACTTCCTTTTTTATCCGTCTAAATATATATGTGTACTATGTACTATGTGTTAGGTACTATTCTAGGTACTGAGGATACCACAGCGAATCAAAAAGGAAAAAAAATCTCTTCTCTCTTTGGTCTTAGGTTCTAGAAGGGATTGAAAGACAACAAAATGACTTAAATCTCTTGTAGAGGGGGACAGCATTTGGGGACTGGGAGAGCAAGTGTGGAAGCAAGGAGAGCAGTCAGAGGCACATGCAGAAGTCCAGAAAAGAGATAATGATGGCTTTCAACAAGGGGAGGTGATCACAGATATGTGTTGATAGTAAAGCTTATCTAATTTGCTAATAGAAGAGATGTTGGAGACAGAGAGAGGCAGAGGGACAAGTCAGGAAGCCTGCAAACAACTAAAACAAAGGAGTTAGTGCCGAGGAGTTCACCGATGAGAGTTCAGTGGGTCTTGAGAATGGAAGCATGACTGGAGTAGATTCAAGGGTGAACAGGAGAAGTTGGATACTGCAAGGATAGACATTGCTTTTAGGCAGTTTTGCTCTGGATAGGAGAAAAGTGACTATTGGCATTTAATTGTTACGTTTTACCAAGTTTTGTTAACAATCATGTTGGTGAAGAGAAAGTTAACAGGTCCACACTATGCATGTATACATAGGTGCATACCCACCCCCACATATACATGCTCATGTACGTACAGAGCACTTTTAAATAAATTTTTTAATGTTTTATTTTTGACAGAGAGACAGAGCATGAGCGGGGGAGGGGCAGATAGAGAGGGAGACACAGAATCCGAAGCAGGCTCCAGGCTCTGAGCTGTCAGCACAGAGCCGGATGCAGGACTCAAACCCACAAAGCGTGTGATCATGACCTGGGGCATGAGTCAGACACTCAACTGACTGAGCCACCCAGGTGCCCCTGTACAGAGCACTTTTAGAATGCTACACCAAAAATTGTCAATTATATGTAAACTGTATGCTTTAAATATGTACAGTTTGTTACTGCTAATTATACTTCAATAAAGGAGAAAGGGGAGAAAGATGGGTGGGAGGGGAGAAAGTGAGACTAAGAAAGAGACTGACCAAGACTAGCACGGACCATCTTTAGTTTCTTCTTCCCATCTCTTGGTAGGAAGCATAGTCAGGCCCACTCAAAACCATGCAGCAGTAACCTTAGTGGTGCAGACTTCGTGCTGGGGAGGCCCACGGTTGAGGGTCTGTGGGTACTGTCTGTGGGTCGGCGGCTGAGTCTTTTGATCCAGGAATGCGATGGTAGCAAGCCCTTCTGACTTCAGAACTAAAGCTCTTAAATATGACATTCTTATCTTGAAAAGAATAGCCAGCAGTTTGGGGAAGATTTAAAATCCTACTAACGACGGGATGAGTAATAAATAAATGGACATATCCATATGCTGTTGACAAAAAAGTCATTTGACAGTCTTTCTGAAGGGCAATATGGTTACATTTCTAAGCTTAACAATCTTCTATCTATCGGCCCTGCTCCATGTAGGTATTTATCCACACAGGAAGATATGTGAAATATACATCTGTAAACTTCTACCACCCACCATTCACTATAAGATGGCGACAGGTATTTACACACATATATTCTCTCCACACACTACACCAAGTCTAGAAAGATACACATCACACTGTTAGCACTAGTGAAGCTCGAAGGCTCACGGTAGTGGTGTATAGACTTTACATTTTATTGTAATTAATTTTTTAAAATTTTTGTATTTTTTGTATTTTTGTAACTTTCAGGGTTTTTCTTTTTAATAAAGAGCATATTTAATAGTTAAGGAAACAGGTGGCAATATGCAGGCATTTTTCCCGCGGGCACTCAACAAGCTAGCTGTGGGGAGGAAGACAGACTGAGGTTTCCTAGGGATAAAATGTTTTTCAATCTCCCAGACTGTGTGATTTGGAAGATGATAAGGGTCTTAATATTCACACTTCAGTAGACAAAAGAGATAGGCCTGAGGTCACACACACTGTTTCTTTCCTTGACTACCGGCAAGACATCCAACAGTTCCTTCAATTTTGCTGAGCCTTAATTTCCTTCTTTGTCAAATGTGGAAACCATTTTCAGCACTGCTGTGAGGACTGAAGGAGACCCCCCCCCCCCTGTGGGTTAACGGGCCACCTGACAGGCTCCCTTCGTTCTTTTCCTCTTTCCTCTTCCTTCAGAAAAACCCATGGAATAAATCTACAAGAAATACAGATATGTGGAGTGAACTATTATTGGTTCTCCAGGCCTAAAGGTCACTCTAGCCACAGAGTGACCACTAGAATGTCCTCTTCCTGTTTAAGAAACTTCTGAGAGCATTCATCGGGATTTCTTGATGAGCTCTCAAATTTCAGGGTCGGCCCTCTTTCTACTTTAAGTTGGAAAAGGATTCGAGCTAAGAGACAAATTAGTAACAAGTTTAAATGATCCTTGCTTTTACTGTGCTTCAGACAGAGGAGAACAGTCGCTAAACAGTAATGGGCTCCCTCGGCCTGCTATGCCCTTCCAGTGTTGTAGAAAGAGCCTGGGAACACAGTAAAAAAAAAAAAAGTGACAAAAGTGACTCTGAGCATGCTCAGAGCTGTGATGCAGGGGCAGCTGCCCACAGCCCAGCCAGAGCCAGCGGAGTTTCTGGGCAGACGCTGGGGCCCGGCTACTTTGTAATGTAGGCCCACAGTCAGGAAAGGCAAGACTAAGACCCACCCCTGCCCCCCCCCCCCTCCCCAGTCGAGGCCTAAGGCAGAGGCCAGATTCCTAGCTGGGGAACTGGATGAAATGGACTTGTTTTTTAATGACAGGGTCTGGCCCAGCTGAGCTGTTTGAGGAAAACAGATAAGGCAGGGAGGGAACTTCTTTAGGGAGTAGACACAGGCCTCAGCTTTCTGTTTTTCACAGGTTACAGTTTAGGAGGGGATGGTGGGGATTCATCAGGCAATATAAGCGATGAGTGTGTGGTGCTCAGCACTGGAGGGGCTCCAGCCTCTATGGGACTGGACCCCACCCTCCTGAAACAGTTGGGCTGCTGGGAGAGGGCCAGGGCTGAGAGAATTCCCATCGCAGCCTAGTCTTGGCTACAGGGGGAGAAAAAACAGATTAAAAAATAATTTTCCTAAAAAATAGAGCAGCAACAGCAAGGAAGCAAATGTAGCCCAGAGGGGCTCCACTTTTGCTTCGTTAGGAAGGGGATCCTTGAACCACCTGGACATCTCTCTTGCTCTTCTCACCAGTTACCCATCACTTCATAGACCTTTCTTAATCAAAGATCTTAATCAGATCAGGCTCACAGGGAGAATAATGTTGGGGAAGATACAAGCTGTGGCAATTCATTGGCCTACCTTTAGCTCCAAAGGGTTAGTGAAATGTCTGCTTCCATTTACACTGGAGACAGAACTGGGCTTTCTCAATTTAATCCAGGGACAGGATGCTACTGAAGACCCTCAAGTCTAATTTGTAATCTGTCTTGTTACCACTTGAGATTTTAAAACTCTGCTGATACTCTCTAGGGTTCTCATTTTTCATGAATATTACCCATCGTTTCCTGTTAAATAACCTTTATTTTTCAGACACTTGCTGCATCTTCCAGTCTTTTGTAGTCTTTTTATCTTAACCATGTAAAGTGTTGAGGTGCAATTACATCCTTTAAATGCATTTTTACCTAGTATCTCTTATAACGCCTGGTTGCACTTATCAGGGCAACCCATGCGTGGAACATTTAAAGGCATCTCGTAAAAGTGAAATTTAGTTTTGTGGTTTGCGTGTATCTGATTTTTAAAAAATTCCCCATCGTGTTCTGAGGTACGATGTGGAAAGTAGCCTTACATTTAAGTAGGTAAGAAAAAGAAAGCAAAGGACCGGCAAGAATTGCACAGTAGGATGGAATACTATAGGACCAGAAAGTTCCATAAGATGAAATTATTATTATTATAATAGTAAAATAAGAGTGAGGCTGGGAGTTTGAAGACTTCTAGAGTCAAGTACTATAAGCACATTTAACAAATACATAATACATTTAAACATGGCTTAAAAGTTGGGGGTTGGGTTCAGTAAGCTGTATATGAAGATGCCACTTTTTAATCAGGCAGAAACATTTTTTCCTGCATCCTGTCCTCTTATCCTTCAACACCCTTAGTATACTTGCAAAGCTCAGATGGACTGGAATTGCAAACAGATCACACAGGGAGAAAACTCTACATTCACGTCATTTGAGAATGGAATGTCACTTAGCTTTCTTGTGCATGTTTTAGGCACCTTCAATTGAGAGCACCTCCGCTGCACTTTCTTCAAAGAGTTGAGGTAGAACAAAAAAGACAACTGGAGAATTAATTCTAGAAAGATAGAAACTTGAGGGTCTGTGGAAAGAAAAAGAAACTGGGTATTCACTAAAATTAGCTACATTTTTTTTTTTTTTAACGAAGCAGATAGCCACACTACGCTTACCAGTGATTGTTGTTTCTATACAACTTATTGTTGAATTTGAAAACTTTGGGATTATTTCATAAAGATTACATAAAATCCTCAATCACAGAATTTTTGAAGGAAGGATGGGGGAAACAAGGAGTTCAAGAAATCCTACTAATTAGACTTGCAGTCTTGTTCAAGTCACTTCTCACTGGCCTCCAGACATATTTCAGGAGCTGAACAGACTGGTGGTTCTTAATCATTTCTGTGACATCAACCCCTCAGGAGTCCAAGGAAAACCATAGCCCTATCCTCAGAGGCAATATGTCCTAAAACAACATTTTACTTATAATTCTCAGCAATCCATACCCAAACTTCTGGACCGAATAATTCTTTCCAGTGCTGGTTATGCTTTCAGGAATTTAACAAAATGTTTAATTTTGTCTAGTAGTTGTGGAATTGCAGAATGGTGACCTCAGAGAATTAATATAATTTGACACTTATTCCTCCACATGGGGAGTAAAAATTCTTTCTTGTAGGTTGATACGTGCAAAAAAAACCAGGGGTTTAGGGGCACCTGGGTGGCTGAGTTAAGCGTCTGACTTTGCCTGGGATCATGATCTTACAATTCCTGAGTTCAAACCCTACATCAGGCTCACTGCTGTCAGCGCAGATGATCCTTCAGATCCTCTGTCCCCTCTCTCTACCCCTCCCCTTTATGCGTGTGTGGGCTCTCACTCTCACTCTCTCAGAAATTAAAAAAAACATAGGTTTAAATCTCACTTCAGTGCTAGTATTATAGTGAGGGCTTCCTCCTCTCCCCCTCTTTACTCACTGCTTCCCTCGTCCTGCCCCTCCACAGAAACAGTCCACGAGAGAGGCAGTATGAGGCTATAAAAACAACACTACATTTAAAATGAAGACAGCTGGATTTAAAATGTTTTAAAAATTACAAGGCACTTGGGGCACCTGGGTGGCTCAGTCAGTTGAGCGACCGACTTCAGCTCAGGTCATGATCTCATGGTTCATGAGTTCAAGCCCCACATCAGGCTCTGTGCTGACAGCTCAGAGCCTGGAACCTGCTTCGAATTCTGTGTCTCGCTGCCCTCCTTTGTCCTCTCTCTCCACCCCTCCCCCACTCACTCTTTCTCTCTCTCTCTCAAAAATAAAGTTTAAAAATTTTTTTTAAAAATTACGAGGCACCCAAGGATCATCTGGTTTACGGCAGACATTTCTGAGATAAAGATAATGAAGTCTAGAAGAAAGGTCTTCAACCTTGCCTTTTCCATCCTTTGCCCCACTCTTACTTCTCTGAGCCTCGGTTTCCTTACTTGCAAAAGGAAGAAGGTCATTTACAGCCTGAAGAGTTTTCCATTAAACTGGAAGTTTAATGTCCCCCCTTTTCTATAGAAGTTAATTCTTATTTATGCTATTAGCTACAATACTCAAAATCACGCCTTTCATGTAGTGTATGTCTCCTCACCTCCAAAACAATCTATGAATGTTTTCATTGTATAAGTGCAAAGAAAGAACAATTCCTTGTAGTTTTAGCTGTCATATAAAGTAACAGATTTTGATCTATACCAAAAAACCTGATAACCCTCAGATGACTCAGATGAACATTAGGCAATTTTTTAAAATGCAATAAGCCTTATTCCATCAGAACAAATGATGATTCTGAAGATGTTTGCAATTAATATTAAGAATGGAAAGGTCTGGTACATTTTGTTACAGAGAAAAATCTAAATATAGCATACTTAGGCTGCATTTTCTTCTTCACATCATAACATCAGTAGTAACCTTAAACTCACTATGAAATTTCCAGGTATTTGTAAAGGTTATGTATTTTTTCATAGTTGAAACTCTAGGAAATGCCCAAATTAAATTATAAAGTAAAAGATGAAAACATCCATTCTTTTGGTTAAAAGGAAAACAACCTACACTAAGACTGTTCAGAAGTTAGTTCAACAAAATTCAATCCAGAAACAATAATACCAAGCAGCTATTTTTTTTTAAAGTAGGCTGCACGCCCAGCATGGAGCCCAACACGGGGCTTGAACCCATGACCCTAACATCAAGACCTGAGCTGAGATCAAGAGTCGGATGCTTAATGACTGAGCCACCCAGGCACCCCCCAAGCAGCTATTTTGTGCAAGACGATGTGTTAAGTATCTTTGGGGGTGGAATGTAGAGATGAGATAAGACCAAGTTCTGGCTGAAAGAGCCTAGAAGCTGAGGTTGGAAAGAAAGGCATTTACATGGACTAAAAGGTAAACAGTACAGGGGGGACCAACAGAGGAGGGAAGAAAGGAAACAAGAAGGCAAGAGAAAGTCACGGAGGCCAGTGTTTTTCAGACTTAAATGTGCATAGGAATCTTATGAAAATACAGACTCTAGTTTAATCAGTCTGGGGTGAAACCTGGGAGTCTGCTCTTCTAACAAGCTCCCAGGTCATGCTGCTTTTATTTGTCCATACGTAACTCTTTGGGTAGCAAGGGTCTAGAAGATCTTTATGCCCAATGGAACTTTCCATGGTGATAGAAATGTTCTATATCAGAGCTATCCAATATGGTACCCACTGAAATATGGCAAGTGTGACTGAGAAACTATTTAAAAGTTATTTAATTGTAATGCACTTAAATAGCCACATGTCTAATATCCACCCAATTGGACAGGCAGGTCTAGACTAGGCAGTTAATTCAGAGCAAGCTGCACAGGGGACCTCAACTTCCTGCATGCTTTCAGTAGGTAAATCAACCTAGTTCAGGATTTCTCAACCTGGGCACTAATGACATTGTGGACTGGATAATGCTTTCTTGGGCAGGGTTTGGGGGAGTGGAGGGTGGTCTTCTGTTGTAAGATGTTTAGCAGCATTCCTAGCCTCTACCCACTAGATGCCAGTAGTACACGCCGGTCCTGAAAATAAAACATATCTAGACATTGTCAAATGTCCTCAGTGGCGGGGGGGTTGGGGGAGGAGACAAAATCAGTGGTCTAGATAATACTTTTAGACAGAAAGGTGTATGAAGTCAACAGCAACATTCTTAACAGTAACCGGGTATTTGTATTAGTTTTCTATTGTCGCCGTGACAAATTAAGGCAAACTTAGTGGTGCAAAACAACACAGATTTATAATATTATAGGTCTAGAGGTCAGAAGTCTGAGATGGGCTAAAATCAAAGGGTTGGCAGAGCTGAATTTTCTTTCTGGATAGCTCTAGGGGAAAACCTGTTTCTCCTTGACTCTCCCACCTTTCAAAAGCCACCTGTGTTCCTTGGCTCATGGAACTTTCTTACATCTCCAAGCCAAAAATCCAGCATAATTGCCCATCTCAAGGTCCTTAACTTAATCACAACTGCAAAGTCCCTTTTGCCATGTGAAGTGGACATGTTAACGGGTTCCAGGAAGAAAGACATGGATACTTTTGGTGGGCCATTTTTCTCACTACCATAATACGAAAATGAAAACTTAAAACAGTAAATAATTTCATACCTAAAATAACTTAAGATGTGAAATAAGCCATACAGAGAAAGACAGATACCATATGGTTTCACTCTTATGTGGATCCTGAGAAACATAACAGAAACCCATGGGGGAGGGGAAGGAAAAAAAAAAAAAAAAAAAAAAAAGAGGTTAGAGTGGGAGAGAGCCAAAGCATAAGAGACTGTTAAAAACTGAGAACAAACTGAGGGTTGATGGGGGGTGGGAGGGAGGGCAGGGTGGGTGATGGGTATTGAGGAGGGCACCTTTTGGGATGAGCACTGGGTGTTGTATGGAAACCAATTTGACAGTAAATTTCATATATTAAAAAAATAAAAAAAATAAAAAAAATAAATAAATAAAATAAAATAAAATAACTTAAGATGAAATCTTCCTCTAAAGTCCTGCAAAACTGTTATTGTATTCTGTGCTGCAAACACTTTCATACCTAGAAATAACATTTTCTATTTACATATAAATTTGTATGTCACATTTTCCCACTTTTGATGTTATAGTTCTCATGCACTGCCTCATGCCTCCCCAACGCTGTTGAGATCACTAGTATAAAATTACATTTTTAACACCCAAGTGAGAAAATATCATTCATTGCTAACTCTTTGCATGATTTCCAGAAGTTCAGAATTCCATTTGTGTATATACACAGTGACTGTCTTAGTTCATTGACGCTGCTATGACAAAACACCATAAACTAGGCAGGCTGTAAACAACAAAAATGTATTTCTCACGGTTCTAGAAGCTGGAAGTCCCAGATCAGGGTGACAGCATGATCAAGTTTTGGTGAGAGCCTTCATTCAGGGTGTAGATGGCCAATTTCTCACTGTATCCTCATATGGCGGGAGAGACTAGAGAGCTCAGTGAGGTCTCTTCTATAAGGACACTAGTGACCCCCATGGGGGCTCCACTCTCATGACCCAAGCACCTCCCAAAGAACCCACCTCTGGGAGGTGGGGGGAGTAGGTGTCAACATATGAATTTGAGAGGGACACATTCAAATTATAGCAGTTATATTTCCTACTTCTTTAGATTCCCCTCAACTTTCTATTTCTTTCAAAAGGAAAAGAAGTATTTGGTTATGTGAACCCTTATCCAAAATCTCCACCAGCGACCTTTTCTGTAATTTCTAGATTTTTAGCTCATATGTGCCAAGGGCTGGGGCATTTTCAGTTATAGAACAATGAGTGGCTAAAATAATTATCATTCAAAATTTTTTTTTATTTTTTAATTTAAGTTTATTTATTTATTTAGAGAGGGAGAGACAGAGAGAACATAAGCAGGGAAGCAGAGAGAGGGAGAGAGAGAATCCCAAGCAGGCTCTGTACTGTCCACACAGAACCCGACATGGGGCTTGAACTCACAAACTTTGAGATCATGACCTGAGTTGAAATCAAGAATCAGATGCTTGGGGCACCCGGGTGGCTCAGTCAGTCGAGTGTCCGACTTCAGCTCAGGTCATGATCTCGCGGTCTGGGAGTTCGAGCCCTGCATCCGGCTCTGTGCTGACAGCTCAGAGCCTGGAGCCTGCTTCGGATTCTGTATGTGTGTCTCTCTCTCTGCCCCTCCTCCATGCATGCTCTGTCTCTCTCTGTCAAAAATAAATAAACATTAAAGAAAAAAAAAGAATCAGATGCTTAACGAACTGAGCCACCCAGGTATCCCCAAAAGAATTTTAAACAAATACTTTCTTCAGTCTGTTCCTAGAAACTGCTCTTTAGAGTGAAAGCCTATATCTGCTCATCAGTTTCTGAAAGAGAAGAGTGGTGACTAACAAAGCCAGATGGCATCTACACTTGAAGTTTCTTTCCCCTTTTGAGTTTGATGTGCAAGATTTGATTGTCTTTAAGAGCCGATTCTCCCGGGCTTGGGAAGTTAAGCTTGGTGAGGTCGACAAGAGGCGATGAGGAGGAAGGTAGAGGGAGAAGTGGTAGCCTGAGAATACAGCATCTGCTGACTCACTTTCCCACCACAAAGAGTGGCAAACCGAAATTGAGGCTTCAATTTAACTCTTCTTCCACATTCTCCAAAGTACAAGAACTTCCATTCATAGAAGCCTGTGGTGGCAGCATGATTACAGAAGTGGACGTTGCAGGGGCGGGGGGGGGGGGGGGTGGTGGGGAGAGGATAGTTTTTGTGTTCTGGTTTCGTTTACAGGCAACTACAAGAGGCAGAAGCGTAAAGAAACAGAATACTTTCTGCTGAAATGAAGCCACTGACCAAATTCATTTTTTCTATTACAGGTAGTCTTCGGGGGTCCCTCAGAACGCTGCAAAGTCCCCTAATAAGATTTCTGGTCCAGACAAGATGGCGTAGACTACTTTCTCCCTGAGGCTCCCAGCTAAGTAAAATACAAACCCTGGCGGGAAAAACAGAAGAAGCAACCCAAAAAACAAAACAAAACAAAACGAAACACACACACACGACCCTCTGAAATGCAGAAAAAGGAAGGTTCGCAGTAGAGACCCTATGATTGAATGGTCTTGCAATCTCCAACCTAACAAGAGAAGGCCAACCAACCCCAGGTTTTCCACACCCTGAACCTAGCAACAGGAGGCAGCCCAGCGAGGCTCAGAGTCACATCAACACCACTGGGCTAGCCAGCAGCACTGACAAGGGGGATGAATCAGGAGCTCCCCGGAAAAGAAGTGGTCAGGGAGAGCACTCTCCTTACTCACTAGGCCTAAGACTCCCTTCCCACAATGAAAGGCAACAGGCAGCTGGCAGCCCCAGTGAAGGGGAGACTCCCCCAAAAGAGGCCTCACCTGGGAAGTGCTGTCCTTCCCTGCAATCTGGAGGGGGGTGGGGAGGAAGAGACAGGAACAACACAAGTGCCAGGAAGCCTGTTTGTCTTCAGTGGCCAAAGAATTCCTCTCCTCACCCTCACCAGAGGCACTGGGAGGCCCAACCCAGGGAAACCCCTCCTCCATCAGCTCCGGTGAAATCAACAGGGACCAGTGGGATCCCTAGCAACCCCAGATAAACCAGGCCAATCAAAACAGTACCACAAAGTCTCTGAAATGTAATCGTCATTGGAAGCAACAGCTTACAAAATTAGGATGGGATGTGCATACTAAACCTAACTAGGATGACTGCCTGGTAAGAGTAAAGATTGACATAGGATCCCAACCTACTAATATAACAGCCAAAATGTCCAGGATATAATGAAAAATCACCCATCGCACCCAAAACTAGGAAAATCACTACTTGATTGAGAAAAGAATCCACAGATGGCAACGCTGAGATGAATCAGATGTTAGAATTATTGACAAGGATTTTAAAGCAGTCATCAAACATTGCTTCAATATACAATTGCAAATTCTTTGAACAAATGAAAAAAAATAGAAACATCTCAGCAAAAATTAGAAGTTATAAAAAAGGACCTAATTGAAGTTATAAAGATGTGATAATAAGAATAAACTTAGTAGGCCAATAGTAGAAATGACAGAGAACAGAGATCAATGAATCTGATAATCAATAGAATCTAGTGAATTTGAACAACAGAGAGAAAAAAGACCAAACAAACAAAACCAATGGCAGGGGTTGGGACAGTAAGGTACAACTTCATATATATCATGAGTCCCAGAAGAACAGGACAAGAGAGTGAGTTTAAAAGAATATTAGAAGAATAAATGGTTTAAACTTTCCAAACTGCATGAAACTAGAAGAGAAAAAACCCAAAGAAACACACGAAGACATTTCATAATTAAATTTTGAGAACCGAAGCAAAAAAAAAAAAAAAATGTTGCCAGTGTCCAGAGACAAATGACACATTATCCATAAGGGAACATCAATTCACATAAGAGCAAATTTCCTATTGAAAACTATGGACGCCAGAAGAAATCTCACATTTTCCAACTGCTGGAAAAAAAATAAAACACAAAAACCAAAACTCTGTCATCTTCAAATTCTATATCCAGCAGAACTATCTTTAGGATGAAGGGAAAAAAAGACATCATCCTCAGATGAAGGAAAACTAAAAGAATTTGTTGCTAGCAGACCTACTTTAAAAAAATTTTTTTAATGTTTATTTATTTTTTGAGAGGGAGATTGACAGAGTGTGAGCAGGGGAGGGGCAGAGAGAGAGAGGAAGACACAGCATCTGAAGCAGGCTCCAGGCTCTGAGCTGTCAGCACAGAGCCTGACGTGGGGCTCGAACCCACAAACTGTGAGATCATGACCTGAGCTGAAGTCAGACACTCAACAGACTGAGCCACGCAGGCACCCCTAGCAGACCTACTTTTAAAGAATGGCTGAAAAAAGAATTCAAACAAAAAGAAAATGGTGAAAGAAGGAATCCTGGAACATGAAAAGAACAAAAGGAACGAAATATGCCTACCTACAATAGACAATCTTCCTCATGAGTTTTATAAAACATATTAGATATTTGAAAGAAACACTATACCACCACCTGATACTCAAAACAATGATATTTAAAAGTGGGGAAGGTAAAGGAACCTAAAAGGAAGTAGGGCTTCCACACTTCAAAGTGGTAAAATATTGGTATCACTACACTATATTAAGTCACATATATACACTGTCATAGCCAGAGCAACCATTAAAAAAAATACAAAGAGATACACTCAAAAACACTGTAAATAAGGGGTGCCTGGGTGGCTCAGTCTGCTGAACGTCCGCCTCTTGGTTAGGTTCAGGTCATGGGATTGAGCCCTGCGTTGGGCTCCAGCTGAGCATGGAGTCTGCTTAAGATTTTCTCTCTCTTTGTCTCTCTCTCTCTCCTTCTGCCCCTTCCCCACTCGTGTGAGTGCACACACACACACACACACACTCTCAAACACACACACACACACACACACACACACACACACACACACACAGAGTAAATAAATTGAGATGCAATCCTAAAAGCCCCAATATCTACTTGGGATTCTGCACACCAGATACCTAAATGTATATAAAAGTATAAAGTCATTCACGGGAAAGTCCAGAACAAGGCACCACCTCACTCTGGGATAGATGTATATCTGAATCTACCTGGGAATGTAAATCACCAGAACTTACTAGGCCTCAGTTTCCACATTTTTGAAAGAGAAGTGGCTGGAGAGGTACATCCAAAAGATAAACTGGGCCATTTGCAGTGATAAAAGTTGGTTATTCTAGAAGTTACGAATCTCCATTCTTCTCACCCATCCTAAATTATTCTTTATGATTCAGCTGTCTCTAAAAGTGCTCTAAAAACTATGAGAAAGTCTACAAACAAAAAAGGTATTTGTATGACATACTCAGGGCTCTCGCAGATCGCAAAGCACAGAGGAGACAGATTTCAAATGTCACATATGCTATCAGAGCATGGACCATTTCCACTTAGTGGAATGATTCATTCCTTTGCCATCACTGGGAGGGAAGAGAAGTAAGCAAGGCAGAGTCAACTATATACTGCTGTTCATTTAGCATTCCTCTGAGATCAATCTATATCAAATCTCTGAAACTAGGTATATTATGTGAAAATTGGCCAATACCTATCACAGTACATCAACTCAACATACTTTCACTTCTTCCTCAGCTCATCATGCTACCATATTCTGTTTGTATAAATGGCCCCAAGGCAATTTACCTTTGGGAAGTGCTAGGCAACGTATGGATAGTTTGGTACACTAGACAAAGAAATGCATTTAAAACAAAAATATGCCTTCATTCTGTTTTATAAATGAGTATAAACACCACAGTTTTACCATAAAGGTAAAAAAGGCCTCCATTTTTCTATCAGTAATATGTAAGGATTAAAAAGACTATAAATTTCCCTCCATCTCTTATGTTCTGTGACCACAATGAATTATTTTTCCTAAACAGAATAGGTGCAGTCATTCAACAAGGTAGTGAAAGCTTACAGGTGAAGAGTTTGAGCTTTGATGTTCTATGTACCTGGGATCAAACACCCTGGTTTGTGTACTTGCCAGCTGAGTGGCCTGGTTTAATACCCTGGGCCTCAGTTTCTTCATTTGTAAAAAGGATATACGGCAATACCTACTTTACAGGATTGCTGTAGGAACCCATATGTGAAACACTTGGCATAGAAGCATTCTACAGCAGAAACTTAGTTGTCAGAGGTAAACATAATTTCGAAAACAATGTGAAGCATTTCAAGAGGTCAGATTAGTTAGGATTACGGCACAAAAACACATCAAGTTCTACAGTCAACAGAGTGGTTATTTCTGAAGCCAAAATTCTCCTGTGTTATTTGGGACTCAGAGATTACTTACCACATGACTACAATGCTGAGTCATCCTCTGTCTCCTACATTAGGACGGTGGTAACCTCTTCCACACTCAGTGTAATGTGTTCCATAAAATAGGGTTTCCATAAAATAAATCCTACTTCACTTGTGTAATAGGACTCTGACACTGGTGATTTTTTTTTAAAGCTTATTTCAAGCCATGTGTTCTTTTCTTTGAGAGAAAACTTCTGAATAAAGACAAGCAACCATTAAGAATATCATCTTCATAATTTTAGCCTATAGTAGAAATGCAAATTTATCTTCTCTTTTCCTAATACCAACCCAGTAGATGCCAAAATGGTCACCTCAGAAAATTATCTAATAAAAGCATGCATTCCAGTCATGCTGTAATAAAATTTTTTTTTCATATTTAAATATTGTTCTTGGATTTGACTTTCACAACTGTTAGAGTTGTTAACCTATTATCAAAGTACTTTAAAAAGTTTTCTTCTAGGCCTATTCTAGGACAACACTTTTTAAATTAAAATGCGTTTCTATATATAACACATAAATCTATTCAGCAAATAGATATATGATATAAAATATATCAATTATATATGTAAGACTGAAGTGTCTATAGTGATATTGGAATCACTTTAAGGGCCAACTCAAGGATAAATTAAGTTTCTAAAAATTATGAGGAAATCCATCATTGATGCAGAATGAATTTAGATTAATATTTCATAATTTTGTAATTTAAAGAAATTAACATTAGTAAAACTCCTACAAATATCTATATAGTCTGTGTTATTGTAATATAGATACCTAGTCATAACAGCTAATATGCGCCTGAAAATATTAAAAATGTATGGGTGTCACTCTGACAATGGGGAGGAAAGGATAGCACCAAATCTAAGCGATTATAATCTTACTGAAGAATTTGATGGCAATGATGTCACAGACAACAAATGTTCCTGATAATATGCTGTCCAGTGAGTAACATCACAGAACTATCAAGGGAAGGGTAGATAGAAACTAAGACTAACAGACATGGGTGGAAAACAATCTAGAATGATTCATTAGAGACCTGGCAGGCTTCAAGGCACTAATGGTTCTAACCCCCTTCACACTGTAAAAAGGTGAGGGGTCATGTTCAGGCCTCCGATGGCATAGGCTCTTTGGTGGAAGAGAGTACAGAGAAAGGAACGTAAAGAAAGAATCATACAACCACCGAGGCCAAAATAAACAGATTATCTGTAAGGGGAGAATAGTCAGACTGACCTCAGACTCTCCTACATCAGGGACCAGTCAGGCCACATCTATAAGCGTTTGCAGGAAATGTCTTGATCCATTAATTCTTTATTCTCCTCTGCCGTTCATATGTCAGGACGACAGAAAGACCTTCTCAGATAAAGGGAACATTAATGTCTGTGTGATGGTGACTATTTTCTTTCTTTTTCAGTATTTCCTGATTTGTTCATGTTCTGTACTGATCATATGTTACCTTTACAATGGAAGGAAATCAACATTATAATAATTTGGAGATTAGAGCAGAACAGGAACTATAGAGAGAAGAAGAATGGCTTGCTATTCAAAGGATATTTGAGATTTTCAATTTACATGTATCTGCTTAATTGTTCTAAAATTTTCATACCAAAAAAAACGAGAAAGACTTATCCTTAAACCACCCCACCCCCCACCACACACACACACATCACTGTTCAGATTTCAGGGAAAAGCTAAAGTGGATTCTTAAGAAAATTATACTATAGTGAACAAAGGCTAAACTCTTTTCTATTCTGAGTAATTCAGCCTCCCATCAATGGTTCCTTATTTATTTGTTTTTGGGAAATAACAAATCAGTGGGTTTTTCACATTTTTCTCCTTAAGCATATTTTAAGAACATTTTCCATTTAAACTAGGAATTAAAGTACTATTAATTTTAAATATTTAGTATTTAAATATTTAAGAAACAGTAAGCTATTTTAAAATCAATTTTTATTATTTTAAAATATTTTAAGACATTATTTTAAATGATATAATGATTTATCAATACTTAAAATATTGATAAACTATTTTTACTATTAAAAATTACTATTAAAATATCTTAATTATAAATGCTTAATTTCAATTATTAATGTTTTAAAATAGAATACCCCTATATAAATTAATGCCTTATCACATAATGTCTTTGAAAGAAACCCAGAGGGAAATAGAGTAGAATAATAAATTAAGTGGATACATACATTTTAGAATAGAATACTCAAGACTGCCAGAGAGACTCATTAGGTAGACTGGTTAACCAGACACTGTGAAGAAATGCCTTCTCCTCTGTGGACCAGCAACTCCCTCACCTGGATACAATTTCCCAGAAAGCCTCAAAAATTCAGAGATGGCTGCTAAGGGAGCGGGGAAGCCCATGGAACTGGAAGAACCATGCTGAAGGACAGGCCGGGCATGCCCAGCATCCTTTAAGGAGAGGCGGTGTGCTCCATAAACAGGAAGAGCTCAGTGGGACTTTTAGGTTCCATTTCAGAAGGGACAGGAGAACTAAAGACCAGACACCAGAGTAGTGGAGCCCATTTTGGACCTCCCGCTTACTCCTATTACTTCGTGTTCCTCAGTAAGACACAAAGGCCTAGGTGCTTGTATCAGGGATGGCAGGAAAGCAGAAAGGCTGGGGAGACACTGTATCAGTCTAAAGAAGATCAACGGTAGAAAACCTGGAGTGAGGAGGTGGACAGATGAAAAGTAATCTGGGTCCCTGTGGACCATGGAAGGGAGAGAGAAAAACATAAAAGGAATGCAAAAATGAAATAGTTAAAACACAGGTTTTAAATACTTAATAGATGATGGAAAGAAAAACACAACTTCTTTCCAAACACACCCTACTTTTGACCACCCATAAGGCTAGGCTTATTTGCTGTGACCCTCTCCCTCATGGAGGTGAGTAGAAGAACTTTCTATCACAGAACCTTGGAACTTGGAAGCCGGGGTATTGCCAAGAATCTCCCTCCTTCAAAGGCAATTCTTGACATCTTTACAGACGCAAACATCTGATCCCAGACCAGGGACAGAACATAAAACCTTGAAAAAGGAAAACTCCAGTCTTTTAATGATAGTTTACAAAAAAAAAGAGAATTAATAGAGGTCAAAGGCCTTTTTGCTGACAACAGAGTTCTCATTTAATTGTTTTTACTTCTACAAGCAAAGAAAGAAGAGGCCAAATTAAATGAGCTTCTCCCTTCACAATAAAACCATTTTCAGACATTCCTCAGTCAGGGAGCACTGAAATCTTATTAATGGAGCTAATGTTTAGATACTCAGGTTTTCAGCAACGATAGAAACTAGCATAGTCTAAATGTGAACCAATTATTAACACAGAGCCATAATGTCTCTTGCTGAAGACAATGTCTCAGCATCATAGTTTTCTCACTACTCAGAAACTACCCAGAGAGGAGGGCTAAAGATTCCACTCTAAATGTCACCCAAACACTCTTTCCTTCCTTCTTCACACTCCTGAAGAGAGAGGGCTGCTTTTAGTTCACAGGGTGCTAATCTCGCCTCTCTGGGGATTGCAAGGTCAGATTTTCAGCCTCCAGAAGGTCTAGCACAGAAATGAGGCAAGGATGTTGACAAGCGCTGAACGAAGACTTCATGGCAGACACATTGCTTTTATTCTTCAACACAGCGTAGGATCAGTCTTCCTATTTCTCAGATGAGGAACCTAAAGTTGATTGCCATTAACTTGTCAAGCTACCACTCAAACTGAAGTCTGTGTTCAAATCCAGGTACACCACTGCATTCTCAGACCCAGAAATTCATCTGGCATACAAAAGGTGACATCTATCTATCTATCTATCTATCTATCTATCTATCTATCTATCTAGAAATAATGTGTAGACCTATCTGACTCAAAGACATTTTCTCCCCAGACCACATCACACAGAAAATACAGACAGAGCAGCCACTACATTAAGCACACGTTTGCCAAAGTAGCATTTACCATAGGGCCAAATCGGAAAGGTTCCTCCTAAGACAAGTGAAAATCAGCACCAACTTGTCATCACACACACACACACACACACACACACACACACACACACACACACTTTGACTCTAAAAGTCTTTAAGTCCAAGTTTTGCAAAAGTAGTGGTGAAAGGTGTTTTAAATATATTTTGAGTAAGTATATCCATTTTTAGCTTTAGGTAAACGAGCCCATGTAATAAGCAGACTAGACCATTAGGAAACTGCAGAATATCCCCAAGGAACAATAGCCCATTTTGGATGGGACACAGAAAGCAAAGGGGAATTAGGAGACACAAGTCTCGAGAGGTTTCTTGAATCAGGCTTCCGTGATTCTGGAAGAATGAAAATATTAGGGCAAGAGATTTCAGCTTTCCTTCTTAGGCAGTGGGGATCCATCTGAATTATTATTTGGGAAGATCACTGTGACTATTTTGCAGGATGGAGAGGAAAGGGAAGATGCTGTAGGTGGAAAGAGTAGCTACGAAGTTCAGTTGGGCACCTGCTATACTCCTCCACAGAAAGGCTGGCTGTTATTAAACTGTATTAATGAGACATTTCCAAACTTAACAATAACAAGTCCTTTATCTTTGGCAGGAGATGAAGGACTAAAAGAAGTTCCCCTATTGCTTTTTTCCATTGTTCCTGCCCACAGAAAACGCCATCATCTCAAAAGTTGCCTCTTCCCAGGGGAAAGCAAGTCCCACACCCAAGAATTTACAGCCCCTTAGTCCTTGATATATTCTAATCATGTTTCCCTTTGTTTTCTTATGTAGGTATCTCCCTGGCTTTTCAACTGTTTTATTATTGTGTTTATAATGACTTTCATAAATGAGTTTCTACCAAAATTTAAGAACAATCTTGTCTGTGAGAATAACTCATGGTTTCCATTTTATGAGCAGGGAACTCTCACTATCTCTATTTTTACAAATGAGAAAATTGAGGTTCAGAGAGCTCAAGAAACCTCTCTGGGCAATTCAGCTAACAAATGGTGGGGTCTGGGGATCTCAATGTCTCCAGAGGCCCTCACTCAGAGCCACAAAGCTACATTGCCATAGAGAAAAACAACATGAGATAGAAATATGTCAAAATGGTGGTGGTCAAATTCAGGATGAGTTTTGTATTCTTCTCAAATATTTACATATATGACAAAACAACGACACTGGATGGGATTTACTTTGAAAATCAGGAACAAATTAGTGATTAGTTAATAATATCACATGCAATCTTTGTGATTCAGCTCCATGAGGTTTGGATTGCTCAGTCCCTTGCTCTGCAAAATACCCTTCATAATTACACAGAGATCCTTCACTTGGCCATGGGCTCTCCCTTTGCTTTCCTTGTAACTGATGTAGAACAGTCTTCTAATGAGGCAGATGTCCTTTTAAGCTCCTCAGGTTTCTCTAGAGAATGTTAATCACCACTCCCCCCACCCCCAAACACACACACAACTCACCAAAAAATAAATAAAACAAAAAATTCCACTGACTTCAATCTATACTTAATTAGGTGTAAAAAAGTGTCCAGAAGTTATCAAGAAGTATTATCTGTAAAAAAAAAAATTTAAAAAGGGCTATGATATAATATGCACAGTGAACCACATAACTCATTCTCCCCATGAGCTAAAAGATTCTTAATGGCAGCTGGAAAAAGATCTAGAATTCTTCGGGCTGTATGTTCATTTTCAATAGTAAAGACTTTATAGTTGGAAGATAAACCAAATTCACTTCAAAACATAATCCAAGGGATGGAAAGCAAAACCGTAAAAATTTCCTAAACTTTTGGGTGCAAGGCAGTAAGTTTTAAAGAGACTAAGAACTACTGTGCCACCTTTCATTCTAAATTGAGTCAACCAATAGATGGGAAAGTCCAGGCCCACAGAAGGCTTTCGCTGAACCGCACTGTGACAGCGAGCCACCAGCCTCCCTGGAGGAATGTTCTAAGAAATGATCTAGGCAACATGGCGCTGCATGTGAACACTAAGTTGTCCAATGTGCCACATCATGGCCAACGTGTCCAAATGAAGACCCATAGGAGAAACGTCTCTTTGGGCTCAGCACTCAGAGAAGCTATTTCTTCTGATTTTACCATATGGCCACCAAATCATGAATCTTTTTGTGTTTATGTCTGCATGAACTGCCAGAAAGCATGTCCTTATCTGACTCCGTGTCTGGCATATCGTCTTCCCTTTCTCTTTTGCTTGCTTATTTTTAAACTTTGTCCTCTGAATGGTACGCATCTTTTTAAGCTGTCTTAAATTCTTTTTTCTCTCCACAAAGTGTAAACAAACACAGGCACACACTTTGCACACGTCTGTAAGACTGTTTATAGAATCCTGCTATTAGAACATAAAAACCACCCGGCATGAATGGAACCAGCATGTCTCCTAGAGACCAAAAGGGAGAAAATAAATTTTCATTTCTCTTTTAAACAGCGAGGTCCAAATGAGCCTCATGTCTGTCACCCTACAGGCCTTTCATCTGACACTCAGATTACAACCGGACCCCAACAGAGTCGTGCAGTTACACTGTGATTAGCTGTTTCCGTGCCCCTGTGCTCAGGAAGTGAGTGGTTGGGGTGTAAGACTTCTAGGTCCCCTGGAGGTAGGTGGATAAAGGCAACTGTCAGGTTAGAGGTGTGGCATTTCAAAATCAAACAGAGTGGAAGATGTTCATGTGAAGGAAAGCAGCAAGAGGCAAGAGAACCAGTTAAGAGTAATGTCTCAGCAGCCAGAGGCAAAGAAAACTTCAAGATGGAAGTGTTTATGGACGCATTCTTTAAGGAAAGGCATATAGTTCTGGTGTAAATATTTTTTTTTCAAATGTAGACTTAAATACATAACGTCCTTTAGTCTTTCATTCAATAACACTGTTTTAAAAAATTTCTTTAATGCTTATTTTTTTGAGAGAGAAAAAGACAGAGTGCAAGCGGGTGAGGAGCAGAGAGGGAGGGAGACACAGAATCTGAAGCAGACTCCAGGCTCTGAGCTCTTATGACAGCTCAGAGCCCAAGGCAGGGCTTGAACTCACAGACCTCACGATCATGACCTGAGCTGAAGTGGGACGCTTGACCGACTGAGCTACCCAGGCACCCCAACAATGATTCCTTTTTTCTTCTGCTGTAATCGTATTAAAACACATGCACATCCATGGTGGCTACACTCCCTAAGTGACCCCCAATGAGTCATACCCTCCTATAGTGCCCTCCCCCTGTGTGTGGGAAGAGCCTGTAACTTGCTTCTAACAAACTGAATATGGCAATGGTTATAGAAGTTGAGCAGGTTCTATTATATGACAAAGGTGAAGGGATTTTCAGGTGTGATTAAACTGACTTTAAGTTGATCAAAAAGGAGATTATCCCGGGTCCGTTGGACCTAATCAAGTAAGCTCTTTTAAAAAAGAATCTAGAGGCCAGAGACTAGAATGGAAGCAACGGAGACGCTCTCTCTCTCTTCCTTGCTGACTTGAAAGAAGCAAGCTGCTGTGAAATCTGCAGACACAAAGAAATGCGTGCTGCCAACCACCTGAGGGCTTTTGCAAGCAGATCCTGCCCTAGTCTAGCCCTGCTATGAGAACAGGGCCCAGCCAACATGCTGATTTCAGCCTGGTGGGACCCTGAGCACAGAACCCACTAAGGCGTGCCTGGAATTCTGACCTGCAGAAATGGAGATAATAAATGGGTGTTTTACCACCAAGTTTGTGGCAATCTGTTATGCAGCACAGAAAACAAATCCAACATCTAAAGATAGTCAGTCTGGGGGCTGCCTGGGTAGCCCAGTAGGTTAAGTGTCCGACTCTTGGTTTCAGCTCAGGTCATGATCTCACGGTGCATGCATTTAAGCCCAATGTTGGGCTCTGTGCCGACAGCACAGAGCCTGCATGGGAGTCTCTCTCTCTCTCTCTCTCTCTCTCTCTCTGCCCCTCCCCTGCTTGCTCTCTGAAAATAAATAAACAAGCCTTTAAAACTATTTGTTAAAAAAAAGTTTGTATGGGAATTGTTTATGGTATTAACTAAACAAAAAAAAAAGTGGAATGGAGACTTCACACTCTTTTTTCCTCAAGAGTTGCTAGATATATATCACTTATATTCTTTTTTTATAGCCTTGATGCTTGTTTTAAAAAATAAGCATTATTGTATTTTAATATAATGATGCTTTTAAAATAAGCATCAAGACTCTTAACTGTCCACAGCATCCTTAGCCAACCTCTCCCACATTAAATGTTTCAGATACTTAAATTAAAGCTGCTGCCACCATGCCCGTGATGCTTGGCTGGAAGACCACCGCATGGTGTCCTTGGGAGGATTCAGCGCTTACTTGCCTAAAGAAATCTGCCTCCAGTAGGGCCCGGAAATGTTTAGCCTGGCCAGCCTGCGGCCTCCACAATTTTCTAGTCAGCCAGCAGAGAATCAAGCTCCATTTTCAGATTGTTACAGTGATTCAGCACATTCAGGTCAAGGACTTCAAGCCTGGAGCTAGAAGACCATTTCTTCTCCCTCCCCTGCCACTGGGACATGAAAACTACCAAACAAACATGGAACCAGCAAGCTTCCTACAGACCTGAAAGGAGGAGCCTAGGTTTCACTTCTATTTGAACACTGAAATCAAAACACAGCCTTCCACCAGGCTACCCAGCCAAGGCTCAGTTCCATAAATACCATGTTCTCTCTGCTCTGTGCAAAATTATACCCCAATGGTGTATTTCCATGCCACTGTGCCCAAAAAGCAGTCAGGAAGCAGTGGCTCTAGTATGGGTTAAAGGGTTAGGCTTATGAACATTTGGGAAAAAAAAAAAAAGAGGGGGAGGATGATGTTTGTCTCTTTTTCGGAAGCATTTTTCTGATGATCAGAAACTGAACTTAAAAATTCTAGTATTATATATATTTTTGTGTGGTGAATACAAGTTTTTGGTATGCAGTTCAAAGGCCAAGCATTTTCTCTTTTGGAATTATTTCTGGCAACAAAGTACTGACTACGTTCTTTCAAACTGTTGTGATTCTTATACGCCGATTGAAACCACTTCCACACTGAGGTGTACTGGACACAGAAATGGCAAATTTTCATTGTTTACAAAAATCAAAGAGTAACAGCCACTTTTCCTTTCCTTTCTTCCTTCCCTTTTTTTCCCTTCCTTCCTTTTTCATTTTTAACTTTTGAAATATTAAAAGGTAGCCACATAGCAAGTATGGGGTGCTAGTTCTGAAATTACGAATCCTGCGTGAGGGCGTAGACTCCAGGCAAACAGTGAGTTACCTTCAGCAATTCCCATAGTCTCTTGAGACTCAGTTTTATCACCTCTAAAATGGGAATGATATTAGTTGCACTGTCAAACCTATGAGGCATACATGTATAATGTCATGAGACTCTTAAGAGATTATATAGGTTTATGAAGACACGTTAGTTCATCTAAACCACATGTTATAAGAACGTCAAGGGCTTCTTCATTTTAATAATTGATGCTTTCTCTCATAAACTGGCAGAGACAGACATTAAATTTAAAAAAATAAGTGGTCTGGGGTACCTGGGTCGCTCAGTGGGTTAAGCATCTGACTTCAGTTCAGGTCATGATCTCACAGCTCGTGAGTTCGAGCCCTGCGTCAGGCTCTGTGCTGACAGCTCAGAGCCTGGAGCCTGCATCAGATTCTAGGACTCCCTGCCTCTCTCTCTCTGGCCCTCCCCTGCTCACGCAGTGTCTCTCTCTCAAAAACTCAATCAATCAAACATTAAAAAATGAGTGGTTTGTTACGTTATTCCTAACAAAAATTAAAATATTTGAGTGAATTTCTAGTTCCTAACAGAAAAAACAAGTTAACAGTTAACATTTAGTAAGTGCTTTAATAACATTCGTTAATGTGAGGCACCGCACTAAGAGCACTAATGCATTTCTTCATTTGGTTCTCACATGAATTAAGACCTATTATTATCTCCATTTTATAGATGAGGAATATGGAGTTTCAGGAAATTGAGCAGTAAGCGGTAAACCCAGGACACAAAAGCAAGCAGTCTAATTCAGAGCCCACAGTTAACTACTCGAATGTTTCAAATACATCTTCCAATACATTTTCAGGCCCGGAACAGCAGCAGGGAGATGTGGTCTGAGCAGTTCTTTGTCGGTATGAAGCAGAGACTGCCCCTGATGAGCTGGGAGGTCTGGTGTGGGGGCCTATCCATGGGAGAGCGCCACAGACGGACACTTAAAGATAAGCCACATCGCTGGCATACCATTTAGGCAGCCTACAGTGGAAAGGACGCTCCCTGGAGTTGTGAACTGAAAAAGTCCTGTAAGATTTAGAGCTGACCTACGGCAAGCTACAAAACCATAATGGGACCCCCAGGGCTGCGTCTAGGGCTGCAAAGGTCCTGGAGCAGCCACAGAGACTGCCGCTGCTTGATGGAGACTAGACAGAGAATGGCCCTATGCAAAGAGGAAGGAAATGAGGCAGCTAGAACCAAGAAATAAATAAAAACAGGAACTAGGGAACAAGAGGAGGCAACTACCCAGAAGAAAACAAAAGTAAAGTGAAACCAAAAACCAGAAATACAGTAGGGCCCTGGTTCCCAAACTGTGCCCCCAAGGCACCTTAGGGTTCCACGCTTGATTTAAAAAGAGCGCTGCCGGATATTTTAAGTTCGACGGCATCAGTGACATTCAGCATCTGTGAGAAACCATGTGAAAACTGCCAGCTCGAAGTAGTTCACCGTTTCAACATTAGATGGCATTAAATTCCTTTCTGTGACACGCTTTTGCGATATTGTCTGCTATGATAAAAATCAAATGTTGCCTAAAACTCACTGTGAAACAGGAAATGAGGATGGCAATATTTGATCTGAGTCCAAGTTCTAAGTTGTACAGTGCCCAAAAGGCACACACAGCCCTTCGTAGTTGCGGTTAGGAATTAGATAAAAATGATCTTTCTTTCAATTTATTTTTTTGTTGCTGTTTTACAAAATGTCTGCTACATTATTAGGAACTGCGCACTTATTAAGTTGACTTAACTGCTTCATCAATTAAACTCTTATGTATTTATTTGGCACCGAAAAAATGGAAATAAGGACACTGAGAATTTATGGGAACCTCTGCATTAGGGACTAAAGTTATCTCAGGAAGACAGAAAAGTGGGGGATCTCAGAATTGAGCTGTTTTCAGAGACGTTCAGGATCCCTTGTGAGGAAGGCCACACCCAGTCCAAGGAAAACCTGTCCCACTGAGTCCTGGATGCACAATAGGTCCCGATCCTTCTCGTCCTCCTCTTCACAATGTAATGAATGAAGAGGCACGACAATAAGGATTAATCCAGGGACTTTCAGTTTCGACACAGCAGTATGATCGTTCTATACAAACACCAAGTTACGTATTTTATAATAGTATCTACCAAGTACTTACAATCCTGGCATCTTATGCAATCATCTTAATCTTCTGAGGCTTTTCTGTTTCCGCCCCACCTCTTGTTATACAGACAAGGAAACAAAAGCATGGGGCAACTGAATACACGGCCCAAGTTGACAATGCTATGGGGTAGGACTAGGGTTGGAATCCAGGCAGTTGGCACTTCAGAGGTAGCACTATTATCCCTGCGCTCTACTGTTCAGTTGTTAGGCCTTTCGGTTTCTAAAGAAATAAATACACATTAGACCTTTACATGGAACAAAGTGCTTTAAAGCAGTACAGATATTTAACTATTAAATGCATTCCTATTTTTGTTTACTCTTAGTTTCTCAGTCCTGGAAAAGCACCCATCGCTTTTCGAGGCTTGCTCATGTCTGTCCTTATGAATAAAAATAACGCAAATGGTTGCAACATGGCACCATTGAGAGAAAAAGAAAAAAAGCCATCCAAATCCTGGCACGAATGTAACAAAGTATTCTCATTCCTTTGTGTAAGAGTGTAAATTGGTACATACTTCATGGAGAACATTAAATAATCAAGATTCAGAAAGTCTCAGTGAGGAGAGTTAAGATTCACATTAGATAATATTTATCTCAGTGTTATTTATCATAGCAAAGAGAAAGAGGGAGAGAAAACCTAAATGCCCCCTGATCTATCATTTGGGATGTCTGAAGTCTGTGTAGATAACTCGTGTTTTCATACAAATGACCCACAAGACACATGAAAAGATGCTCAACACCACTAATCATCAGGAAGATGCAGATCAAAACCTCAATGAGATATTATCACCTTAAACCTGTCAGAATGACTCAAAAATCACAAAAAATAACAAGTGTTGGAGAGGGTGTGAAGGAAAAGAAACCCTCACGGGCTGGTGGTCGGAAGTACTCTGGTGGAGCCACTGTGGAAAACCGTCTGGAGGTTTCTCAAAAAATTGAAAATATAACTACCATATAAGCCACTAATTTCATCACTGGGTATTTACCCAAGGAACACACTAATGTGAAAAGATATATGCACCGCTACGTTTATTGCAGCATTATTTATAATAGCCAAATCATGGAAACAATTCAAGTGTCCACTGAGAGATGAATGTACACACACACACACACACACACACACACACACACACACAGAAATATTACTCAGCCATAAAAAAGAATGAATCTTGCCATTTGCAATAACATGGATAGACCTAGAGGGTATAATGCTAACTGAAATAAGTCAGAAAGACAAATACCCTGTGACTTTATTCATATCTGAAATTAAAAAAATAAAACAATGAAAAAGGAAAAAAAAGACACAGAAAAACAAACTCTTAAATACTGAGAATGGTGGTTGCCAGAGGGGACACAGGTGGGAGACGGGTGAAATAAGGGGATTAAGAGAATACACATATCTTGGGATGCCTGGGTGGCTCAGTTGGTTAAGCATCCAACTTTTGATAATGGCTGAGGTCATGATCTTATGGTTCATGAGATCAAGACCGAGTCAGGCTCTGCACTGACAGCGTGGAGCCTGCTTCCTTCTCTCTCTGCCCCTCCCCCTCTCCTGCTCATGCATGCAGATGCTCTCCCTCTCAAAATAAATAAATAAACTTAAAAAAAAGAATGCACTTATCTTGATGAGTGCTGAGTAATGAATAGTTGAATCACTATATTGTACACCTAAAAACTAATAGAACACTGTACGTTAGTTATACTTCAATAATCTTTTCAAGATTACTTAATGGCGAGCACAGGGTATTTTTTTAAGTTGTGCAACAAAACTGTATGTACTGTATAATCTCAATTGTAAAGTATTCATTATAACAAAGGATTGGAAAGAAACAGCGTTTTCATTTTAATACTTTGGGTTTTCTCCAAATGGTTTAGAATTCCAAATTTTCTTAATTTTAATGTTTTCATTTTCTTTTCTTCTCTTTTCCTCCCAATGGGTATGTATTACTTTGGTGATCAAGAAAAAAGTCATAAATATTAAAAAGGGATTCAGTACCTACAGAGGTAAATGTAGTCCAACAACACCCCATTCCTACATCATCACTTACACTGTAATGCTCAAAAACCTCTTTTACAGAAAGTTTTCCTGATATATCCTACTGATAGAATTCTCTTCCTTCTCTCAATTTTTAGATAGCGTTACTGAACTTTTTTTTTTTTTTTTTTTTTGGTATTTTTGTTACCTCGTGCCTTTTACAATAATCATCTGTATACACGTGGCATCTTTCCTAGCAGACTGTAGGCTTCAGGATGGTAGGGCCCTATTAGCTTTGTAACTGTATCTATTATCAGCCTTACTCCCGTCCTTGTAGTTGGGTCATACTGGTAAATGAGTGGGGATTATGCATTTTGGTATTTGTTATGCCAACACACAAAAGGCAATATAGGTCACTTGAGCTCAATTGGTTTGTAAATAATTGCAGTGTTCTCTATAGCACTAAAGAGAAATAACTAGATCTAGTAAGTGGCACCCTAGGAAATAGTTCCACCCCAGACTGTGGGTAAATATCTGTAACCCTCCATCTTTATCCAAACACAGTCTGGTTTCTAGAGACATCAGAGTGTTCCGCATATCCAAGATGGTTGAGCAGAGGCTGAAAGACCATGCGTCCTTCCAGCTTCAGAAGAAGAGTGTGAATACCATGATCTTTGTAAGGCTCATTCCACACCAAGTTTCTAGGATTCTACATTCATTGGTTGAATGAATAATTAAGAGATACATGGATAGATGAATGCACAAACTAATGGCCTGAATCCCCATATATCACCCTCAGCTCCATTTCTATGGGCAGATAGTGGGAAAATGCCACTAACGATAATACAGACCTATAAAAGTGGCTGAATGGATCCAAGGAATGACCATGCTGGGGAAACAGTTCAAACAATTTCAACCACTCACAGGTGGAACTTTCATGAATGCAGAACAATAGGTAAAGCATGAGAACTTCACGTTCACTCAAACAGGTGCCAGACAACATTCTAAGCACTTAACCTATCTCATTTAATTCTCAAAATAACCTCCCCTTTTGAGGAGAGAGTGATAAGTAACACTCTCTCCAATCATAGATAGAGAACAAAAGCTCTGAAAGGTCAAATATATTGCTCAAGGTCCAAGCTTATATGTCAGCTGAACCGGGATTTTTAACTCATGTGCATATCAATCCAAATCCCAAGCTCTTTATGCCATACTACTTCCAGAATAAAATGAAGGACTCGGGGGGAGGGGCGGGGGAAGAAAACTCTTTATGTTGCCCATGAACAACTAAGTGATTGATTTGTCCTTCTCTGTAAAGGTCTCCATGAAGACATACACAACTGCATCAGGTTAAACACCCCCCACCAAAAAAAACAAACATGGTTGCCTTACCTCCTCTTTTGGGGAGAAAAAAAGTTTTTCCTTAGAATAGAAAATTACATGCCTACCTGAAAAAATCTTCAATGTGCCATGATTTCTCAAGGGATTTTCATAATAAGCCATTAAAATGCATTTTCAGTCATTAAATTAAAGGTGGCATATTTTCCTTGGGTGACAATAATTAGTGTGGTTATTCCACGTATTTTGAGAATACAGTCTACTTAGTGCAAAAATAACAATTTTCTTTAAACTTTTCAAGGGCCAAGAATCTTATCTTAGTAATACGTTTTCTCCCTAACTCCAACTCCCTTTACCTTCGTCTCATTCTATCTTTCACAAAGCAAGTGTACAAATACACAAGTGTGGGGGTAATCGCCAGTCCTAACGCATGTGTAAGTGGTACCCATAACGTGTCCATTTTAGTAGGAAAGGTGGAAAATAGATTTTGGAGATGAGCAAGGACAGGTTTAATGCCAGGTCTGTGTAACTAAACTGGATGCCTGGATGCCACCACAGGGATTCTGCCTCAGTAGGTCTAGGCTGGGGCCCAGCCATCAGCCTGTTCCACAGCATCCCACGTGATTCACACGTGGGTGGTCCTTGGACCACACGTGGAGAGACACTGACATAGCGAAGCCCTTCAGGGTACAGATGAGGAAACTATCATAAAGGTTAAGTGGACTGCCCAAAGTAAGTGGCAAATTCGAAGTCAGAATATAGTTAACGCCTTTGCAACCACACGACATCACATTTCTTGCCTAGCATTCCAAACTTTTTTTTGCTCGCTGCTCTATCAGCAGCAGCTGCAAAAACATTCATCACTTACATTTATGTGACAGCCCCTATAAAAAAGAGTTTTCACAATCATTATCATATATGATCTTCACAAAAATATATTATCCATATTTGCCAGATGAGGGAATTGAAGTTCAGAGAGATTAAGATTCATGCTTGAAATTTTTATATTATGTATATTTGGGGCTAAGCAGTAGGATTTAATGAGTTTTGATGACTAATAAGCTCTCAAATGTTAACCATCTTTTTTTTTTTTTTAAACAAAACCATAAATTCTGACTCAGGAAAAGTTAAAATTGGTAGAAAAGCCTGATTAAAAATAAAATTAAACCCAAACCCTAATAACACTTATTACTAATTAACCCCTCCGAATCAAATACTTTTGATAAAATTTAGCTATAAAGTAAGGCCAAGGTAAAGTCAACATGAGAGGAAAAATGAAAACTCACAATGGCAGACATTTGTTACAATCTGAGATGTTCCAAAAAAAAACCTGATAAATTCATTTTACAATCTATACAAACATATTTGATTCTCATGAAAATTTCAGTTACATTAAATCTGAACAAAAATATAGCAAACTAGAAATGTCTTAACTCTGACAAATATTACATCATTGAAAGAATTAAAATAGATTAGTAATAGGGGCGCCTGGGTGGCTTGGTCGGTTAAGCGTCCGACTTCGGCTCAGGTCATGATCTCGTGGTCTGGGAGTTCGAGCCCCGCGTCGGGCTCTGTGCTGACAGCTCAGAGCCTGGAGCCTGTTTCAGATTCTGTGTCTCCCTCTCTCTGACCCTACCCCATTCATGCTCTCTCTCTGTCTCAAAAATAAAATAAATGTTAAAAAAAAAAATTTTAAAAAAAAATAGATTAGTAATGTATACTCCAG
The DNA here is from genome assembly GCF_018350215.1 of Panthera leo. Taxonomy (NCBI): domain Eukaryota; kingdom Metazoa; phylum Chordata; class Mammalia; order Carnivora; family Felidae; genus Panthera; species Panthera leo. The sequence continues at coordinate 71,214,652 of NC_056691.1, forward strand.
AAAATACCTTCTCAACAAAAGTTAAATGTTACTCTAATTCTGATTTAAATATCTATAAAGACAGTACAAAAATTTTTTTGAGTTCTACATAAAACAATGGGTCAAAATATCTCATAACCTCAATAAATTACTGAGTAATACAGTTACATGCAACGCTATCAGTAAAGCTGTAAGTCTGATTGCTGAGGCACAACACATTGGATATGTAACATATTGTAATAGATCACTTACTACGTAAAGTATTATATAGACAGATCAACATACAAATGTATTTTTTTAATGTTTATTGATTTTTGAGAGACTGACAGAGCATGAGCAGGGGAGGGGGAGAGAGCAAGCGAGACACAGAATCTGAAGCAGGCTCCAGGCTCCGAGCTGTCAGCACAGCTTGAACCCACAAACTGTGAGATCATGACCTGAGCAGAAGTCAGACGATTAACTGACTGAGCCACACAGGCACCCTAAATGATGTATTTTCTAATTCTGTTTCTAATTTTTTCTGTTCCTGCTCCTAATGTCTTTTAAATTTATGTAGGCGTTAGCGACAAATTTCTCACTTGAAAAGTGACAGGACCAAATCAGATTAGGCTACAATGTTAAGAAATTCCATTATAGAATTATAGCAGTCTTATCATCTTTGCCCAGCAATGTAATAATCTACACTACTGTTAGATGTACTCCTCCAATTTAGTTCCCACAGCATCCTCTTGCATTTTAAATAAACTGTTATGTAGTGGTACTTGCAAATATGCTAGACTATATGCATGGTACCTTGGAAATGTCTTTTTATGAAAACATCTTTTCTTGCCCCCTAGGCCCACCAAGACTTTAGCATTTGCCAAATTAAATAAAGCTAGTGTTTCTAATCTCTACAAGTTCTGTGTATTTGATCATTACATATGTACTTTGTAGGATGTCCAAAATACAAACTTCTGTTTTTGTTCACTCGCTGATTCCAGCTCCTCAATTTATGGTCTGGCTTTTCCTTTTGGGCAAGGGGGAGGGGTGGTGGGGATAGCAATATACAAAAGAGCGTTCCAGGGCACCACGTGCTCAGCAAGGTTAGCAAAGCAAATCCCTCCAGCATAATATGGTGAATCACTTGCTGGCTGCAGCGAAAGCCTGTCAACTTTTCACTTCATCAGTTTCCTGGGCAGGTCCTGTAAGGCTGGGCTCCTAAGTGTATCTTCCCTCTCCCAAAAGAAAGGAAAATAACTCGAGCGAATGAATTCACGCCTGTAGCATGAAGAGAAGCTTTTCTGAAGTGCAGAAATACCCATTTAGAATGAACTCATGGAAAACCCTACTTAAAATGCAGCGTCCTTTGTGTCAACAGAGGTCTGCTTGGGCAGGATGAATAGGTGAAGCCATGAATTTCCAGTCTCCCGATGCCAGATTAAATCCCACTTCTTCAAAAAGACCCTGTTATTGCTGTGTCACCCTATTAGAACTTCTTATTTGCTTTGGATCATCACAATGACTCCTCTATTGGCGGAGGAGACCTGCCAGGGTTTAAGTAAAGCCATGACCGCACTCAGTCTAGACACTATCATCTTCGCTAAAATACATGAATAAAAAGTAGCTTCTTGGAGGCATAAGGCTGTAATTTAGACCTCAAAGGAAAAAATATCAAAGGTACAAACACAAGAGAAAAAAAACACTTTTGTTTACACGGAAAAACAAACTTTGTTAAAATACTTTTTTCAAAGAGCGTGACAAACCATATGTAAAAGGAGAGAATGATCCAGTTTTGAACTGGATGTATATACCACTTTGCCTGTTCATAAGCATACATAAATTCTGAGAAATAAATATAAGATTCTATAAGCCAGATATGTCCATTTCTAGACAACTCAAAATAAAACTCAGAAATATTGAATCAGTGGAACCCTTTGTAAACTTAAATTGATCGCCAAGATATTATGGAAACATGTAAGACAAAGAGAAAAATCTATGTAGAGAGAGTTGACAGGCATCTAAAATGCTTTATTTCCCACCCACCGCTGATGTGTGCTGGGGTTGCCGGATAAAATATATGATGCCCAGTTCAACTGGAATTTCAGATAAACAATGAGTACTTTTGTTAGTATGTCCTGTACAATTATTTTTATTTGCTAAATTTGGTAATTCCCATGCACACATGTGTGTTTATTGTAAGTGGTAGGTGTCAACATTTCCTGGCAATAATCTTTCAGGTCCTGAAATATACATGTCACTACAGAGCCCTTCTTACTTCCCATAGGATGTTAATTTGCACATATAGAAATTCATCCCTTTCCTTATAGTTAATCAGTTAAACTCATTTCCTTTACAACCAATTCAATGAGAAACTGCTAACTGCAGTCAATTAAAAAAAAAAGAAAAAGAATGTATTGTACCAGTGCAAAATGTAGGCAAAAAATGATAAGCACAATATTGTCTTAAAATTATGCAAGATTTCCTTCCCACCCCCAGGAGATTTGCACACCTAACAGGGGTTATTGTCATATCTAAGTGACATATTAATCGCAATATATAAGGAGGTGACTGAATATTTAATCCAACAGGGTACCAACAATATCTAATAGAAATTATTTCTTTGCCTGGGTTCACATGGCAAATTCCTACACATTATCTAAGACAGAATTCCTAATCACCATCATGAAGTCTTTCCTGACATTGCCCAATCAGAAGACAGCATTCCTATAGCACCTTGCTTATTTTATTTATAATACTTTATTGTATTTATTTAAATGATCTATCATGATCTACTAAAATGAGAACTCCTTGAGAATAGGGTCCATATCTTCACTGATCTTTGCATCCCTACTCCTTAACAGAGGACACTCAATACATGTTTGCTGACAAAATAAACTATTATTAATAAGCTCACGCTGAAACTTGGCCTAAAAAAATGTCCTTGACAGGCAGGATGTGGAACTGCCTTATTATAATTACCTTATAATAAATGCTACTTTGAATGAGACTCAGTATTAAATTACACTGGATTTTAAGGTATACAGGTATATTTCTATTATTATCAGGGAAGCTGGTAAAATTCTATCTGGAATAAAAGGTACATTTCACTTACTCATTCAACAAATATCTAGAGTTTGCTAAATTCTAGGCCCTGTTCTAGGTGCTGGCAAATAAGATATAGTCCTGCCATCATGGAATGTCCATAATGATATTCCAAGGAGATTGGTGAAGTAGATGTTAAGAGATTAGGAAAGTAGCCAAATACCCTTTATCCTTTTCTTTCCAGGCAAACAGTGATGGTGGCCCCCACTAAAGGAATCATAGCTGGTCACTCTCTAAAGCTGGAGATGACTGGGGAACAGCAATAAGATGTCATGACCCCATCCCCTGGCCATTCTTCCATTTATGCCAGACTTGGTCCTTCATTGCAGGCCAAAAGCAAACAGAATGGTGCCCTAAATGGTGGCTGGGCTACCAGCTGTACCCTAAGCACAGAAGGTCCATCTGAAGGAACTGATGACCCTTTCTAATAGATACTGACAAAGTGGCCTGTTCCATTTAAAAATTCATTTTAATGGTTAATGCCGTTTAATCATCTTCAGAGAGTTATCAGGTCAAACTTGCCATTACTAATGATGCGAACAGGACTTTCAATACACAGGGCTGAGGCTCAAGAAGGAAGATGGAGGCAATTCTACAACACAGATGTATCTTTGGAAAAGCAAAGGCCACTGCGAATAAAAGGTACAGCCTATTATTGGAGCCGGCAGCTGCTAAAACACAGTACGACTTTTACACCATGTCATGAACAGGAAACACTAGCTCAACCACCAAATTTTACCATTGTATCTATGCTGGTAGGGTGGGTATGACAGAAAGAAAGAGACAAAAGGGGAGGGTACATGTGCAGACAAGACCTAATAGTAATGATGATATTAGCTACCACCTAGTCAGCGTTTTACATGAGCCAGACCCTGGGCCACGACGTGAGCTTCACATGAGTCAGCTCATCCAGTGCTCACCATCACTTGATAAAGGCCCTACGATCCTTTTATTAATTCTGAAACTGAGAGGTGAAATCATTGACTCATTGTTATGAAACTATTAAAAGAGGAGTCAGAACGTGAATTCTAAACTCTGGCCTATCTTCTTCCAGATCTAAACTGTCAAACCCTAAGTAACAGCAATTCCCCATGGTCACCACACACAGTTCAAGGAATCCTTGCATCTTCTAAGATCCTTAATGAAAGGGACAAATGTCTGTGCAGCATTCATCTGGGGATTTACAGGAGCCTCAGGTATACAAAGTCTGAATCAGACCTAAAATAAGAAAGAGCTTCATGTTCTGGCCACTCTGTCCGCACCTCAAAAGGAACTCTGTTAGGTTCATGTGGTATTTTTGTTTTTTGTTTCTGTTTAAAGGTTTCTTCGGAGTAAAAATATTTGAATGGAGTTGGGCAACAAAAGGGTATAAAGAACTGGTATTTGAAAGTTGTTTTCGCTTCTGACCAGGGCCCAGGATTTGGGGTCTGGGCAGCACTGTGGGGCTTCTGTAGGGTGTCCCTCCTGACCACACCCACGATGCCAAGCCAGCCTCACGGCTGGCCAGACAATCAGGGCTCTCATGAACATTCTCTTAGGTTCTTCCTCAAAGAGGTCTTAACAGGGATGCCACAGGGATCTGAGGAGACTTGGGGCAGCTCTGGTTCCCCTACAGAGCAACAGGATGTGCAGCTGGTCACCAGCGGCCAAGGAATAAGAGTCTCTTGTATCCACTCCTTTCCTCCAGCAACGGGATCAGCTGGGAAGCCTTCTCTTCCTGTCACAGAGTGCTCTATGGGAGAGTAAAGCAAAATCAATCCATTTGAGATTATTTTCCATAAATGTGCCACTCCTTTAAATGGGGAATATACGTCTGAAGCTAACTATTAAAGAGGCTGATATGAAGAAAAATCATAATCCCTTGCTATTATTTAAATTCTATTTCTGTGTTTTCTACTAGAAAACGCTACATGCTTGATCCACAGTAATTATGTCCTTATCGTTTTATTTATAGGTCAATATATAAAACTGTAAATAATCTTGGAAATCAAATTGGCCAACTTAATCCTATAGATGAAGGTACAGAGAAATTAATGCACAGAGAAAGTAAGTTGCCCAGAATTACCTAGATGGTTTAATGGCAGAGTCAGGAGTAGATCCCAGAGACATCCACCGCAATGAATATTAAGTGGGAACACACACACACACACACACACACACACACACACACACACACTACAGGTTAAAAACAAAACTTGATAAAAACCAAGATAAATGAAAAATCAATACAATTGCTATTATTAAGAAAGCTGACAGGATGCTAACATGTGTAAAGACTACATACTGTGCATGTAATTCAGTTTTCAGTGACTTTGTCAAAAGTTTCATTAGAGAGATTACCAGGTGGTTATAATGAGGCCAGATTCAAGGGGACCCTTTCTGTGAGTGCTAGGTATCTTTATGGCCACAATGCTAACACTAGCCACATAAATACATGCTGATGCTCACAAGAAAGGAAATGACAGAAAATATAAAGACAACTGAACAAGACGGAGGCATATGCAATAAGCATAGAACCTTTCTGGAAGTCGGCAAACCTCGATCTTGGTTTGGGCCACCAGATAACTCAGATCTAAATTTCTCAATTAACTTGGGAGCCTCAGTCTCGTTTTTTGTAAGATTAGGGAGTCGGATAGTGTAGGGCTTGTTTTGTTCTGTTTTTTACTATTTGTAATTTACAAGGACTCTTTCAGCTCTAAAATTCTAATCCGGACAGATTCTTGCTTTAAAAAAAAAAACACAAAAAACAGAAGTTCTTCTTTACCATCTATGCAGTGAATTAAATCCAGCATTGAAATCTGCATTTTAAAAAGCCAAAGGAAAATGTAGAAAGAATATAAACAGATAAAAAGTAGAACTATGAAGCAGACTGACACACATCTGGCATTGACCAGACTTGGTTTAGGCCTGTTGTCCCTGTGTCCCAACTAGTTAGTGCCTGTTTTCACTACCAAAAGCATCTCAGTTTGGACAATAAATTATATGGTTATCCCTGTAAGGAACTGGCCTTCTTAATCTTGGTGAATCTCGCCAACTCAGATCACCTACAGGCAGAAGCCTCGATGCCTTAGTATGTTACGAAGGCTTTGACTCTGCAGGCCAAACTCCATCTAGCACACCCACCGTATGCTAATCACACCTGACTACTTCGGTTCAAGGTGAGGAGCTTTGCTCCCGCTACTGCTCAGCTTCCCCTCCACCCCCATCCTACAGAATGGCAGGCTCCCCCACATGCATCAACACCTCAGCTCGGTATTGCCTCCTCCAGGAGGTCACCTGGGATACTCTGCCCAGACCTCTCCCAGCACATGGACCCCAATGTTTCACGGCTTTTTATGTCCTCTACTCCACCCGAAGCTCTGTAAAGACAGTGCTTACCATATTTGTCTGTTTATCCCTTACCACATTATTAGCACTCAACATGTCTGTTGCATTAAATTGAGAAGTACATAAAGATTTGCTAACAGGATATTGGCTACATTGTCTTCCATCGGAGCGGGCAAAAAACAATGGGCTTAAACTCATCTGCCCACCACCATTATTACCACCAGGAACAGCTTCTTATGCGATATGTGGAGGGCCCGTGTCCTGTGGGTCATGGGTCATGGTCTACAACAACCTTACAGCTCAGTTCCACTTCTGCCACTTATAAAATGAATGACCTTGAGCAAGTTATTTGCCCCATCCTAACTCAGTTCCCTCGGTATAAAACGGGGGAAATACAACTTTCTAAAAGGTGGATGGAGAGCAGTGCAAGCACTGACCCTGGCACGGTGGACACGGGTAGTGAGTAGTAATTTGGCTTCAGTGGTGATCATTTCCAGCCAGAATTGATCCAACTAGGAAAACCTGGGCTCCTTCTTCTTCCCCAAAGAGACAAGCCCCACCTGGATTTATATATATTTCTATTTGGTCCCTTACCCTGTCCCAGGACTAAGATGCAAAAACCTCCACACAACAACCACTATTCTCCTTCCAAATCCTGGTTCTTCGCTTTTCTTCTTATCCCCCACACAAGTGTCCACACAAGGAATACAGCAAGAAAGGCAAGGACTTATAACTCGAGATAGACTGTGGTCAAATAAGGTAGAACTTCTTGACTGCCAGTCTGATTCAACTGTGGAACACACTGAAAAGGAATTCTTGGTAAAATGTCAAGTAGGGAGAATTCAAGGCTGGGGAAGGATTACATGACTTCTTACTGGGACTGTGAACCCTTAAGTTAACGACACCCTGAGCAAAACACTTCCTCAATCAGAAGCAGTCAGTTACCGATACGCCAACGCCAAGCAGTGGAAAGGATCTAATGAAATGACAGCCATGAGCATCATTAGAGGAAGCAAAAGGAGGAAAGGAATGTTCCCTTAAAGCTTTCTTCTCCTCAGGAAAGAAGACACAAATAGCTAGGAAGTATCAATGGCAACAAACAGGATCACAATGTTTCAATTAAATAGCACAGTGCTGTTGGAACTTTATAACAAAATACAGCATGTGCTGGTAGTTGTTTTTATTATAGAGAGGCAGGATGGTATGGAGGTAAACACACACACACACACACACACACACACACACACACACACACACACACACACAGGCTCTGGAACCAGAGTGTCTGAAATGTATTCCAGCTCCTGTCCTTAACTAGCTGTGTGACCTTGGGCAAATTACCTAACTTCTCTGTACCTCAGTTTTTACCTCTGGAATATAACATATACTTACTTGTACTTAGAGTCAGCAGGGTTTTTTGGGGTTTTTTTTGTTTTTGGTTTTTTTTTTTTTACAAATACTAATTTCTAAGGTAGACTAGTGCTGGGTACATGATTAATGGTATATAAGTATTTGACAAATAAAAATGTTAAGATCCAGTACTCATTCAAAATAGTTTATATGGGGGCGCCTGGGTGGCTCAGTCGGTTGAGCGTCCGACTTCGGCTCAGGTCATGATCTCACGGTTTGTGAGTTCGAGCCCCGCATCGGGCTCTATGCCGACAGCTCAGAGCCCGGAGCCTGTTTTGGATTCTGTGTCTCCCTTTCTCTCTGACCCTCCCCTGTTCATGCTCTGTCTCTCTCTGTCTCAATAAAATAAATAAAAGTTAAAAAAAAAATTTAAAAAAATCGTTTATATGCAATCTGGTGCTTAAAAATTGCTACTGGTATTGCTATGATAAATCTCAAAGAGATCTTTATTTTATGTTGACTCCTAAGAGTCTGACTTACTGACCAACACATCCTTCTGTTGATCATGGAAACTGAACGGGTCTGAAACCCAGAGGTCATTCTGACATGGTGAAATGGAAACTGAAGGTTTTTAACACAGGTCATTAAACCTTAATCATCTCCACAGTAAATGCAAGTAAAATAAACACATTTTTTATTAAGCATCCACTGTGGCCAGTCACTTCCCAGGCTGCGGTATTTGATTTGAAGGCACGGGACAGGATTGTAGCTAGGTCTGGCTTCTGCCACACAGCTGAATACAGTGGCATTAACTTAGTGAAGCCCCCTTGACCTTCTCTGGTCCTCAGTTCTGAAGGTTCGACAACTTGGTTTGGTACCACATTCATTCATTCATTCATCCGCACCTTAATAAGCACCTCCTTTGTGCCGGATACTAGGACAGGTAATGTGGAGGAAACGGACAACACATCATTACAACCCCATCACAATGCTGGCAATCTGGCAGAAAGGGCAGATGTTAAAAACCAAATGTGCACCCACAAAGCCTGACTGTCGATAAGCTAATTCACGAAGAGAAGAGTTTCCAATAGACTAGATCTGTCTAGAAGACCAAGCCATGCCTTCCATGTAAATAGTTATGACTACACAGGATTCAAGCAGAGGAATACATTGTATGAATGGTATCAGGCGTCACCTGGCAAACATCTGACTGTTTAGGACTGTGAATTCTCTATTCTAAGCTTTGCAACCACCCATCCCCTACAGCTCACCCATTCTCTCATTCTCGCTGCTTTTCTCAAAAGGGCTACAGTCCATTTATTTAATTTCTCCTTCCTGTATTACAGTCACATACACGTCTTGCTTCACCAAATTTCTTCAGCTATCATCCTGGAGTTTTCCATGTTCTAAAATTTCTTCCATCATGCACCTATAGAAATAATGCTATTTATTTCAGAGGTAGTTACACATATTCAAGCTTTGTAGAAGCTACTAGTTTAAACCTCAGAGGGCAACATTATTTCTGTTATTTTCATGTTTGGGGTTGGCATGGTGGGGCAGAAGGGGCACTTAGGGCAGATCTACACTGAAATTGTTGCCCCATAAACTCTCAAAAAAAAAACCTCTCGTTTAACCTGTAAAATAATCCAATGAGGCATAAAAGTTAATTCTATATGAATCATTAAAGCTTACTACATACCAGAATGGGCAAGGCATTATACAAAGGGCAAAATTAAAACACAACTTGGCAGGTTCATAGTCCAAGTTCAGCGGTCATTTGTTACCGGCGGTTCTATGACCTATAAGCAGCACTTGAGATAATAATAGAAAAAGTACACCCACATGAGAAGTTTCAGCCAACATGCAGAACATCAGTAAATAAATATTTGATCAAGACAGAAGTAAAATATCTCATGTTATTTAATTTCACACAAAAATAACATCCACGGTAAACTAAAACAGGGCATGTCTGCAGGGCATTGTGTCAGCAATGTCAAGGTTTTGTTTCTGTTCTTACCGGTCTACCAAAGGGTCACAAGCAGGATACTCAGATATGATCTCCTTGGTGCGTTCACTTTCACCAAAATAGATGGAACTAGTTCATCGACCAGAATGCTAGTTTATTTAGCCATAATTAGGGCCCTCTTTCCAGTGACTAAAATTAATAGAACTCCCAGAGTTTCAGAGAAGCCACACAATCCCAAGTTACATTCATTCAATCTGCTTTACAAATTGAAGCAAGAGCATTAGAGGAACTTTCCACTGAATTTCCGTGGGAAAAGGTGAAATGCTGAAGATTTTTAAAAAGGTTTTCAAATTGTGATCACACATTCGCTTGAATGTAGTCTATGGAGAAAATGTAATTCAATAGGGTAATTATTTAAACAAATTCTCACTGGGTGAACTTTTAAAACAGGTACTCTAAGCTTAAAAAGAAATGTTCTGAGGGGCGCCTGCCTCGGGGGCTCAGTCAGTTAAGGGTCTGACTTCAACTCAGGTCATGATCTCATAGTTTGTGGGTTCAAGCCCCACCTCAGGCTCTGTGCTGACAGCTCAGAGCCTGGAGCCTGCTTTGGATTCTGTGTCTCCCTCTTTCTCTGCCACTCTTGTGCTCACGCTCTGTCTTTCTCTGTCTCTCTCTCAAAAATAAATAAACATTAAAAAAAAAAAAAAAGAAATGTTCTGGGGGCACCCGGGTGGCTTAGTTAAGTGTCTCACGTTGGCTCAGGTCATGATCTCACAGTTCATGGATTCAAGCCCCACATCAGGCTCTGCACTGACAGCTCAGAGCCTGGAGCCTTCTTTGGATTCTGTGTCTCCTTCTCACTCTGCCCCTCCCCCGCTTGTGCATGCTTGTGCGCATGCACTCTCTCTCTCTCTCTCTCTCAAAAATAAATAAATAAACATTAAAAAAAAAGAAGAAGAAGAAATTTCCTATGCCTGTCCACTTCTTGGGTACAGTGCCAAGGGTCAGCACATGGCCTGGAACTTATTAGGTGCTCAGAACTATTTTCTGAGTACAGAAATGAATAAACACACTCCTCTGATCATTACCATGAGTTTAAATCTAAGAAAAACAATAAAGGCAAAAGTTATCTGAGTGTATATAAAAGAATAAAATCTTGCTCTTCACCTTGAAATATGAATTAATTTCCACCACTAAAAACAAAATCAATGAATAAAACATAAGTTTTTACAAAGATGGTCATAGAATGCTATTAATTCCAATCCATTTTGTGCAGCAAACCTATATAAAACCTTGATACGTTTACCTCCATGTATGTAGCAACAACTACAGAATGTGAAAGATAACTTATTTAGAAATGGCCTCATAAAAATGACTACACATGAAAGCATATGCATATTACATAAAAGCACTTTCTATCTGAAAACCTATAATTAAAAGACCACAAGGCAAAAGTAACATAATTTGGGCTGTATGGAAACCTTTTGAAAGCTGGTATTTTCAATATTTGATAGCGAAACTCACTCATGGCCCCTTTCACATCATCATCATTTAGCACACCACTGAGACATTTCCCTAACACCAATTCTGTAATTATAAAAAGACTTGTGTGCTGACTTCACCACAGACATTTGCTATAAAGGGCCTCATCCCCTTGTAATTCCTGAATATACACACACACCTGGTGATGCTCATTTGTTGTCTACCATTATCCTAAATTAATATGGTGTATGTTAAGACACTGAAAATCCACACAGTAAGTTTAACAGTCGAGACAAAACTTACCAAGCACAATGACGACAGTCTTCAGAAGACTCATCATGGTATCCCGATTCCGCCGGGGTCCAGAACTATGCCGAGACATTCTCATAGTCCTCTGGCGAACATAACCAAAGATATGAGCATAGAGAACCACCATTACGACAAAGGTCACCAAGTTGAAAATGGCCCAGAAGACTAAGTAAGAGTCACTGTAGAGGGGCGCCATGTTGGAACAATTCTCAATGTCACAGATGCAGTTCCAGCCCACACTGGGTATAGCGCCCATAACGATGGCCATAGTCCAGATGACCACAATCACCACCACTACCCGCCGGTTGCTCATCCGTGTGTGGAGCTGCATGCGGAAAACCGTAATGTGCCTCTCAATTGCGATAGCCAGTAAGTTGGCCACGGACGCTGTCAGGCTGGTGTCAATTAGGCCCTGGCGGAGAAGCCACGTGCTGACAGTCAGTCTCCGAGTATTGGGTCCCGTGTTGAACATTAGGTAGAAGTAAGCCAACCCAGCAAAGAAGTCTGCAGCAGCCAGATTAGCCATTAAGTAATAAATAGGAAAATGGAAGCGGCGGTTGACATAGATTGCTACCATGACCAGTAGGTTGGCCAACATTATGAAGATACAAACAGTGATTCCAAGTCCCATCACCAGCTTGCTGACTGTGTTCCATTCTGTGGCAAGATACTTTCCACTCCGGTTATAAAAGAAGGCAATGGACTCATTGTAGAAGCACTGTGGTTCATTCATGGCTGTGAACTAAAAGAGAAGGGGAAAAAAGATGAAAAAGAAAGAAAGAAGAAACCACAGATCCAAATTTAAAGACGTATAGTATGGTAAATGTGGCAAAAAAAAAAAAAAAAAAAAAAAGCAAAGAATTTGAAAATCTGACCCTGCATAACATTCTATTATTATGTTGAAACCCCAAGGCTTTTCACTGTATTACTGCCCTCAAGATTAAAGACAGTTGGAGTTAAAAAAATGACAAGGTCTGTGCTTGGTGGCTGTATGTCATTGAAGTCTACTAGAAAAGCCGCATGGCCCAGAAATCTTGCTTAAAATACATGAGACAGATGAAAACTTTGCAGAGAATTGCAATTGGAATATTTACCATAGTGAAACCTATTTTGACCTGTTATTTAGGGAATCTATAAACATAGTTGGTTTACAGATAGGGTATTATTGCCCTATTATTCTTCATTTCTGTTCTCACATTGTATGTTCCATCTGTAACAAACATTTTGTAATGCAAGTCCCCACAAAGACCATCAGCACCAACATTTCAAAGAGGTCACTCTGCATCAAAGCTTCTTAGCCCAAAGCCAGCATTTGCTGTTCGACATTCCTGTGGTCAGCACTGTCTACCCCCATGACTCCCTATCCCCAGAATAGCATTTGTCAACCAATCTATGACGTTGGAGGACGTTTTTCTTTTTGGAGCACATAAGAAACATGTTACCTGATGTAACCTCCAAAGAGCAGTTGACATTTTGACACTGCTCTACAAAAAGTGAAGCGTGCTTCAGGTTTTTCTAAAATGTGAAGTGATCATGTTTTATTGGGTCTTTTCTTATTTTGCAACATCAATTAGAATATATTCATTTATTAATTATACTCACTTGAATCCAAAAAAAGGACTGAACAAGTTTATAACAGAATATAGGTAGTCAATAAAACTACTGAAACAAAATTAGATAAAGTAGCCTAAAGGAGACATGAGAAAACTACACATCAAAAAGAATAAATCACTTTGCCTGAAGCCTTCAGTTTTTCCGAGACTCCTAGAATCAGAAATTATTTAAGACAGCTCACATCCTTTTTTGTTATCTTGTACGTTTAATAAATGACTTAGCAAATACGACAGTTTCAACCACCATCTTTGACCAAATGTTCCACTGAATATCTACAGGTTGCGCATAAATGTTTCCCAAACGCTGAACATTCTGGAACAGTGTGAAATGCTTATTAAATGGTTAGTCTTCTGACTTGTCCAGACATTTAAAGCCTCTTATTTAGACTTTAATAGCTCTTAGATCATGTTTCTGTCATTACACTTACCACGTGTATTGTTATTTATCACCTGTTTCTTAAGGAGATTGTCGTCCAAGAAAGGAAAGAAGACCTTGTCTTACACATTTTGGTATCTGATGTACCTTCCAAAAGTTTCGTTCACTGGAGATCTGAGAACCTGGCTTGCAGTGTCCCATTCCACCCCAAATCTTGCCAGTACTCTGGCTATTTCATCTAATTTTCTTGCCTCTCAGTTTCTTGACCTCATCTCTAATGACCTTCTATTCCATTACAACTCAGCTGCCCATTCCCATGGTTACACCCTGCACTTTGTGACCACTCAGAACTGTCTCCCTTTGGAAATAAATTATACATTTGATTACTGACCACACTTCCCATTCTTCCAATTTTCTCATTTGATCCCAAATACATCAGTTCTTCAAAGTCATCTATTTCCTTAAGCATCCTACCTTTCCCTAATGGATTACCCTCCCCATCTCCCCTTTTTTCTTTATATGGCTTAGATTTCATAGTATGTTTCAGCCTCTTTATTGCTAACACAGGAACACATTCCCTTCTTGAAGATTCTGAGGTCAGATAGCCTTCAGAATTCAAAATTTGTCTGGTTTTAAGAACAGGTACACAGTAGATCACCCTTAGATGATGTAACATCCACACAAAATTTAGAGCATCATTCCATAATCACACACATTATTTTCTAAAGTAAAATGCATGAATATATACAAATTTGATAAATAAAGGTTATAAATAGCCTCACATAAGTTCATTCTGAGCAGGCTTTGCCACTAGGTGACTTTTGAAAAAATCTTCAGTTTTCGGCCCTTCTTGAATTGTGTAACTTCAGAAGGAAGAAGAGACCTTTCTCTTTTAATCTACTTGCCTGGATGTACTTCCACAACAATTTCTTGGAGCAACCCCAGTCTTGGATGAGTGCAGTTGGTTGCCACTTCCACACTGACAGCAAGGCTTCTGAGCAATGTTAGAGAAAATCAACACATCTGGCAGATTGGTTCTGACATAAATTCGTAAGTCTAACCTCATCTGAGACTTCAGTAGCACAAGAAGTCTGTTTTTCTCCCTAACTGTTATTCTCTACTTTCTCCATAGTGACTAACTTAAGCTCACCTACTGTTCTCTTTTAAGTCCCATCTTCCCTCTTTTCACAGCAATTGCCACAGGAGGAAAACAGAAATCATCAGACTGGGACTCCTTCACCCTTCTCCCACCAAAAAAAGACCTAGTCAAGAATCCATCCTTTCTCCTTCTGTTACAATGGAAGGAGTATACCTTTTATCATCCAAGTGTTATGTGTTCCTACTATTTCAAGAACTTTGTTCTATAAATTGTTTCCTTTCTCCTCCTTGTATCTCCCCCTCACTCCTCCTTCTCTCCCTCTCCCCTTAATCTTTCCTATCTACATTCAAGTAAGTTTAGTTTCTGCCAGGAAAGGAAAGGAGAGGAGAGGAGGGGAGGGGAGGGGAGGGGAGGGGAGGGGAGGGGAGGGGAGGGAAGGGGAGGGGAGGGGAGGGAAGGGAAGGGAAGGGAAGGGAAGGGAAGGGAAGGGAAGGGAAGGGAAGGGAAGGGAAGGGAAGGGAAGGACAGGGGAGGGGAGGGGAGGGGAGGGGAGGGGAGGGGAGGGGAAAATAGAGGAGAGGAGAGGAGAGGAGAGGAGAGGAGAGGAGAGGAGAGGAGAGAGAAGGAGAGAAAGAGAGAAAGAGAGAAAGAGAGAAAGAGAGAAAGAGAGAAAGAGAGAAAGAGAGAAAGAGAGAAAGAGACAGGTCTGTCATGACCCCATTTGACCTTGCAGCTTTGGTCCTTTTTCTCCTTCATAGCCAACTACTTCATTTCTCACTAACATCTCAATTAACTATAGTAGGGCTTCTACCCCAACCCCTCCATCAAATCCACTCCATTAAATTCTTTAGTTCCATATAACTTCCCCAAGTAACACCAGTCTTGTCTTCAGAGCATTAGACACATGGCTGAAAAGCCCTTTTCAGATAATTCTTTCTTTGGCTTTCATGACATCATACTCTCCTGGATTTTGATCCTTCTCTATTGCTGGTCCTTCTTAGTTATTTCTGAGGGTTCCCCACATTCTGCACAACATTGATCTTTCTACACTGGTTATATACTCAGTCAACACATTTTCACTGAGTTTTCTAATATGTCCCCCAAGATTTCAATTATCTTATATACCAGCGATACTCCCAAATTTAACATATACTTTTTTCCTAAGCTCTAGCCAAATATCAAATTGCCTACTGGTATCTCTGACTAACTACCCCATAGGGCACTCAGTACTCAGTGTCTGTGCTCAAAATAAAACACAAAGTCATAATTTCCTTCATGATCCCCAACTTGCTACTGCCATCTTCTCTATTCCAGAGCCTGGAGAACCATTATCTCCCCAGTGGCCTGAGGGCTAACCCTGGGAATTCCTTCTCCCCTTATTCTCATCACTTAATAACCAAACCTTGTATATTCTCCTTCCTAAGCATCTACTCAATGTGCATACTTTATTCCATCTTCATGGCCACCAGCATTATTACTACAGGGGATTACTTACTAAGTGTTCTTTCTACCCAGTGCCCATCTCCTCTCTAGTGATCTTTCTAAAAGACAAGGTTGACCAAGCTGTTTTCCTACTGAAAATGCTTCAATGGCTTACAAGTGCACTTAAGATAAAAATCTAAACTCTTCAACCACCTTATCAGGCCTCACCTGCCCTCCAACCTCAACTCAAACTATTAATGACTTCCAACTCTCTGCTTCAGCTCTGTGTAATGTGTTGTGCTCTCTCTCATCTCCATTTCTCAGAGCAGTGGTTTTCTACATCAGATTGGAGACAACGCAGATTGGAGGGATTTTAAAATACAGACTACTGGCATATTCTGAAAATTTCTGATTCAGCAGATGTGAAGTGGGGCCCCAGGCGATACTGACGTTGCCGGTCCAGGGACCACACCTTGACTTCCACTGGCCCCAAACAATCTTCCCTCTATTTTTACCTGGCTCCCTTTTTTTCATTCTTTGTGCAGTTGAAAGGTTATTCTTTCTACTCAACTTCCCTAACCATTCCCAAGTCTAGGCAAGGTGTTTTCTACTACAATTCCCTATATTTATCCCATAACAGCACTTACCACACCGTATATTAATAATTGCTCAATTAACTCTTCCTCCTACTAGGCTATAAACCCTATCAGAACAGAGATTCTCACCTTCGTGTTCACTATCCAACCATTAGATTAGATGCCAAATATATAGGTTGCATTAATCCATTAAAGATAATTCCAGAGATGTTTACACTTCATAACTTTCCTTTCTGGAAAGGATATACAATATACAAAAAATATATTCTAACTATAAATGCAAGGCTGCCTTCTTTCCTTTAGCTCCTATAACCATTTGCTTTTTCTGGACACCTACATTTTTACACCAAATACGAAGCACATAGTACTTCACAGCATTCCAACTTCTGAACACCAACTGTTAACAAAGTCAACTGGTGATACATGCAGCTTCTTTGCTTTTCCCAACTTAGAAAAACTAAACTAAGGATAAAAACATAAAAAAGCGCAAATTGTCTTTTTAAGCCACGATGTGTTAAGAAGAGTGAAACTGACAGATATTCTCTAGCGTATCCCACATGCTGCATTAGCAAATGGTATGTGACCAAATCCTCTGCCATCTCGGATCCTTCAAAAACTGAATCGTTAAAGCCACACCACCTTTAACAACATAACTTACATGATTATTTTATCATCTGTGAAATAAGATTGAGCTAAATTTTGCATAAGGTTAACCTCAGATTTAAAATTCTACACTAAGAAAATTCTGGATAACAACTTTATATGTCATAAAAATTGCCAGCTAAATACTAAGACAGTATAAAATGTGCCTGGGATTAAAGTAGTAAAAGGCAGAATATACCTGAGAAAAAGAGGAATGTATAACAGGATTGAACTGAAAGAAGAATTAAATCCCTCTCTTTTCCTCTACAAGCAGAAGCAGGGCTGGAGAATAAGTGAAGGAGACCCTGGCAGAGCCACCAATAGGGTAATGGCCACAGGCTTTCTTACTTCTTCAGGACCGAAGGGACCTAGGGTGAAACCCACACTAAGCTCTGGAGAATCTAACTTAACTATGATTGGACTATAACCCATTCAGGTAGTCATGCCTATAATGACACAGCAAACAGCAAAAAATTATCAAATACGGTAAGACAAAAATGCAACCGCAAAGGAGAGGACCATTCTGAAGAACAGAAAACACCTCCCCTTGAAGCAGGTTTATGGCGGGGGGGGGGGGGGGGGGTGTTTAAAAAGAAAAAGATTAAGTTACAGGATATTTCTGATTTGTATTCTCAGCGAACTTTGTTAGGGTACTAGCACTGAAAATAAAACAAGCCATCATGAAGACCAAAATGAAAAAAACACAACAAACCACCAAACAAAAAACCAGCAAAAACTACATAGAGATTGTAATAGTTCCTATTGCTACTGTAACAAATAACCATTATTAAGTTTAGTGGCTTAAATGTAAATTTATTATTTTATAGTCTTAGAGGTCAGAAGTCCAAAGTGGGCTTCACTGGGCTAAAATCAAGGTGTTAGCAGAGCTGTGTTCCTTTCCAGAGGTTCTAGAGTGAATTTTTCTTGTCTTTTCCAACTTGTGGAGACTGTCCACACTCCTTGGTTCATGGCCTACTTCCATCCCCAAAGCCAGCAATAGCTCATCAAGTCTTTCTCACATTACCTCATTCTAACACCAGCTCCCCCGGCCCCACCTCATTTCCACATTTAGAGACCCTTGTGATTCCACAAGGGTCCATCCAGACTGAGTCCACCCAGATAACCCAAGAAAATCTCCCCACGTTAAAATCCTTAACTTAATCACATCTTGCCAAGTAAGGCATATTCACAGGTTCCAGAGACTAAGTATCGGACATCTTTGAAAAACCACTATTGTGCCCACCAAAGAGATGGAAAACAATTTCTGAATTAAAAACAGCAATTCAAACAGTGAAATGGAGTGTAAAAATTCCAGAAAACGGAAATGGCAGGCTGAAGACATACTTAAGAAATTCATCAGCGCTCAGAGAAGGTGAGGGATGGCAGGAATATAAGGAAAGGGGGCACACAGATGGAAACGTGTGGTTATACTAGGACTCCAAGAAAGATTAGGACAAAGCTGAAGTAATATGGCTTGAAACCTAAGTTCCTGCTTAAGAAGAAAAGACCTCAGGGGCGCCTGGGTGGCTCAGTCAGTTAAGCGGCCAACTTTAGCTCAGGTCACCATCTCGCAGTCCATGAGTTCGAGCCCCGCGTCGGGCTCTGGGCTGATGGCTCAGAGCCTGGAGTCTGGTTCTGATTCTGTGTCTCCCTCTCTCTCTGCCCCTCCCCGTTCATGCTCTGTCTCTCTCTGTCTCAAAAATAAATAAACGTTAAAAAAAAAAAAAGAAAAGACCTCATATTACTGGTTTACATTTATATAAATTACAAAACAGAGCTAATTAAAAACAACTAAAATGTAGATACAGCTTGGTTAGATTTTGCAATCTCAAGGGTAAAGATAAAAATCTTTAAGTACAAAAAAATAAAAATAAACAAAAAGCAAACAAATCAACATCTAAACAAAGAGACAGAACAGGGTATCATCAAGCTACTGCCATAGAATTCCAAAGGACAGAACACAAGCGATCAGAATCTCCATCACAAGGAGAAAATGAGGTCCATAAATTCCACAGCCAACTATATTCATGTTCCCCATATGAGGATAATATACAATGGTCTCAAAAATGTGGGCAGTCCCAAAGAACATCTACATTTCCTTCCTAAAAACTACAAAGGCAAGTAAGCCATGAGAAAAGTAAAAATAAAAAACACAATAGAGCAGAAACAGTGGCAGCAAGTATCAAAACCCTCCAAAACACTGGAGTCTAAGTAAGTGCTCTTCATGTGGCTCCAAAACTTAGAGCAAATATCAAAAATAATTCTTTAGGGGTGCCTGGGTGGCTCAGTCAGTTAAGCATCCAACTTTGGCTCAGATCATGATCTCACAGTTTATGGGTTCGAACCCCGTGTCGGGCTCTGTGCTGACAGCTCAGAGCCTGGAGCCTGCTAAGGATTCTGTGTCTCCCTCTCTCTCTGCCCCTCCTCTGCTCGCACTCTGTCTCTCTCTCTCTCTCAAAAGTAAACATTAAAAAATAATAGTAATAATAATAACAATAATTCTTGAAAGCATACTTATAAAAATAACCTACTCTGGAAGTAAAATCCCTTTATCAATAAGAACTTGAAATGCGGGAGAAGAATGTGTTAATTTTCTCTTACTACACAAGAAAGAATCAAGACACATCATTACAGTTGTAACAATAATTTTCAAAATTTTGAAAAAACCACCTCATTGAATCATTATCCTACTTATTGTAAGAAATTTAGAGGAAACAAAAATATGATCAGGCAAAACTCAGGACTTTTTTAAACTTTATTCTGCTAAACTCCTCATCAGCATAATTAGAAATCTCTCTGTAATGAGAGAAGTTACAGAATTCTGCACTGCCCAAGGAACAAAGATGTAAATGAAACAGGATTATTCCAAAAATACTGTCCTCACCGCTAAAAAGAGAAGCCCACATCCATGCCTTTTTCACATCCACCAATCACATCTCAGGATGATGGGGCGGAGGGAGGAGCCTCCTGGAGCTCTGCAGAGCAGATGTTCCAAATCTCAGAAGTTGACCTCACCCTAGCATGTGATCTCAAAAGAAGTCATAACAATCCTGCCAAGCCCGCACTGAAGAGAGGTGCATACGGTGTTCATTTTCACTGTGCACTTCATTTATTATTTGCACAGTCACAGACATTCCTGGAAGGCCAGGTATGGGTGGGGCACTGGCCTACACTACACCTGACAAGGGTACCAGACTCCTGGTGCCCCCACTGTAGAGCCTCTCACAGTCCACCCAGTGTGATTTCTCATCTCCTGAAAGACAATATATTCATTGACCAAGTGAAAAAGGGAATACTTGGCACAAGCTAACTGACTGGTGGTTAAACCTATGTGATTTAGTAACTATTTAGATAAGAATGTGAATATGTATGCAACCGACATGCTAAAAGAGAGATTTTAATCTATGCTGGATAAATGACCAGTAATAAGATATAAATCAAGCCGAGTTGGTTTCCCACTCCTGCTAAAGTCCAACAATGCAGTGAACACTTCTTCCCGATTCTGATGCTCCCCAGCTAATTGGTCTCCAGTAAATCCCATAACTGCTCTGAATGTTGGTTTTCTTATTCGTAAAGTAAGGTGTGGATGCTCTCTTAGACCCCTGCAATTCAAGTTCTTCAATCTAAAATAATCAGACCTTCTACACATTTCTTCCCCCTTCCAAAAAAAAAAAAAAAAAAAAGAAAAGAAAAGAAAAAAGAAAAGAGAGAGAGAGAGAGAAGAGCACAGAATTAACTGCCATTAAGTCTCTATTAAGCAAAATTGTTCTCACCCACTTTTAGAGCCTCAAATTAGAAACAAACAAAAAAGTGAGATGATCTGCCACTAGAGATAGAAAATGGGCCACAAAACAATGCTGATAGAAGCTGAAAATGTTTGAAAGCTAGAGTTCTTAGAGTAGCTGAAGAATGGCAACTACAAGATTTTTTGAGTTTACCTGAAAAGGTAGACAAAATACTACTTCTTCTTTTAAAGTAACAACGTATGTGAATAAGATGTGTCCATATGTAAAGAGAAACTAGGGAAAGCAGATTGTACTTCCGTGAAAATACTTTATATCTGTTACAGCCCCTCGTAATGGGCAGAGATAAAGTGAGAAACATTTTACTTACCAAAATTCCAGAGAAAAATTTGAGTTGGTCTAAGAGGAGGGAATGAAAACAAAAATCATTAAAACATTAAGAGGTTATAGGGAAAATGTAATAGTCTTCTTAATGCATTATTGAGTTAAAAGGGAAACACAAGCCAAGGCAATAGGTCCCCCTGGCAATACATTGACAGATTATGGAGACCGGGCCAAAGAAGATGGGCCCTCAGCTTTGTAGGAGGCAGTGAGCTAGAATTGAGAACAATCACTAAGCTAGAAGTCTTCAAGATCTCCACATCAGTAAAAGAGTAGACCAGGAAAAAAAAAACAAAAAAATTACCCAATTGCTCTGGGGAAAACAAGGAAGTTTGTCTGTCTTAGCTTAGGCTCCAGGCTAGGAAACAGATAAAAGGAGTCATGACCCCAAGCCTATAAATCACATACAGTTGCGATTTGAAATTCAACTATCTGTCAAGTCTGCGAAGCCACAGAAGGAGAAATGACCAGAAACCATGGTCCTGAGCTTGGGATAGCCCCTCCCCCTTCCTGCTCCACATTGTCTGGCACTAGCCAGCAGCAAACCTCTCCGGAGGGCCGGATCTCAGTGCGGCCAGACAGGTCGCACTCTCTCAGAGCAGCCCCCACCCAAGACAAACTCATCATCCAGAAGAATAAGGGCACAGGAGGAATAACATGTGAGAACCAGGACAAAGTCCACAGCAGGATTAGACCCAAGAACATCAGATGGAAGACCGAACTGAACAGACGGAGCTTCTGTATTTCCCTCTTTCCACTTCAAAGATTTCAACAGCCATACTTTCTATTTCCGTTCTTTAATGCTTATTCTTAATATTTGAACATGCACTCTTGATTAAGCCTAAAGGTGACCCTCTTCCCTTGATGCAAGCCTTCCCTCCAGTGCCTCTGCCCCCATGTGTCGTGTTACCGCCACTCAGCATTGTGCTTCCATTTATCAAACCTACCAAAAATTACTTGATATTATTGTTTTGGTTTTATATTTTCAAAGTTTATTTGGTTACCTTTGTATGAAGTCACCATAACTATGAGAACAAACAAGGAGATTAAGAATAAAAGAAATTAATGGGGCACCTGGGTAGTTCAGTCAATTAAGCGTCTGGCTCTTGATTTCGGCTCAGGTCATGGTTCGTGGATTCGAGCGCTACATTGGGCTCTCCCTCTCTCTCTGCCCTTCCCCCACTCACGCTCTCTCTCTCAAAATAAATAAATATTTTTAAAAAGGAGTAAAAGCTATTAGCCAATATTTTTAAGGAACATACATGAGAGCTCCTAAATATGTTATATAATATATTACATATTATATATTTATACATGTTTATATGTAATTCTATTAAAATATCTAATTATATCACATAATTATATACAAATATAAAATATACAAATATAGCTTTATATATCAAGACTAAACAGGGTTTATTCCAGAATGCAAATATGATCTAGCATTTAAATATCTAATAATATAATTCACCACACAAATTCAAGGTAAGAAAATAAAGCCAATGATCATCTCAATAGACATGAATAAATGTGTTTGGTAAGTTTTAGTGCCCGTTTGTGATAATTTGGCAATCTAGAAGTAGAAGGGAGCTTCCTTAACTTCATAAAAGATCTGTGGCAATTGTCATAGTTGATGGAAGTACTCCTTTTTAAAACAAATGAAACAAATTACCAACTGCTTTTTAGCATGTACTCGTGGTCATAGCCAAACTGTAAGAAAAACAAAACAAAAACAAAAAACAAAAAGAATTGAAAAAGAAAAACCTTATTGTTTTTCACAAATGAGATAATCCGTTACACAGAAAATACAAAGATAATTGTATGAATAGAATTTAGCAAGTTTGCTGGGTTAACATCAAGCCACATGAATCAACTATGTTCCTATAGACAGAGACAATATTTTATGGGTAAAGAAAGATATTAAGATGCCAATATTCCCACTATAAATATATTAATTCAGGGCGATAAAATGAAAAAAATCCCAAAGGGTTCTTCATGGTGCCTGACAAGTTTCCTAAACGTTGATATGGAGCTATAAAAGAATCTGAATATCCAGGAAAACTTGGAAGTTCTTTGCCCTATAGAATACCACATTTTATTGAAAGTGACAGTAGTTAAGACATTGTGATGTTGCCCCCAGAATACATGAATGACCAAAGGAACAGAGCGCCAGAAACTCGGTATTAGAGACTTGCTTTACCCATCAATGGAGAAAATGGCATAACTGTTCATCTGTATGAAAAAATAAACTATGCCATATACACAGAAATTAATTTCAGGTAATATAAATACGTGAAAAAATATAATATGTGAAAACATAAGTCTCTAAGACTTTGAAAGGAAAATAAGGCATCTATTTGTAACCCATAAATAGACTTTTCTAAACAAGGTCAAAACACTGACAAAATGACTAATTAGAAATTTAAGACTTCTGTGCAACAGAACTTTATAATTAGTGAAAAGAGAAGCTGGAGACTAGGAGAAATTTTGGCAATGCACACAAAACAGACTTACAGTGAAATGTAAAAACTTCCTACAAATCAAAAGGGAAAAGCCAAAGAATGCAGTAACAGAATAGACAAAGATAAGCATAGGCAATTCACAGAAGAGGAAACTTAATGGCCAATAATCACACGAAAAGATTACTCTTCCAGGGAGTAAGAGAGAGTTAAACACAAACTGCAGTCAGATACAACTTATCTCCACTGGCTTGGCAAAAATTAACACGTCTGAAAATATCAAGAGTTGGTGAGGATGGTCATTCGGTGTTGGTGGGAGTAAAATTTAGCACGTCTGCTTTGAAAAACTATTTGGCAAAAACCACTAAAGTTGGACACATTCATACACGTGACTGAGAAAGTCTAAGCCTAGAAAAACTCACCCATGTGCTAAGGAGTCATGCCCAAGACTTTTCATCGCTACTCTTCTATAAGAGAGTATTTCTTATGACTGAAATGTCAGAAGCAACATAATTATTTGTCAACTGGAAAACGGGTAAATTGCAATATAAACAGAAAGGTATGCTATAAAGCAGTGAGAATGAACAAAGTAGAGCTTTCTATATGCTTAGGACTCAAGCATTTCATTCAGTACAATGCAGTACACCATTTTTAAGAATGTTAAAACTCTGCAGAAGTAGGGGCCCCCGGGTGACTCTGTTGGTTAAGTTGTGACTCTTGATTTTAGCTCCGGCCATGATCTCACAGTTGTGAGATCGAGCCCCCTGCTGGGCTCGGTGCTGAGTGTGGAGCCTGCTTGGGATTCTCTCTCCCTCTCTCTCTGTCCCTCCCCTGGCCTCGTGTGCGTGCATGCATGCACACAAGCACTCTCTCTCTCTCTCTCTCAAAATAAGTAAACCTAAAACTTGCAAAAATACTATATATTGTTTATATTTTCCCACATATGTATATATACCCACAAACATATGCAAGGAGATGACAAATATCACCTTATGATCTGAGCCAAGAGGCCTAATGAGTCATATTTTGGCAGACTACAAGGGGCTTCAGCTTTATCTGTGATTATTTGTTTCATTTATTAAAGACCAAAAGATTTGGAAGCAATGACATCAAAGTGTTCAAATTTCACAAAGCCAGGTAACAGATATATGACTGTGTTACACCACTCTATGCTCGTCTCTACTTAACATAAAAAAAAACAAAAAACAAAAAAAACAAAAAAAAAACCAACCACAACAACGAAACAGCTAATTCATTCTGAGTCACAGCCAATTGGCTGTGATGTCAGTAAAAGACGGAGGGGAAGGAAGGAGAGGGAAGGGTAGCAACACCCTTCCAGGTTATACCAGGCCCAAGGAGTGATTATTGAGTAACCTGAATATGGGAGGGTGTTTCACTTGCGACTCCTGTTTCCTGGGAGACAGCAAGGGGTATGGGAAGCACCATCATAGGTTTGCAGAGGAGGTGAGCTGAAGCCTTAGAATCTGTGAGACCTGAGTTGAAATGCTGGTTATCTAACACCCCCCTCTCAGGACTTCGTTTCCTCATCTATAAAAGGGAGAGAAACACATCACCTACTTGTAAGGATTGAGTACTTCTTACTCAGTTTTTGTAATATCTGTTCTCTTGAAACTTTCAAATTCAGTAACCCAGAGAGCTTGACTTTCATAAAGCAACCACCACCTTTAAACACACCTTTCTTGAACTCACAGATGAAAATAGTAAGTAATTCATCCATGAAAAAAATGAAAAATTATTTCCCACTAGCCCATCGAAATTGTCTAACAGCAGAATGTTTCCTTATTACCATGTTCCAATTTTTTTATAATGGTATGTGTGTAGATTAGTGTCTATTTCTTCTGATGGTTTATCTATCCTTACACAAACACCCACTGCCTTATTCATTATAACTGTATAATAAATTCTGACACCTGGAAGTCCAGCTTTTCCCACCTAGCTCTTCTCCTTTAAGATTATATCATTTTTGGGGTTTTTTTTTATGTTTTGTATTTTTTTTTATTTTTTTTTTGAACGTTTATTTATTTTTGAGACAGAGAGAGACAGAGCATGAACGGGGGAGGGTCAGAGAGAGGGAGACACAGAATCTGAAACAGGCTCCAGGCTCTGAGCTGTCAGCACAGAGCCTGACGCAGGGCTCGAACTCACGGACCGCGAGATCATGACCTGAGCCGAAGTCGGCCGCTTAACCGACTGAGCCACCCAGGCGCCCCATGTTTTGTATTTTTATATAAGTGTTACAACTGGCCTGTGAGTCTTCCAAAAAAAATAGGATTTTTATTGTGATCGCATTCAATCTATAAAATGCATTTGCAGGGAACTCACATCAAATCAATGAATCTTACAATCTACTGATAGTTATCTATTTAAGTCATCTCTTTTGCTTTGTTTTGTTTTGTTTTTATTTATTTATTTTTGAGTGAGAGAGAGCATGAGCAGGGAAGGGGCAGAGAGAGGGGGAGAGAAAGAATCCTAAGCAGGCTCCTCACTGTCAGCACAGAGCCCAATGCAGGGCTCAAACTCAGGAACTAGGAGATCATAACCTGAGCCAAAACCAAGAGTCAGACGCTCAACCGACTGAGCCACCCAGGTGTCCCAAGTCATCTCTAATGTCTATTAAAGTTTGATAAACAATCTCAAAGAGCTCTTACACCTATTTTCTTATTATTCCTAGGTGCTTGATAACTTTTCACACACTTATATACAGCTTTTCTGGATAATATTCCACCTAACAGTTGTTTCTCATTACTGAGATATAATGGATATATATCAAATGTTCAATTTTTTAAAGTTTATTTATTTATTTTGAGAGAAAGAGAGAGAGGCAGAGAAAGAGAGGGTAAAAGAGAGAATTCCAAGCTGGCTCCACACTGTCAGGGCAGAGGCTGATGTGGGGCTTGAACTCACGAACCGTGGGATCATGACCTGAGCCAAAACCAGGAGTCAGACACTTAACCAACTGAGCCACCCAGGAAACCCTCAGGTGTTTAATTTTTAAAAGACAGGACTGCATACCTATTTAAGTCTTTGCTGTATTCTACTACCTACACTTAGGTACTCTTTTATTCTTATAAAGAGTTTGTCTGCTTTCTTTTTCTGTGGCTAGTTTAGAAAAAGCAATAAAATGTCTAACCAAAAAAAGCAGCAGCATTTAATACTGTATTGATTTATTTTTTTTTAATTTTAAGGAAAATATGCAAAAAAAAGTTCTCAAAACAATGAACGCATGCTCCAGATACATCATCTGAGAAAGCTAAACATCATGGCGTAACTACAACTATAATCCTCACAGATTTCCTATCATGCCACCTTGTTCCTTTCACCTTTTCTTTCTCCACTGTCACCGAATTGAAGCCCCATCTGCAAGCTGTGCAGCCCTAGTTTGCCAAGCTAATCCTGAAAGAGACAGTAGGCTGATGAGCTGAGTCTCCATCCTGACGTGGCTCACAGAGGTAGGATCTTGGCCTGACCATGACTGCTGAGTCCTGAGTTCCCACTGGTCACTCATATATAATCCAGCATGTCAGAGAGAAGTCCTGAACATAAGCCATAGGGCTGGGATTCTTCTGGGTCCTCCCCTCCATTGTTTTTGCCAGGTTTCTTTAGTAACCTGATCAACTACAATTAAAGTCATGCTAAACGGAGTTTGGGAGCATGCAAAATCCCTAGCGTTGGGGCCCAAAGATGAATGCAGATGAATGCACCTTCTTTTGAGGTCTCAAGGCTCCAAAACCACCCAAAGCTGGCTGATGGGGGTTCATCTAAGTGCACATATTCTGAGATCAGGCAGCTATTTAGTTCAACCATATCCTATTCTCTTCCTGCAAAAGTGGAGGTTCTTGCTCCCAAAGGGGGTCTGAATCTCTGAAAGTTACTATATTGCCAACCTAGCCTTTCGAGAACTAATCTACTCCATGACCCTTTCATAAACATTTTGTCTGATGCTAAAGAAAAAGTAACAATCCACTTTCGCTTTCTCCCAGCCTGTGCCTGCCTGGAATTATCATTTATGAAATAAGTTTAACTTAAGGGCCGTTCTTAAGTGCTGCTATGCAATTATGAAATGGCAATATCATCACCCACAGCAAATGAAGGCTGATTTTTTAAATGACAGTCTTATTATATAGCAAGGTACAGTTCTCCAAAGACAGAAATCTCCTGGACTCTATGATTATGCTCTCCTCTGCTAGGAAACACACCAGAGCATTGCCCTCATCTTAGTGTTTATTCATGGAAACGCTGCAGTGACAGTTCAAAGAAATGTAGCTGGAGAAGCTAGGCACATGAAGAGGAAAATGGGCAGATGGCACCATAATGGGCAGTAAGAGGGAGAAAACCATGTCCCTTTTGAAGGATAAAGGGACAGCTTTAATCACTAAAGACTAAACTAATTAGAAAGAATTTATTAGAAAGAAAAAGAAGCAAACGTGAAAGGTCTCCTTTGTGGTTTACCCCAGGTATCTTTGCACAATTTTCTTCTATGAGCAGAAAACTCAAAATGTGCCCTCATATAGATGAATGAATAAAGAAGGCGTGATGTGTATATACAATGAAATTTTATCCAGCCATAAAAAGAAATGAAACCTTGCCATTCACAACGACATGGATGGACCTAGAGGGTATAATGCTAAAGGAAAGCTGTCAGAGAAAGACGAATACCACATGATTTCAGTAACACATGGAATTTAAGAAACAAATGAGCAAAGAAAAAAGAGAGAGAGAAAGAGAGAGAGACCAAGGAACAGATTCTTAACTATAGAGAACAAACAGATGGTTACCAGAGGGGAGGTGGGTGGGGGCTGGGTGAGATAGGTGGTGAGGATTAGGGAGAGAATTTGTCATGATGAGCACGGACAAATCACTGCATTGTACACCTGAAACTAATATAACGCTGTATGTTGACTATACTGGAATTAAAATCTAAAAAAAAACTTAATGAGTATATTGTTAAACATTTCCCAATCACCACCGCCTGGACTCAGGCTAAATAAAAATCACATGACCTCTTCTCATGTGAGCTAATTAACTCTAGATCTCTCTTCCCCCACCTTTATTTTACTTAGTTTGAAAAAAACCAAAACAATGTGCCCTCATGTTCTGAAATAAAATATCCTCTCAAGCTTTATCTGAGCTTATAAACACAAAAGGGAGCATAGATGAATTTAAATTGCAATACGAGAACAAATTTTACCTCTAATAGAAACATGGTTCAAGATAGAGTAAGTCAGAAATCTCAGTGTTTATCTACACATGCATTTATTCCTGGCAATGCATTGGAGTTTTCCTTAGACTGTTTATCTAACTTGGCTTTCCTTTGATGGATCTTCTGGCATACAACATAAGCACATCATCTACACACACCATATGCAGAGGTAACCACCTTCTCCCTGTAAAGTATTCTTAGAACAATTATGGGGGGGTGGGAGGGAGAGAAAGGAAATGATTTCATGTCAGGTATCTAAGGCACCATCTTATGCCGAATGGATATTCTGCCATTTACATTTGGGAGCACAGTATAGTTTGAATTCTAGAGATTAAAAGAAATAAAACTGGAAAAGACACCTATATTGAAACACGCCCTAGGCATGGGACTTGAGCCAAAATTCACCTACATCTAAGCCCATGCTCTTTCCTCAGTTCCATGTTCGATGAAGCCAGACCACACTATGTCTTTGTTGTGTGGCCCTGGAAACATACTTCATACTCAAATTGTTCACACTTTTGTCTGAAAGCACTACCAAGGTATCTGCAATTCCTTACATTTGTGACTAATAATTTAACAATTATAATCATTCTCTTACTTTGGAACCTTCGGTATGGGTCTAATTTTTCTATCCTTCAGCGGTGAAACATTCTGGTTGCTAGGTCCATCTATTTCCGACTTAGAGAATAAAGGGGGGATATGGGCTTGTCTTTTAAATCTTAAAAAGTCACCAAATGGTTTTGTGGAGAAGAAAACCGATCTGACCAATGTTTTTAGAAGATAACATAACTGCAAAACTACTTCTTAGAAAAGCAGTTGGGGAAATCTGAATATGGAGGAGTATAAAATGATATTAAGCAGTTGTTTTAAATTTTGTTAAGTGTGTGGGGTCCTAGGTGGCTCAGTCGGTTAAGCACCGGATGGACTTCAGCTCAGGTCATGATCTCACAGTTCATGGGTTCGGGCCCCTTGTCGGGCTCTGTGCTGATAACTCAGAGCCTGGAGCCTGCTTCTGTTTCTGTGTCTCCCTCTCTCTCTGCCCCTCCCCTGCTCACGCTCTGTCTCGCTCTCTCAAAAATAAACATTAAGAAAACAATTAAATTTTGTCAAGTGTGATAACAGTATTATGGCTATATAAATGAACTATTTTTAGAGATGCATATTGATGTACAAGGGTTGAGGTGAGAGGACACGATGCCATGCATTTGCTTTACAGCGGTTCCTCCTCCCCCCAAAATGGGAGGAAGTGAAACAGGTATGGCAAAATACTAACAACTGTTGAATCTAGGTGATGTCTATATTGGTATTCGTTACATTATTCTTTTTTATGTTTGTGAATGTTTGAAAACTGCCATCATAAAAAGTTCTAAAAAACAAAACAAAAAAAGCCAAAATGCAACCCATTAAGTATGGAATTGCTTTAATCCAAAAGTATCTAGTCTCTTACACCAGAAGTAAACCTCTAAAACCAAACTTTGGAAGTATGATGGATTTTGTCAGAGGAACCTATTGGTAATGATGTTCAAAAATGCTGGTCTTCCACCAGATGACAAATAGAGACGTCTTTAAGTAGAGACCTCATTGTGTCACATCTAAAGGCTGGATCAGAACTAGAGGAGCACTCTGTTAAGACACTGAATATCTACCCAAATTCATGCCTTTGACATGACAGCCACAGGAAATCACATGGACGGACGAAAACAGCTTTTGTTTCCTGGGCTTAAAACCAAGAAGGTCACTTCACAATTGAGAGCAGAATGAAATACCTTATAAATAACTGATACCATACAGTCCTCCCTTACTGGAATCCCAGGTGTAGGATCTGAATACCTTTGAAATTCTCAATACTGGTCCTGGCTTTGAGAGAGGCCAAACCATTCATGCATGGATTGAACTACTGACCCTTCCATTCAAAAGGAAAATAAAACTCTTCATCCATCCTCTACCCACAGTAATTGGATGAAGCACAATTAAAGTAATGCTAAACAGAGTTCTAGAAACAGAAAATGACCATTTACAGTGGCAAGTTGTTTTATTTCCTATCCCACCTCCACCCCACGCCCATATCTGGGGGACATGAACACGTTAATTCAACCTAATGATGACATGTTCCCGTTCATCCCTGAAACTTTCCTTGGGTAAGGAACTCTTTAACGGTGCCTGGACTAACACAGCTATAAATCAGCTACGCACGGCCTCCCTGCTGCCGCTAGTCTGGTTTCGCCTCTGTATTTATCTAACTACATAAGAACAAGGTGCTTTCTCAACAGAAGAAAACAAAAATCCGCCTTACCGTCTAGTCGGGAGGAAAGCAGGGAATACAAACTTGTCCCACTTCAAAGCACAAGGCCTATCTTTCACTCGCTAAGCAGCAACCCCAGCGGGGGTGACAATGGAAGCTTTCTTCCCTATTATTGTCTGAAACAATCACAGGCTATCTGTCCATATTAATTAGCTTATATCTAGTATTAGGCAGCCTTGATTAGAAAAATTCTCTTTGTTACCAAATGAATAGAGGAAAACAAAACCAAAGGTTTTTTGTTTTTTTTTTAATTGTTGTTTTTGCCTTAGAAAAGGATTGTCAGGCCTTTCACACTTGAATGTGGGTGTGTCTTTACACAGGTCCCTGAATTCACTCTGAAAGAATGCAAGTTGATGTGCCAGACAATACCAGGCTAAGCTGATGGAGTGAAATGCTTATTACGCCTTGCCTGAAGAGATGCCATATTTAAATTACTTTTATCTTCTCTGAACCTGGAGAAACCTTGATGTTGGAAGAGTAGACATCAATACAGACTTGGGGGCTAGGGCAAGTCAGCCTTGGATGAAAATCTGACAGCACAAATTACATGCGAAGAATTGACATATAGGTAATTAGGAGGCCCATCATTCGCCAGAGGATCTTGGGAACTAAGTGACCCAACAATGGTCTGTATCTCTCCAGAAGAGGAAACTCCCTCTCCTTGGGATCTATTAGTTGACAGCTGACTCCTTCCCAGTGGGCTTGGGTGCCTCCAACTATCAGAGGCTACTGTTCCCAACATATGTTAAGAATAATGAGACTTACTACCCTGCTTGAGACTAAATAATAAACTTACCAAAATTGTCAAAAGTCAGGGTTTGAAGCCAGACCCAAAACTCCAAAGCTACACAGGCTTCAAGATTAACGTCAAATTCCTCCGTGTAGCTTGCGAGGCCCTGCAGAATCTTCTCCAACCTTGTAACCTAACCCATCTACCTCCTCTACCACCAGAAGTATGCTGATGAATATCTAACAATGGGCTGTTAAGAGTAAGGGACTGTGTTTGCCAATTTCCATGGTTAAATACTCCACCCTGGCTGATTTCAAGTTACAAGCATGAAGTCAACTGGTTCACACAATTCCTGAAAATTGAACAATCAGATCTTCTGCGCCGGCAGAGCAGGCTCTAGCACATCTCTGCTTACAACCTCACACCCCAGCAGAGTGCAACTATCCCAAACTAACTTCCAAATGCTGTGCGCGCTCTCTCTCTTCCCTCGGGACATTCGACATTCACACACGCTGTTTCTTCTCCCTTGTCAAAGTCAGGATACATTAGCTCCTAGCCTGGTGGTCTTCCTTCCAGAAGCCTCCCCTGGTCCTCCAAGTCTTTCCTGGAGGCTTCCCTTCCACTCCTAGAGTAGCCATACTTCCATCATAGCAGTTGTGACACAGCACTGGAATTTCTTGTTCATCTTTCTGTGTCCCACTCCATTTTCTAAACCCCACAGGCAAAAGCCTTGTGTATCTTATTTATTCTTGGATCCCCAGGCCAGCCACTGTGAGCTTGCTGAACAGTATTAACCAAGATGTTTTGAGCACTCTGTACTAGATTTTGTTCTAAGTGTTATACATATCTCATTTCATCCTTAAAATAATCCTATGAAATTGGCTCTGTAATTATTATGTTCATTTTGCAGATGAGGAAATGCAGGGACTAAGAGGGTGGATACCTTTTCTCCACCCTCAAGTGCTCAGTCAATAAATGTTGGAGCCAAGATTTAAACCCGGGCAGTGTGACTACGGGATCCTTGTACATCCAGCCCAGTGCTTGACTTATTTTTTCCCACTGGTGATTCTCAGTGAGAAAACTTTACTTAAAGTTTCCCTAATGAGAGAAATTAAATATTAAAAAATAAGATATTGTCAGGTAGGTTTAAATTTGAAGGGATTTTTTTTTTTAATCTCCCAAGATCCAAGTTTTGCCCTCTTGGGGAAAACATCATTCACGTTGGCAATGTATGTTCTAGACCTTTCGCTATGTGTTTACATGAATGTACCATATGTTTATCCCTAAATACATATGGTTCTACAGTTTGAATGATGTCTTCCTGAATTAGTCTGCATTTTACTTTCTTTTTCCATCAGCTCTCTTAGGGAAATAGAGTTGTGTTGAGATATGTATTTTTTTTTTAACTGCTGCATGGTACTTAAATCTCAACATGCCTGAATCTATTGTCATTCCACTATTGTATATTCAGAATGTTTTGTACTTCTTGGCCTTCAGCTAACGCTTCAATGAATATCTTTATGCATGTCTCCTTGGACTCAAGTACAAGTGTTTTTCTAATGTAGTTACCAAGATGAGAAGAGGGTATGTGCAAAGGGATATCATTTGAATAGATACTGTCAAATTGCCCTCCAGAGAGACTGAACCAATTTACCTTCCCAGAGAGGATTTAGAAGAATACATATTTTCCCAAGTGTTTATATTAAATACAACCTCTTTCTACCTTGGGCAATGTTAAACATCTTAATTAAATGAGTCATTGAGAAATATTTCTCTTACTCACCAGCTGATAGAGTTTGTGTGAGAGGAAAGAGATGTGTGGATAAGAGGCTCCCGCTGGAGATTTGGACAAATGGTGACACCAAGACTGAGGTGTTAAAATCCTTGCCCAGAAAAGCTGTGCTAGGGCCTAACTAAGAAGGGCTATAGCCTGGAGGCAGCTGCAGCAGACTCTGACATGGTGACCTTAGTCAGTGGGCACTAAATCTCGTTACCCATTCACAAAGTCTCTGCAGCACCAAAAAACCTATCGAGGAGAATGGAAACCAAATAGCCAAGGTCAATGAAAATGCTGGAAACACAAGATCCATTTACCAGAAAGAGAAACACACATGGTGATGGTAACACTAAGCTTTCTGGAAAATACCAAACACTTTAAAATGGTAAATAAAGGAGGACTTTATCCATATCATAAAATTCCAAGGTCTTTTTTTAAATTTTTTAAAAGAGACAAAAAGCATTTATAGTAAACGAAGTAAAAATGTTCCCTTTTCCCTACCCCTTCCTCCTTCCACCCTCCTCCAAATACCCCTACTTGAAATGCATACAGAATTTAGTAGCCTGAAAAATGATGCAGGACAAAAGAAGGGTGAAAAAATATTCTGCATCAAGATTTAAAGTTCAATCAATACGGCTCTTTTTCAAAGGTATAGTTTTTTTCTTTAACCATGGCTTAAAAATGATTGTCATGAATGAGATGGGGGGGTTACACTCTAAAAGGAGGGGGAGAAGGTGAAGGAAGTGCAGATGGAAAACTATAATTGTTGAGTACCTACTATGAGCTCTGTATATATCCTATCGTTTAATCCATACAACCATCCTGCGAAGTATGGTGACGTGAGAAGAAATTGAAGCGGAGTGAGGTTACCCTGTCTAAGGCTATCCAACAATCAGGATGTGAATTCAAGCCTACCGATTCCAAAGGCTCTTTTCCCCGACTGTACCACACTGTCTGCTAAAACTGAAAGAATCTGGTTAATACGCTAATAGATCAGACTGTAAAATAATCTGAAGAAAATATTCTTGCCATGCAACTGTTCTTCTTCGCTGGACAGAGAAAGTAACCCATGACTACTGTTCAGAAGTTTCTGGACTTACATCTTCCTTTCAAAGTTCCTAGAACAGGTAAAGGCAAAATAATTACAGGAAGAAGACCTAGAAACCACATTCAGAAAACTTGGTGTAAGATTAGCTCTGTCCTGAGATATTCATTAAAACCCTACAAAAAGCCAAGAGAGGGAGAGCAGCAGGATTTACGACTGACCATCTTGACTGGGAGTTTGATGCCTATAGGAATAGCCAGACATTCTAACCACTGAAAACCCAGATTCGTACCAACAGAGGCTGGCTTGCTATAATCACTTGCTCACTGTCCCAGCTGCTTCTTGAACTAAAGAGAACCTCCTTCATAAAAGCACTCTTAGCCAAATGCCCACCAAATGACAATTAGAAGGTTACACACCATCCCTAGAGTGAAACGTACTTTCGGAAACTCAGTTTAAATATTTGACAAAATTAAGATTAATAAGCCCAAACTTATACCAGGTTGAATCACTTACCTGGGGCTGTGAATTTGCGGGGGTGGAAGTAAAGGTGGTCACCATGGCAGCTCTGTAGTTGTGGGCAGTGACCAGGCCCCAGCACAGTGGCACCAGACACAGGAGTCAAGTTATGCTAGCTGCTGATCAGATCACGGTCATGCTAGGAGAAACTGTGTACCTGGAAAAAGAGAGGAAAACCCACATTTAGCCTGAAAGGACGAGCACTTCCTTCCTGGCCAGAGGAAGCAAAAATCCCCCGTTGCATATGCCAACTACTGGCTTAATGAAAAGAAGAATCCAGTTGTAGGGGGGAGGGGGGCGCCTGGGTGGCTCAGTCAGTCAAGCATCCAACTTTGGCTCAGGTCATGATCTCGCAGTTCATGAGTTCAAAACCTGTGTCGGGCTCCCTGCTGACAGCTCAGAGCCTAGAGCCTACTTCGGATTCAGTGTCTCCCTCTCCCTCTCTGCTGCTCCCCCACCCCTACTCGCACTCTCTCTCTCTCTCAAAAAAGAAAAAACATTAAGAAAAACACTAAAAGAAAAGAATCCGGTAGACAGCATCTAACATCTCAGAGCCAGCACTTCTGTACCATTCATCCAAATCATGTTACACTGATGCATAGTCAGAAGTCTGAATCCAGGTCTCCTTGCTGGCTACATGTTTCGGGGAGGCAGTTTCAAGCGATAAAGCTGGGGGTAGTGGGCCAAGGGGAGAGCCCATTCTTCATTCAACAATAAGCAGGTGACCCACGATTGATAACTGACAGTTTAAACAGAAAGGGCAAAGAGAATAATACCATCAAGTGTCTCAAAGATCACCCAGTCCAAGCATACCCGCTTGCAGATGAAAAAACTGAGGTGTGGAGAAGAAAAGAAACTAGCCATACATTTCATTCATGACAGAACCAGGACTAGAGGCCCAAGCAAGTCCCAGTCTAGTATGGAACATAAGACAATTGAGTCCGTTCCATGTTTACGTTTCCTCAGGAAACGTAGTCACCACTAAGATTTTTTAAAAAGGCAAGACATCCTAATGTTATAGGAGTCCGTTACGAGAATGAATCAAGTACTCCAAAGGGTGGTGCGGGTGGGAGGAGGTGGGAGGGCTTCGTTAGTCAGTCTCGCACAGGAGTGGGGGAAAAGTGCACCTCTACAGTCTTTGTAGAGAGAGGACGCTAGATATGCACAAAATATAAACACGCCTACTGTTATTAATATGTTCATTAAGAAAACTCAAAAAGATGCTGAGTTCTCTGCAGGAAAGCGTGGCCCAATTTCTGTCACAAGACTGATGTGACTCTTTCCACACTGCAATTCAGTCCCGAGGGAATTTTTTTTAAGAATTTAAGACAACTGTGGGGCACCTGGGTGGCTCAGTTGGTTGAGCATCCGACTTCGGCTCAGGTCATGATCTCATGGCTCGTGAGTTTGAGCCCTGCGTCGGGCTCTGGGCTGACAACCTGGAGCCTGCTTTGGATTCTGTGTCTCCCTCTCTTTCTCTGCCCCTTTCCCACTCGCTCTCTCTCTCAAAAATAAAAACATTAAAAAAATTTTAGAAAAAGAATTTAAGACAATTCTTCCATTTGAAGAAAATTTCTCATTTTTAGGTTTCATAGCACCTAACAATATCCTTTCTTTTACTGACAACGTATTTATTGAACATCTACCATGAACCAGGAGCATAAAGAATAAAACTGAGCCTGCCCTGACCTCAGGGCGCTTTTGTCTGGAAATACACTTTCTAGTTTCACTAGCATGCAAGACGATACCTGAACACTTTTAACTCCTGGAAAATGATACTTTTCATTACAGTAAAAGTAAAGATTTAAGTCTTGAGCTGCATACTTAATCCAAGTCTTCTGAACCCCAAACCCTCTGGCACTGCTCTGTATTAGCTGATGATGCTGGGTAAGTCGCAAAACCTCGCAACTGCTTCCTCATAAATAATCTAGGTTTGGCAGCAACTTCTATGAACTTTAAATTCTTTTTTTTTTTTTAACGTTTTTTTATTTATTTTTGAGACAGAGAGAGACAGAGCATGAATGGAGGAGGGTCAGAGAGAGGGAGACACAGAATCTGAAACAGGCTCCGGGCTCTGAGCTGTCAGCACAGAGCCTGACGTGGGGCTCAAACTCACGGACCGCGAGATCATGACCTGAGCCGAAGTCGGCGCTCAACCGACTGAGCCACCCAGGCGCCCCTGAACTTTAAATTCTGATTTTTATCCTGACTGCACATTATCCTTCATACTATAGTTTCAATTTTTTAAGCTTTTGTTTAGAACTGCGGCCCCTTCCTATTTTCTTCCCTCTGTTAGAGAGACTATAGTCCTTAACAAGTAAAGCTGTCAAACTACTTTGGTATAACATTCGACCCAAAATTCCTTAGGTGCCCTGAGATAACACTGATGTTCTTAGTCGTAGCTTTGGGCTGGGGGCGGGGGGCGTTGTTTACCATACTGTGAATTTAAGTGAGCAGCCTGGGAGAAAGGTATATGTACGTGGGAGTGCCTTTCTGCTCGAG
The DNA here is from genome assembly GCF_018350215.1 of Panthera leo. Lineage (NCBI taxonomy): Eukaryota > Metazoa > Chordata > Mammalia > Carnivora > Felidae > Panthera > Panthera leo. The sequence continues at coordinate 71,252,573 of NC_056691.1, forward strand.
TGCCAAGCCTACACCGAGGAAATTACGGGACCCCTATGGTGCACTGTTTTGTCCTGGTATCATTTTATCTTTATCACCCCTATCTTTTTATATTCTTTTATCCTTTTCATGTATTTCTAATTCACGTTGTCTTGCCCTATCATATTTTGTGTGGACGGATGTATGTATCAAGAGCATGATAACCAAAACGCCGAAAAGAAGCAGGCAAGTGAGATTTTATTCTTAAAGACTCATGCTATGTGCTCAGGCCTTATCATTTCTGCCAAGCTAAGTCGTTAAGCAATACCCCCTTAAAATATTTTCAATATTCAGAGTACAGAGAATTGCCTGAAAGGTGAATAGTGGGCAGCTAGCCTGTAGTGCAGAAAAGGATATAGAAGTACATATGATGAATATGCCAGATGGCGTCCCTGCTAAAAAACAAAGTGGGAGGGGCATCTGGGTGGCTTAGTGGGTTGAGCATCTGACTTTGGCTCAGGTCATGATCTCACAGTTTGTGAGTTCAAGCCTTGCATCAGGCTTGCTGCTGTCAGCCTGTCAGCACAGAGCCCACTTCGGATCCTCTGTCCCCCTCTCTCTCTGCCCCACCCCTGCTCACGTGCACACGCGCTCTCTCTCTCCCTCTCAAAAAAATAAAATAAATAAAACATTAAAAAAAAGCAAAGGAGGAAAGGTAGAAGACTGGGTTTTAATGAAAGCCAAAGAGAGGATGAGCACTGAAGAACTCGTTTCACATACAGTTTGAGACAGACACTGTTAACTCATTTCATGGACAGAAACCCTGGGGCTTTGAAAGGTTGTGCAGCATGCACACACCCAAAGCCTCACAGCCCAGAAATAAGGGAGCTGACACCTGAACCAGGCCCCGCGCCAGGCCGTGCTCTTTCTGCAGACTAGCCCCCTGCGTGAACACAAAGTAAGGAGAGAAAGGGCTTAGAGTTTTCTTAAGCAAAAGTTTCAGACAGTCCTGAAGACAGCAGCATGGAAGTCAGAGGTCCTACAGGGTAACTAATTTCCCCAAACTCTGAAACAGAGAATCCTGCACCACCGCTCTCCTCTGTAGAAAACTGTAATGATGTGTTCCTAGTTCTGATGTACATTACATGTACATTACACATCCTTGAGCTGTCTAATAGATAGCCCAGACTAGTAGCTGCATCTATTCAAGAAGAAAGAAAGAAAATAAGGCAGAAAATTAACTGCCTTCTCCTAAAGCATTTCAGACCTGTCTAGTTGGGAGGCTTTTGTCGAACCTATTCTCACACGATAGGAGCCCTTTATGAAATGGCATATGGTGACTTAACTCTAAAAAAACAAGGGCTAAGCAATACTACCTCAAAGGATATCAATCAGCTGTCTCGTGGGAGTGAAGTCCTAAAATGACATTTATAAGACTTAACCTCCCAGCTTATTTACCAAACTGCACAAATCATGGGGAGAGCTAGACAAGATGACAAGACATCTTGAATAATTCCATTCAGTCCCTAAGCGAGTAAGCCAGCTCACTTAGACATGTTGGTCCCCTGCTTTCCCAGAGCCTCACAATGGCAACCACAGCACTAACTGGATTTCTATAGAAATTCATCTCTCTCCAAACTCTCCCAAGCATTTGGATGCCTGTCCTGTAGTTCTTCCAATCTGCCATCAACCCAGCTCTCCGCTTCCTTTGCTTGAGCTGGAAGACTGTGCTCCAGCCACAGAGTGATGGGGGTTGGCCCCATTGAACCCAGCTACCCTTGGGTCATTACTGTTGCCCTTCCTCTCCTCTTCATTCTCCGTCCTAGGCATCTCTTCTGATCTGTGCCATTCTTCACAAAACCACAAACCACCTCTCATGCCCCTCACTTGCACAAGATCAGCTGTCACTTACTTATTTACTGGTCCATTCATCTATTCCCCTGTAGTCATTGGGTATGAATTACCTCATTATCCCTCCCTACAATTCAAAACAGATGTATAAAACACAATCCACAAATAAGAGAGCTACATCGGCTCACTCCTCCTGCGCCAGATTATTAGAGAAATAACCAATAACCAACAAAAATAGGAACTATCCTGAAATCAGCCCTAGAAGCCATAGATGGAACCCCTGGCTTAAATTTTCAGAAAAATAGACTAGAAAGAATCAATATGGGAAGCTGACGGATGGACAAAGCTACAACATCCCCTTCATGCAAAACTACACTGAATGGACAGAAAATAAGCAAAAGAGACCCTAACAGACTCATAATGATGCTCCTAGTTCAGAGGAATGAGAGTTGGATGGAATGAAGCCAGGAAGCATTGGAGTACATTTAAATTACACTCACTCCTTAAAAGGGGTTCCTGGCTTCAGCTGAACAAGTTATCTCTGGCTGTATTTACTTCTGATTTACATGTGGCCATGAGGACTGCCCCCAGAAAACATGTCAGGGGGAAACCTCTACCAGCTGGCTTCTGACATGGCCAACGTTGCTAAGTGACAATGACCTTATTACTAACTGCTGAGTGCCACACCAAATACCTAAAAGAAAGTCTGGTTCTGAGGCGAACTCCCCTTTGTTTACTTCTGTAGCCGATGCTGGCTCCCTCGGCCTCAAAGGAAGATGAATTTCTAATTGGCAAATTAATCTACTATAAATCTAACCATTTTCCTCCATCTGGACTTGAGTCAAACAGTGACTCATTTCAGTCTCTTGAAAGAACACGGGGCAATACCCGATACTGCATATGCATAGACCTCCCTCTCTACGGATAAGCAACACAGAAAAATCCAAACCCACCAGGCAAATGAAAAATATTATGCTTCAAGAGAAGGGAAGATTCTAGGATAGAGCAAATATTTACTTAATAATAAGTGTACTACATTAAAAAAAACTTTAAAAATTATGTGATCAGAATGAGCCTGCATTAACCAAAAAAAAAAGAAAAAAGAAAAAATTCTGAATTATGAACTTAAATGAAGGCAGTCAATAAATCAGAAAACAGAATAAAAATAAAGCAAAAAATAGTTTTTGTGAAGCAGAAAATGAAGCTGGGGCGGTGGGGGCGGGGCGGCTTACAGGGGTAAAGATTTCAAAGTTGTCATCCCCAAAACATATCAGATGAACAAAAAGTACTAAAGGGGGAAAGAAGTCATCAATGCTAAAACCAGGAAAGAATAAATTTATCCTCAAAGTTTTAGAAAAGTGGTACACATAAATAGAAGCTTTTAGATGAAGTAGGAAATTTTTTCAGGCTTGAAATTTGTGGTATCCTTCTGCAGAGAGCTCTACAGTCTGGCAGAAACCAAGCAGAAAAAAACTCTGAACCTCAAACCTGGAGGAACAAGAAGATGTGATATAGGGAGGTCAGAGCTATAGCTTGTCTTAGTATTTATTCCCCCTACCAAAACTAACCACCATCTGAAGCCAGGCTTGTATCACCTAAGGACTAAGACTCTGCTCTCGAATCTGAGCAGATGAAAACATTTAGCAGTAGTAACATCAGAAAGATGACATTGCACCCACTGAAACAAAAGCAGGATACTTAGAAACTGCTAATTCAAAATGCAGTAGTAGAAGGATTGGAATATCAAGTTAAGAAACTTGCCCAAAATGTAGAGCAAAAAATAAAGGAAAAGAGAACAGTAAGAAGGAAAATGGTAGAGGAGCAGCCCAGGAGATCCAAAGGCTAAATCGAAAGCAATTACAGAATGAAAGAATAAAGGAAACAGGGTGGGGAGGGGTGGGGGAGGGGAGGGTCACATACCTGGAAACATTACCTAAAGTAGAAAGTCTTAAGTTTGTTGACTGTTAGGGTCTACTGAGTGCCTGCCTATCTGCCCACCTGATTTTATATGCCCACATTAAGCACACCATCATGGAAACTTTTTAAACAGTAGGGATAGAAAAAAAATCCTGTGACCAGTCAGAAATGGGGGGGGGGGGGTGTGAGGGGGAGGGTTGGTGAGGGAGGCTCATAAACAAAGAATTAGGGATCAGAAAGTCTTTGGACTTCTCAACAGCAACCAGGAAGCTAGAAGACAATGAGGCAAGTGATTTACAACCTCCAATTCTATTGGAGGATGTTCTTTGGCAAAACAGGGAGGAAAATGAGAAAAAGAAAGGCATGTAATACAGGAATAGGAGTGTAAAACAAAAGGAATTTCTGGCATAAATGGATGACAGGTAATAGGACTCAAAAAGCAGCCTTGATGGAATAACTGTCCACCTGGATCTATTGAGAGGAGACTTCTAGAACTGACAGATTTTAGGATTGCATGAGTACACAGAATGCTAAGCACACAGAAGACTAAGTAAATATAAAAAGAATGATTAAAACTTTTTTCCTCTTGTAAGAATTTGCAGAAGAGGAAAAATGACTCTTTTTCTAAAATTCTAGATGGCTCAACTATTAACATTAACAAGGTCATGATTGCATTAACACTGAGTAGTGGCCTAATCAAAATCACGACCTAACTATATTAGGATGGAGAGGTATAGATGGGAATATGTGTAAGGCACATCTTCCATATATATAAGTATTTAAAACTGATATGTCAAAAAGTAGAAGTAAAAAATCTCGGAGGTGCAATGCAAATACTGAACAAAGTAACTAAAATAATTAAAAATGCTAGCTATGGCAAGGGTAAAATGGTAGGGAGAAAGGAGTTCCTTTTCTTGAGCAAGCCTCATACAGCTGCTTGATACTTTACATCACAAACATGTAAAACTTTAGGGGCACCTGGGTGGCTCGGTCAGTTAAGTGTCCAACTCTTGATTTCGGCTCAGGTCATGATCTCACAGTCATGGGATCAAGCCCCGTGTCAGGCTCTGCACTGACAGCACAGAGCCTGCTTGGGATTCTCTCTCTCCCTCTTTCTCTCTCTGCCCCTGCCCCGCTTATTCTCCGTGTTTCTCAAAATAAATAAACATTAAAAAAAAAAAAAAAACGCAACCATGTGTAACCTTAAAAAATAAAAGCAAAAAAAATAAGAAGAAGAAAAATAATATCACCGCTCACACTGTAAGTTTAAAACTACAGCAGGCAGAAATGCCACTACAGAAAATCAAGTTGACGCCATGGAAGATGAGCTTGAGAAAAATCACACGCACTTATAATAATAGAATTTACTAGATTCCTTAGACGTTATGGCTAGGGAGCACTGAAAGTAGAGATCCAATTTAAGGATAATTGGTATATCTGAGAAGGACAAATGGCACAACAGTGATTTCACAATAAAAGCAAACTTTTCTTAAAAGATGTTAAATTCGTAGACTTAAAGAGCTCACCACAAAAAACAGATGAGACAGACTAAATCAAAATTTAAAACTTCTGTGCAAAGGACAAAAACAAAAAGTGACAATACAGGGACGCCTGGGTGGCTCAGTTGGTTAAGCTTCTGACTTTGGCCCAGGTCATGATCTCACGGTTTGTGAGTTCGAGCCCCATGTTGGGCTCTGCGCTAACATCACAGAGCCTGCTTCAGATCTGCTGTCTCCTTCCCTCTCTGCCCCTCCCCCACTAACACTCTCTCAAAAATAAACATTAAAAAAAAAAAGTAAAAATACAGTCCACGGAATGGGAGAAAATATTGCAAATCCTAAATCTAAAAAGGAGTTAATATCCAGAATACATAAAGAACTTCTACAATACAACTCAACAAAAAAAATCCAACAACCCAATTAAAACATGAATAAAAAACTTGAACATTTCTCCATATACAAATGGCCAAAAGACACAGGCCAATACAGTCAACATCTGAATAATGAGGGAAAGCAAATCAAAACTACAAGATACCACCTCACATCCGTTAGAATGACTGCTACCAAAACAGCAGAAAATAAGTATTAGCAGGGATGTGAAGAAATTGGAGCCTTTATTTTACTGCTGATGATACTGTATGTGCTGCTGGTAAAATGGCTCAGCTCAGGATGGTGGTTCCTCAAAAAGTTAAACATGGAATTCTCATATGACCCAGCAATTCCACTTCTGGATATATAACCAAAAGTTGAGGGCGTCCAGGAAGCTCAGTCAGTTGAGTGTCCGACTCCAGCTCAGGTCATGATCATGCAGTTTGTGAGTTCAAGCCCCCCATCGGGCTTGCTGCTGTTAGTGCAGAGCCCTCTTCAGATCCTCTGTCCCTCTCTCTCTGCCCCTTCCCCACTTGTGCTCTCTCAAAAATCAATAAAACATTAAAAAAAAAAAAAAAAAGGAATCAGGGCACCTGGGTGGCTCAGTCGGTTGGGCATCCGACTTTGGCTCGGGTCATGATCTCGCAGTCCATGAGTTCGAGCCCCACGTTGGGCTCTGTGCTGACAGCTCAGAGCCTGAAGCCTGCTTTGGATTCTGTGTCTCCCTCTATCTCTGCCCCTCCCCTGCTCATGCTTTGTCTCTCTCTGTCTCAAAAGTAAATAAAAACATTTAAAAAATTTAAAGAAAAAAATTTAAAAAAAAAGAATTGAAAACAGGGTCTTAAAGAGATACTGGTTCACCCATGTTCGTAGCAACATTATTCACAATAGCTAAAAAGTGGAAGCAACTCAAGGATCCATCAACAAGTGAATGGATGAACAGTGTGGTATAGAAATACCATGAAATAGTATTCAGCCTTAAAAAAGAAGAAAATTCTGACACATATTACAACATGGATAAACCTTGAGGGCATTATGCTAAGTGAAATAAGCCAGTAACAAAAAGACAAGTACTTTGTGATTCCACTTATATGAGACACCTAGAGTAGTCAAATTCATAGAGGGAATAGTGGTTCCTAGACCTAGAGTAGTCAAATTCATAGAGGGAATAGAGTGGAAGGGTGGTTACCAGGGTCTAGGAGAGGAGGGAATGGGACTTGTTGTTTAACGGGTACCGAGTTTCAGTTTTGCAAGATGAAAAGAGTTCTGGAGATCTGTCAACTATGTGAATATACTTAAACACTACCTAAACTTGAAAATGGTTAAGATAGTAAATTTTATGTTATACATATAGGTGACCACAATTAAAAAGCGGGGGGGGAGGGGGGAAGAGCTCACCACATTCCAGGAAAAATATGAAGTGCGTTACCTACAATCAAAACACAAGTTTGTTAAGTTAGTAGACTGCAAGAGTTAAAAGAATTCCCATTTAAAAAAAAAAAATCCAATTGATGAAAAAGAATCAAATCACAGGGGGGAAAAATGGACTGGACGTAGCCACCCATTGGTGGCTCACCTCTTGTGACCCACCCTGGCCACAAGAAAGACAAGATGGTAACAACTTTCATGATTTTGTCAGAAATATAGGATGACTCAAAAAGCATGCATTCACCCAAACCGTCATTTACTTGCAACAGCAAGAACAAGGCACTCTTATTCAATGGAATCAGGATCTAGTTCACCCTGAAAAATCCACTTGATGACATAATGCAACCGATCATGTGAAACATCAAAATAATGTGCTCAGGAGAGTCAGCATAAGCGGTGTCCGTGTCAACACAGAATACCTGTGACCATAACAGGACCAAAAAAAAAAAAAAATGGAGTTATTAAAACTATTAAAAGAAAAGCTACATAATTGAAAGGCATATAAACTGGAATGAATATAAACTGAAATGCATATAAACCATAATAAAAAACTCCAGAAAATCACAAGAAAAAGGAAAACATTCTTCACCTTTTGAGAGTCAATCAATACTGTCTTATTTCTAAAGTCAATAAAAGGAGAATTTCAGCCTCAAAACGCCTATAAAGGGTGCCTATGGGGCCATGCTATGTTTTTTATCTGAACTTTCTATCCTTACCACTGCTTCCCATAAAACCAGTGAGGCAAATGGTCCAGCTGGGACGAAGAAAGCTGTGATCACTCTCAGTCCATCTGCTTCGCATGCAGAGTTAGAACAAAGAAATCAGAAAAGCACTTGAGAAACCAAATCATTTCCTCATGTTTTGTTTTAAAATACATCTCTACCTGTGGCAGCAGAAACTCTCCTCTCCTCTTCAAAGTATCAGGCCCAAGATCTTGCTTCAATATATTCACTGAAGACAATATATTTCGTGTTCTGAAGTCTTTTCCTACATATAGGATCAGTTTTTCCATTTGCTTCTCCAGCTTTTCAATCAGACCTTTCATTCTACATTTGGCCTAAAAGTCTATCATTCTTTCCATATGGCACTCAGCTGACGCATTCCAAGGAAGGAATACACGCTGCCTGCAGGAGGAGAAACAAAAGCATCACAATCGCCCTATTTTACATGGATCTTATCAGTTCAGAGTCCAGTATTCTACATATTGAAGAGACTGGCCCAAAATTATTTTAAAAAACGCACCGTGCTGATTTCAAATGCTATATAGTGGCATACAGTTTTCACTTGTGAACAGTGTTCTTGACTGGGAGGGACACTATCCTGAAATGTGTCAAAAGAACTAGGAATTGTCAGAACACAATTGGCAGAAAAATCTCAGAATCGTTGTCACTACTAAGGCGAGAGATGTGTTGGCCATACTCTGTATATAGTCTCAAACTCAAGCTAGTTTGTGTCCTATTCTTGGAAAATGGGGGAGGGGGGGTAGTTTAGTAATAGTGGATCAGGAATGGGCTAGAATTACAGACTTCAGAGTTAGAGAAAAATGGTAAGTGAGTGTGTTCAATCACGAGAGAGCAGGGAGAGAAGGGATGGAAATGAAGGAAGAAAAGTCAACTAAAAAGACTAAGAAAATCCTCTTGAGAGGTAGGACAAATTTGTCTTTGGATAAGGGACAGACTTAATTTTTTTTTTTTTTTAACGTTTATTTATTTTTGAGACAGAGAGAGACAGAGCATGAATGGGGGAGGGGCAGAGAGAGAGGGAGACACAGAACTGGAAGCAGGCTCCAGGCTCTGAGCCATCAGACCAGAGCCCGACGCGGGGCTCAAACTCACAGTCTGTGAGATCGTGACCTGAGCTGAAGTCAGACACTCAACCGACTGAGCCACCCAGGCGCCCTGGATAAGGGACAGACTTATTGCTACCCTGTTTCTTTCCACAGCCCAACGCCCACAATGTCTAAGCTCTTGGTCTTGCTATCTCACACCAGGACCCTCAGTCATTTGTATAGAACATCCACACTAGTGCAAAGACTAATGGGATTTAGGATTTGCATCCAAGGGAGGAAATACCCTGAAGCATAGCACAGATAAATTTTACTGAGGAATGTTTCAGGAGAGAGCCTCTGCGCCAAGCTGGAGTATTCACAGTATGTAAGTTTCAAGACAAGGAGAATTACAACCTCTATAACCAAGCCTTGGGCCAAGCTGGACTCCACAAAATACACCCAATGGAGGAGACAGAAGATATTTTCTTCTAAGAGCAAGTGCATGTTTCTAAAATCAGAATTCCCAAAAGGCTTAGAAGGAATGGGAGCATACATATTCATATTAGTGGAGGTGAGGGGAAGGGAAAAAGGGAAGAAAAGAGAGTAAATCAGAGAGGGGGCAAAGTATCCAAACAGCTGGCCAGAATATACAAGTCTATGGCTATGATAAGAAAAGTGATTCCGCCCAGAATAACAGTTTGTAACAGCAAAAGTTACTGTCAATGGGGGCATCTAGGAATTTATACCGTGTAAAGAATTAATACTAAGGGCAAAGATTTTGCTACAAGGATACTTAATGGACTATCATATACGAATGGCAAATTTCAGAAACAATCTAAACACTCAGTACTACAATACTTGCCAATCAAGTTATGAAAACAATGTTTACATACGATTTAACTTTATATGATAAAAATGTATACAATTTTTATACCATAAAAATTAAATTGTATTGAAATTATATATCTATATATCCTCCCATTTTGAAAAGCATACAAAGATAATACATATATATTTATTAAGCCCTGAGGTGGTACTGATCACTCAGAATATCCTGTTTTGCCAGAAAATAAGACAGCACTCAAAGAATCATGGGCACATGTTAAAAGAACAAGGAAATTTGCTTGAAGGGCACCCTCCCGACCCAAAATAAAAATTTTAAGCTTCAAAATAAATGACAATAACAGATTTATAACCCTTTAAAGGTTAAATTTATAACCTTTTAAATAAAATAGAAATAATGAGTTCATTTTAATATAAATAAACTAATAGAGGATTGGCAAGAAATGAGATATTGACATAGACCCAAAAACTTTCCCACAAGATTCTCATTAATTACAAAGGAAAATCCGTAACTTTGTAGTGGAGAAGTCTGGAAGACACCACCTTAATCAAGTCATCAAAGTGAACATCACGGGAAATTGAAATAAATTGACATGTGCCGCCTCACAGGACCCGATAAGAAGAACAGAGCATCACTTCTGTGACACTCCTGTCCAAGTTTCAAAATCTGAACCTAATCAGAAGGATACACGGGTCCAACCCAACCCAAGCGACATGCTACAAAATAACTTTCCTATAACCTCTAAAAGATCAGGTCACAAAAGGGGGAAAAACACCAAGAAACTGTTCCATGTTAAAGGACACGAAAAAGAGACATGAGAAACTAATACAAACCAAGATTCAGGATTGGATCCTTTGCTTTAAAGGATCTTATTGAGACAACCTGGGGAAAATTCGGAGCGATCTGAAAATCAGCTGACATATAATGATAATGATGATGTTCGTTTCCTAATTTTGATGGTGGTTTTGTGACTACATGAAGAACATCTTTGTATGCAGGGAAATATAAAGTATTTGAGGTGTTAAGGCATCATGTCAGCAATTCACTCTTAACTGACTCAGTGAGATAAAAGTTCCCTTCGTACTTCTGTACTCTATTTGCAACTTTTCTGTAAGTCTGAAAGGGAGGTGGGGGGGAGGTGGGGGAAGCAGGAGCAGCAGAAGCCCCGCCATAGAAAAGAAAATGTGTTTAATTGGAAATGTGTTTAAAGGAAGTGTTCCTGTGTCACCGTTTAACATACAAATAGACACGCCCGAGAAGAAATTGAATTTTTCAAAATTTAATCTGGTCAGGAGTCATTGTTACAAATTACATGACTACCCCAGACACACATGTGCCTGATTTTAGAGAAGACAGGAAAAGACGTCTCAGACAAATGGCTGAGTAGAAGAGGCACGTTGCCAAAAGTCAAATAGGTCTTTTGAAAAAGGAGAAGTCTGGACCACGCAAACAGTGCAGGCAGCATCATACCACCAAGCTTTGCTTTATTTTCAAAGCGAAAGAAGTTATAGTATCAAAGAGATACATTTACATGCAACACAAAACAAAGAAACAGGCAGATATCCCAGCAATGTGGCCTTAAGATGTCTTCTGTGTCCAGGATATAGGGAAAATGTGACAAGGGACCACATTCTTTGAAGATGGTGGATTATGAAATTTCTTCTGCCTACCAGCAAGAATAATCGCTTCCAGATGCTGTTTGGCCCACAACGTGCTATTCAAAAATACGAACGTGTTATTTATTTTCGAATTTCCAAGAGCCAAATAAGAAACCTAGTTTCCTTCACTAATTTCTAATTAAACTAGAGGTAAGTTACCTTTGGGGAAAAGGAAGGAAAAAAAAAAAAAAAACCCTGTACGTCCTAAGTCTAGACTTAGACATCCTGCCCAAAGTTTTGAGGAGGGGAAAAAAATAAAGGCCGTTGAATACAATACCAGTTATCTACTTTGCCATGGGAAAAATGAGGCGCTTAATTTAATTTCCTTTCCTGCCCTCCACATACACCACTTTCCCTCAGCGAAGTCCCTCCTGGCAATATCTCTTTAAAACAGACTTCTTTAGAACAGTAAGTATAGAGGGAAACCTCGAGAACACTGCTATTGTGCTACAGCGTGAATTATTCCCAGCTGGGCTGAGGATATGTAAATACCTTCCTTTCCTGAGAATTCACGAAGGTGTTTCTGCCAACTTGAGAGGTCAGTGAGGAAACGCTGGCCTCGTTCATTAATACAATTTTATGAGTAACATTTCAAGTATTATCATCTCTGTTGAAGAAATCAGGAATGTGAAGCAAAGGGAATTAAATGGTCCTGCTCAGTTCACAATGATTTAGTAACTATGAAAACAAACAAACAAAAAAGGGCCCCTCCCTAACTTACATGAGTGGTAGTCTAACTCTTGTCCTTTTATGAAAGGGTTTTAAGTGTGACAGTGGATATCTTTAAAAAATTATTTGTGAAGCTGTTTATCACGAAAGCAGCAGAAAATGGAAAGGAAAAGAAGCCTTTTTCATAAACTGCAACGAGATAATAAAACCACAAAGTAGCCGCAAAACCCCAATGCCTGAGATGTGACCTGAAAACCAGCTGGAGACCTAAAAACAGCTGTGAGATACCACTTGAAAGACTTCTGACCATCTAACCATCAGCCTGAAAAATGCTGTCCTACTTGTCCAGAAACATCACAGGGGGAAATCCAAATATGTAAAGAATGGAGAGTGTCATTCAGAACAAGTCTCATTAATGTAGAAAGGTATTGTATGGCTAAGCCAAAGAGAAGAGAAAGCAGCATAAAATTTAAAAGAGAATTCTGGTATAAAAGGAAGCAGAAAAAGAAAAACGGTTTTGCTAAACTGATGTTACCTGAAAAATCTGGGAGAAGGAAAAACAACCAACCAGACTCGGCGGCTGCAGTTTCTACCTGACCAAGAATTTCCTGGGGCTTAAAAAGGAAGGAGTGTGCTGTAGGGCCGGGGTTAGTGTGGTTGCTGTTTTCAGCCAAGTCATGGAGATAAAATAAGCAGGCATATCTATAAATCCTTTGTGTTCCAAGATTTCTTCATTTTACCCTACTGTGGTTCTGGGCTCCCGGAAACTGAGTGTGGTGTGCTCAGTCCACGGCAAAGGAGCGGCTCCAGAGGGAAGAGGAAACGGTCACCTCTCTCAAGAGCCATCCCTGTTTGAGTGGTGGCTGTGGAGGCGACCGGGATGACAAGCAAGGACTCTTCTCCTGCTGGGGCCTGATGGTTTCGTTTTGGAGCCTGATCTCAGATCCATGTTACATGAACTCCTCTCAGCTGGAGTCTGTAGCACCACACTGATTTCTTTTGGCCCCAATCCCGCATTGCAGCTGTTTGTACTTATTTGAGGTATGGTGTATTTTGAAACAAAATGAACCAGATTTCCCCTACTGCCTATGTCAGTGCCTGGTAATGGAAAACATTAACTCTTCTACAACCAGGATACTGACAGTTGTAGTACACCCACTATATGCAGGAAAATACAAAGGAGACAGGGACCCAGAGCTGGGAGAGGTTCTCCAGATGAGCTTATTTCAAAGCAAAGGGCAGATATTCCATCACGTACATAGTTTCTGGACCCTATCCATCTCCAAACGAGTTTCATCCAGCTTGCAGAAGGTTCTATAAGAACAGGAGTCATAAGTTTGAATGATTATATGCCAACAAATTGGACAATCTAGAAGAAACAGATGTATTCCTAGAAACATGCAACCTACCAAGATGGAATCATAAAGAAATAGAAAATTTGAGCAGACCCAACGTGAGCAAGGAAATAGCAACAGTAATCAAAAACCTCCCTACAAAGAAAAGGCCAGGACTAGATAGTTTTGCTGATGAATTCTACCAATCACTGAGAAAAGAATGAATGCCAATCCTTCCCAAACACTTCCAAAAAAACTGTACTCCCAAACTCATCTTACAAGGCCAACATTACCCAGATACCAAAGCCATGTAAGGACACTACAAAAGCACATAAGCCAATATCCCTGATAAACACAGGTGAAAAAATTCTCAAAATGTTAGCAAACCCAATTCAACGGCACATTAAAAGGATCATACACCATGATCAAGTGGGATTTAACACTGGGATGCAAGGAGGGTTCAATGTCCACAAATCAGTAAGCATCATACAACCACATTTATAAAGGATAAAAATGATCCTCTCAACAGATGCAGAAAAAGAATTTGACAAAATCTACATCTGTTCATAACAAAAACTCTCAACAAATTGGGAATAGAAGGAACACACCTCAAAATAATAAAGTCCACATATGACAAACCCACAACTAACATTATTATGCTTGACAATGAAAGGTTGAAAGTTTCCTCACTAAGATAAGGAACAAGGCAAGGATGCCCACTCTCACCACTCCTATATATAGTACTGGAAGTTCTAATTAAGGCAATTAGGCAAAAAGACAAAAGGCATCCAAGTCAGAAAGGAAGGAAAGTTGTCTCTATTTGCAGATGATGTAAACTTATACACAGAAAATCTGAACGACTCCACCAAAAATCTGTTAGAATAAATTCAGTAAAGTTGCAGGATATAAAATGAGTAAACAAAAATCGTTTGTCTCTACATATGAACAACCAACTACCTCAAAAAAACAAAGAAAACAACCCCATTTATAATGGCATCAAAAACAACAAAATGCTTAAGAATTATTATTTGACGAAGGCAGCAAATACATGCTGAAAATTAGAAGACTGGTGAAAAAAAACTGGGAGACACAAATTAAAGATATCCTGTGTTTGAGGATAAGGATAAATATTATTAAAATGTCCACACTACCAAAAGCCATCTAACAATTCAATGCATTCTCTATCAATATTACTATAGCATTTTTCGAAGCAATAGAAAAAAATTCTAAAATTCATATGGAACCACAAAAGACCCAAATAGCCATAGCAGTCCTGAGAAAGAACAATCAACAGAGGCACACAATTCCTGATTTCAAACTTTATTACAAGCTGCAGTAATCAAAATAATAACACATAAAAACAAACACATAAGGAACTGACACAGAATTAAGGCTTGAGAAATAAGACCACAATTAATGATTAATTATGATCAGTTAATATACGACAAGGAATCTAAGAATACACAGTGGGAGCAAGGATAGTCTTTTCAACTAAGAAATTTGGTGCTAAGAAATTTGGACATCCACATACAAAAATAAGAATAAAACTGTACCCTTGTCTTATACTACTCACAAAAATTAACTCAAAATGAATTAGAGACTTAAATAGAAGACAAAACTGTAAAAGCACTAGACAAAAAAAAACATAAGGGAAAAGCTCCTTGAAATTGGTCTTGGCAACAAATTTTTGGATATGATACCAAAAGCACAAACAATAAAAGCAAAAATAAACAAGTGGGACTACCTCAAACTAAGAAATCTCTGCACAGCAAAAGAAACAAGCAGCAAAATGAAAAGGCACCTACAAAAAAATAATTGGAAAGCATACATCTGATAAGGGAATAATATCTAAAATATATAAGGAATTCATACAACTCAATGACAAAACAAAAAATGTGATTTTAAAAACAGGACTTGAAAAAAAAAAAGGACTTGAATAGACATTTTTCCAAAGACACACAAATGGCCAATGAATACCTGAAAAGATGCTCAACAGCACTCATCATCAGGGAAATGCAGATCAAAACCACAATGAGATACCAGCTCATGCCTACAGAATAGTTATTATCAGAAAGACAAGAGGCAGTGGAGAAAAAGGAACCCTCGTGCACTCTTGGTGGGAATATAAATTGGTACAGTCACTGTGGAAAACAGTATGGAAGTTACTCAATTAAAAATAGAAATACCATATGATCTAGCAATACCACTTCAGGGCTTATATCTAAAGGAAATAAAATCACGATCTCAAAGAAATATATGCACTGCCATTTTTATGGCAACATTAACAATAGCCAAGACATGGAAACAACCTAACTATCCATGGACAGACGAAAGGCTAAAGGAAATGTGTTGTATATATGTACAATGGCATATTATTCAGCCATAAAAAGGGGAAATTCTGCCTTTGGTGACACTGATAGACCCTGAAGGCATTATATTAAGTGATGTATGTCAGACAGGGAAAGACAAATATTGTATGCCCTCACTTACATGTAAAATCTGAAACAGTGAACTCATAGAAATAGTGGGTTGAATGGGGGTTGCCAGGGCCAGAGAGTGAGGGAAATGGGGAGGTGTAGGTCAAAGGGTACAAAATTCCAGCTATAAAATGACTAAGCTCTGGGGATCTGTACAGAGGACTATAACTAACATTCTGTATTATACACTTGAAAGTCATTAAGAGAGTGGATCTTAAATGTTATGACTACCAAAAACAAAAAAAAAGGTAATTATGTGAGATAATGGTTATGTTAACTAACCTTATTACGGTAATCATTTTTCAACATAAAGTTGCAAATCATTATGTTGTATATCCTAAACTTAGATAACGTTATAGGTTGATAATAGCTCAATAAAGCTGGGGCATCAGGGCACCTGGGTGGCTCAGTCAGTTAAGTGTCCAACTCTTGATTCTGGCTCAGGTCATGATCTCATGGTTGGTGGGATGGAACCCCACGTCGGGCTCTGTGCTGACAGTATGGAGCCTGCTTGGGATTCTCTCTCTCTCTCTCTCTCTCTCTCTCTCTCTCTCTCTCTCGATAAATAAATAAATTTTAAATATATATTTTTTAAAAAATAAGTCAGAGAAAGACAAATATGATTTCATTCACATGTGGAATTTAGGAAACAAACGAGAAAAAGGGAGAGAGAGACAATCAGCAAACAGGCTCCTAACTATAGAGAACAAGCTAGTCACCAAAGGGGAGGCAGGTGGGGGAGTAAGTGACCTAGGTGGAGAGGATTAAGAGTACACTTACCACGATGACCACCGAGTTATGCAGAGAATTGCTGAATCACTATATTGTACACCCGAAACTAGTATCACAATGTATGTTAACTATACCGGAATTAAAATTTAAAACTTAATAAAAAATAAATAAAATTGTTTTTAAAAATCCATGGTTCTCAGAGGGCCGAGAATCTTAAGCCCGGAACATACACAAGAATGAACACCTCTCCTCACCCCTAACCAGAGCTTTTTAGTAGACTCCAGTCACCTAAATTTTTAAAGTCCTCTTAAGTAATTCTGAAGTAAATCTCTGATTACAAGCCACTGTCTTAAATCAGAGTTCTAGAAAGACATTTGTCTTTATAGACAATGCATTATATTCTACATGTATACTACTGAGCGATCTAATATGATACAAGGTGAGAGCAGAGGTTCCCAAAGCAGGCTTTGCCACAGAATATAAAAACACTGATTCCTGGGCCCTACCTGAGGCTTACTGAATCAGATTCTGTGTGGATGTGAACCAAGAATCCGTATTTTAACAAGTGCCTAAAGTGAGCCTGGGTTGAAAGCCAGATGTGTTAACTACTGTATTAGACTAGTGGTTCTCAAACTACGTATGCAACATTCAGATTTCATTGGAGGGTTTGTTCAAACACCAGATGGCTGAGCACCAACCTACTGAGTTTCTTATTCAGCAGGTCTGGGATGGGGCAACGATTTGTACTTAGTAACACATTCTCAAGTGATGCTGGTGGGGCTGACCAGGGACTCCACTTTGAGAATCACTCACTGAACTGTTCTTTTAATATATTAGTTACCTCAACGGGTCTTTGATACAACTAGAAAGTAGATAACTTAGGACTCCAGTCTCTGGTAAACCAGTGTCTGAAGTATAAGTGTTCAGAGCTATTGATTAAAAAAACAGGCTCATGATACTAGGCATAAAAAGCAAATTTGGTCTTTTCTTTAAAAAAACTAAAATAAGTTACACTGTAATCCAAACTGAGGACTACTTGCCAGCATCACCTTGATTCCAAAATCAAACAAAGACCCACTAAAAAGGAGAATTACAGGCAAATATCCCTGATGAACATAGATGCAAAAATTCTCAACAAGATATTAACAAATTCAATCCAACAGTACATGAAAAGAATTATTCACCATGATCAAGTGGGATTTATTCCTGGGCTCCAGTATTTACAAATTTTATTCCTGGGTTCAATATTTACAAATCAGTCAATGTGATACACCACATTAATAAAAGAAAGGATAAGAACCATAGGATCCTGTCAATGAGTGCAAAAAAAAGCATTTGACAAAACACAGAATGCATTCTTGATAAAAAAAAAAAAAACCCTCAACAAAGTAAGGATAGATGGAACATCATAAAGGTCATATATGAAAGAACCACAGCTAATATCATCCTTAATGGAGAAAAACTGAGAGCCTTTCCCCTGTTCATTTCCCAGGAATAAGACAAGGATGCCCACTCTCACCATTACCATTTAACACAGTACTGGAAGTCTTAGCCTCAGCAATCAGACAACAAAAAGAAATAAAAGGTATGCAAACTGGCAAGGAAGAAATCAAACTTCCACTATTTGCAGATGACAAGATATGTAGAAAATCTGAAAGACTCCACCAAAAAATTGCCAGAATACATGAATTCAGCAAAGTTGCAGAATATAAAAATCAATGTGCAGAAATCTGATGCTTTTCTATACACAAATAATGAAGCAGCAGAAAAAGAAATCAATGAATCACTCCCCAAAACAATAAGATACCTGGGAATAAACCTAACTAAACAGGTAAAAGATCCATACTCTGAAAACTATAGTACACTTATGAAAGAAATTGAAGAGGACACAAAGAAATGGAAAAGCATTCCATCCTTGTGGATTGGAAGAAAAAACATTGTTAAAATATCTATACTACCCAAAGCAATCTACACGTTTAATGCACTCCCTATCAAAATACCACCAACATTTTTCACAAAGGTAGAACAAACAATCCTAAAATAAGTATGGAACCACAAAAGACCCAGTAATAGCCAAATAAATCCTTCAAAAAAAAAAAAAAAAAAAAAAAAAAAAAAAAAAGCAAAGCTGGAGGCATCAGATTTCAAGCTATATTACAAAGCTGCAGTCATCAAGACAGTATGATACCAGCACAATTACAGACACCTAGATCAATGGAACAGGACAGAAAATCCAGAAATGGATCCACAACTATATAGTGAACTAACCTTCAACAAAGAAGGAAAGAATATCCAATGGAAAAAAGATGGTCTTTTCAACAAATGGTGCTGGGAAAACTGGATGGCAACATGCAGAAGAATGAAACTGGACCACTTTCTTACATCATACACAAAACTAAACTCAAAATGAATGAAAGACCTCAATGTGAGACAGAAAACCATCAAAATCCTACAGGAGAAGACAGGCAACAACCTCTGACCTCAGCTGCAAGCAACTTCTTACTAAGACACGTCACTGAAGGCAAGGGAAGCAAAAGCAAACATGAACTACTGGGACCCCACCATGGTAAAAAGCTTCTGCACTGCAAAGGAAACAATCAACAAAACTAAAATGCAACTGAAAGAATGGGAGAGGATATCTGCAAATGACATATCGAATAAAGGGTTAGTATCTAAAATCTATAAAGAACTTATCAAACTCAGCACCCAAAAGAGAAATAACCCAGTTAAGAAATGGACAGAAGACATGAATAGACACTTTCCAAAGAAGACATCCAGATGGTTAACAGACACATGAAAAGATGCTCAACATCACTCATCATCTGGGAAATACAAATCAAAACCACAATTAGATACCACCTCACACCTGTCAGAATGGCTAAAATTAACAACATAAGAAAGGACAGGTGTTTGTGAAGATTTGGAGAAAGGGGAACCTTTTTTCACTGTTGGTGGGAATGCAAACTGGTGTAGTCACTCTGGAGAACAATATGGAGGTTCCTCAAGAAACTAAAAATAGAACTACTCTATGATCCAGCAATTGCACTATTAGGTATTTACACAAAGGATACAAAAATACAGATTTGAAGGGGTACATACACCCCAGTGTTTATAGCAGCATTGTCAACAACAGCCAAACTATGGAGAGAGCCCAAATGTTCATCAACTAATGAATGGATAAAGAAGATGTGGTTATATTGGGGCACCTGGGTGGCTCAGTCAGTTAAGCGTCTGACTCTTGATTTTGGCTCAGGTCATGATATCACGGTTTGTGGGTTCGAGCCCTGCATCGGGCTCCTCACTGCCGGTGAGGAGCCTGCTTGGGATTCTGTCTCCCTCTTGCTCTGCCCCTCCCCTTCTCACTCTCTATCTCTCTCTCAAAATAAATAAATAAACATTAAAAAAAAAAGATGTGGTTATATATCTACAATGGAATATTACTCAGCCATCAAAAAGAATGAAATCTTGCCATTTGCAATGTGGAAGGAACTAGAATGTATTATCCTAAGTGAAATAAGTCAATCAGAGAAAGATAAATATATTATTTCACTCATATGTGGGATTTAAGAAACAAAGCAGATGAGGGGCGCCTGGGTGGCGCAGTGGGTTAAGCGTCCGACTTCAGCCAGGTCACGATCTCGCGGTCCGTGAGTTCGAGCCCCGCGTCAGGCTCTGGGCTGATGGCTCGGAGCCTGGAGCCTGTTTCCGATTCTGTGTCTCCCTCTCTCTCTGCCCCTCCCCCGTTCATGCTCTGTCTCTCTCTCTGTCCCAAAAATAAAAATAAAAAAAAAAAGTTGAAAAAAAAATTAAAAAAAAAAAAAGAAGTCTATAAACCCTCTTTAAAAAAAAAAAGAAACAAAGCAGATGAACACATGGGAAGGGAAGGAAAAAAAAGGGAAGAGAGGGGATACAAACCACAAGAGACCCTTAATAATAGAGAACAAACTATGGGTTGTAGGAGGGAGGTGGGTGGGGGATGAACTAGATGGGTGATGTACTAAAGACAGCACTTGTGATGAATCACTGAATTCTACTCCTGAAACCAGTATCGCTCTGCATGTGAACTAAAATTTAAATTTAAAAAAGGGGAAAAAAATGAAGACTACTTTACCTATTCAATTATGAGGACTTCCAGAAATTTTCTTAGGAAGAACCTTTTGAATTATTTCAATAAAGACTAATTGAAACTCCACAGACCACTGATGAAAAGATCTGAGTGCAGGTGTTACCATTTATAAATCCTGAACATTAACAAAACATACTCAGTGAAGCTGCTAAGAACGTGTTATTTTTGAGGACTCAATCCCAGTGTGTGTCCACAAGAATAAGAGAACTAAAAATGTACACACCACACCATTATATGAAATGACCTGTGGAATAAAGCAATTTAATGCTGTCCATCTGAATGGTGAAAGGTGCATGCCAAAACCAACAGCTTTCACATGGACAAAGTCAACAGCACGCTCTCCTAAAAGGAAAGATCAGCCAACAGGTTTGAAGCTTCTTAAATTCATTTCCTGTTCATGAGCGTGAGACCTTACCATGGCTCCACTGTAAAGAAATATCTGGTTCATACAAAGGTTTTTAAGTTATTGATTATAAATTTTTTAAAAAGGCAGAGGGATGTGGACACAGATAGGTTTTATATCACTTGGAAATGGAATTTGATCTGTCAAAAGAAAATTCCTATATACTACATGCTTCTCAAGGTGGCTGTTATCCATCCTCTTAAACACTGAAGTCTAAAATCTTTGATATCGGTCAGTTCAACTCAAGAACCATTTCACTGGGATCAAAAGCTTTGGTTAAATCAATAAATTGTGCAAGTGGTCATAAACTGACTTCTGAATGAAGATGACATCAGCCCAAATTCCTTGATATGTCTCCACCCAATTTCCAGTTAAAATGCACATAAAGACAAGCAAAAATTCAACATGGCTCTGAAACCAAGGATAACAGCCTCCCATTAATAATAATAATAATAATAATAATAATAATAATCCTGGGAGTGATATCTATTAAGTACAGTGAAGGTGGAGTAAGTTAAAAGCAGTCAACGTCCAGTGAATGCTTTGCTGAAAAAGAACAACTAGAAGTGAGAAGGTTCAGACATCCTCCACTCTACCTCCTATTCCAGCACAAAGAGTGGGTTCCAAAGAGAACGGGGAACAGCCCTGTACTGTGCAGCTTTTCTTCCTGAAACAACCAGGTAGCAATCCATATTTCCCCTTTCTCCCATCACTTTTGGTAATTCTAAGTCTGTGGAAAGAACCTTTTTCGTAAGTCAGCGAGCACAATAAAGAATCTATTGGCAGGTTCATGGCCTCCTGAATGTGAGAGAACCCAAGGCTGTTCTAAAGAGATCTGGGTACAAGAAGAATTCTAACATGAAGAATCTCCTTGTCTATTACTACACGTAGCCAAGTCTCTTAGCATTGATTTATAACTTGGGAAAGAATGGGCCCCACTTTGAGCGGGGAGACTTCTTTGGGGTATGGGGCCAGGATTTTCTTCCATTTCAGCAGTTAAGGGACAGAGCTTCTGGAGGTAATCAGGGGAGCCATCCTCGCCAATGGTGCCTTTGCTCACTGCAGAAGGGTGTGTGGCTAGAGGAGAGGCAAGGCTACAGTCCACCAAGTCCCGAACCACTCACCCAACCATACTCTCATGCCTGAGCATGCAACTGTGCCTGCCCAAAAGGCAAAGCCTTTTGAATCCAGTGGAGCCGTACAGCTCATAACAGGGGATGATTTTAACTCCAAGGTCAGGGCCTGCACCGTCCGATATGATGGTCATGCGTCGTAATGGGGAGAAGTGCAAAAATAGAACATTTCCATCACTGCAAACATTTCTATTGGACAGTGCTGGCACGCTGTCCACAAGAATTGTGAAGTGGAAAAAAGCTTTATTACTTTTTAATGAAAACTGAAGTAGGATTATTTTCTTCTACAAAATGTAGTCTCCAGAAAGTTCTGTCATTCTGGAGTCAGAATGAGATCTAGCTAGATCAAAGTATACATTAAGAATGTTAGTGATAATAAGCTCATAATCCACTATTGCTGTTCACTGTCTTTCCTCATTTTTAATACATCAAAGTATTAATACATTAAAACATTAAAGTAAATGCATGGAAACGCTGAGCTGTCCTAAGTAAATTCCTTAAAAAGAATCAGGTTCCAATTACATATTCATCCACATTGCTCTGTTATGCTGTCCTTGTAAAATTCCCTTGAGAAATCAATTTTGAACTTCTAAGCCACCTCACTCTGCACGCCAAACAATAAATCACTGTAATACTGGAGTATATGTTGTAGTTACTTTAAGGCAAAATAAATTTAATTTTACCAGACAATATTCATTGTATGTCGAAGCTAATCAAACAAAACCAGAACACTTTTCAGAAAGAACTTATCTTTAAAAATGAAGAAAAGTGTCACACAAAGGTAACTAACAGAAGAATAGTGAGAATAAATGCAAATCAATACCCATCAGCTTTTGAGAGCCAAATAGGTGAGCATTCTCTTATCCCTAATCAAAGTTAAATAAACCAGAGGATATAAAGCCATAAATACAGATAGGATTGTTCCTGCCAAGGCTAATAGAACAACACAATTAAAACTGTCAGTAAAAGAGGAATACAACGGCCAGGCTCTAGAAATATTTGTCTACCCAAAGTCTAAACCACGAGGGGTGTGCGAATTCTCTTTAAAATATGGAAGTATTAGTGGGGGCGGGGTGAGCCTGGGTAGCTCAGTCAGTTAAACATCTGACTTTGGTTCAGGTCATGATCTCAAGATTCGTGAGTTTGAGCCCCGTGTCAGGCTCTGTGCTGACAGCTCAGAGCCTGGAGCCTACCTCGGATTCTGTGTCTCCCTCTCTCTCTGCCCCTCCCCTGCTTATTCTCATTCTCATTCTCTCTCTGTCTCAAAAATAAACAAACATTAAAAAAATTTTAATATGGAGTGTTGGCTACAGGAAGCCCAATTTGCATACCTACATCAGGAACTCTGGAAATCCAAGTAGCTCATCAGGAGCCCATTTATAAGTGGAATCCCCATGCCCCATGGAATCAATAGGAAAGTATTTAAACAACAGAAGTAGATTCTCAACAAAAAAAGGACAGACTATGGCTGCTGCAATCCCTAGAGTTTAGTGGGCAAGCCAGAATACTCCAAGATAGAAGAGAGTTCACAGCATACACTCACAGGTGCTTCTTCAGAAAAAGGCTGGCCCAAGCGAGAAAAACAGGATGGCACACAAATTATCTAGAGCCTATCCTCTGGGCAAACCTAATATAAAATTTGCTTAGTGGGAAGTGCCGCTCATTGAATGTGAAGGCATCTCTGAGAATGCCTTAGAGTTTTCCTACCTGGAAGGAAAACTTCCTTCTGTTTCGGGGAGATGGAGTGACGTGAACTAGTATTTGGGATTCAGGGACTAAAAGTGGTGGCAGCAATCACAGAACAGGCAGAGTCACCCAGTGTCCATCCAAAGTGGTAGGACCAGGAGCTTCCTTCCTTCCCGAGAGCACCATCCATCTGAAGGCAGCCATCTGTGAGCTAGAGTATGAAAACTAACCCAGTCTCTTTTTTCTTTCTTTATTTTTGAGAGAGAGAGAGAGGGAGACAGAGGATCTGAAGCAGGCTCTACACTTAAAGGGGCTCGAACTCATGAGCCATGAGCCCATGACCTGAGCGGAAGTTGGACGCTCAACCAACTGAGCCACCCAGGCACCCCAAAACTAAGCTGGTCTTTATGGGAGTGAAGGCAAGATGCGAAAGCCACAGATCTTCATTATTCCCCAACACCTCTGATTGTACTTCAGGTTCTCCTGGCTCACAGAAACAAGAATGTAATAGAAACCAGAATAAGGCCAAAAAAATAATCCAAAAGTAGCAACCGATATATCTTGGAACACTGTGCCAACTGTTGTTTTTATACAGTGTTCTTAAACTGTTAGTAATGTCATAGTCTCATTAATGATTCCAATAAAGTTTACGCCAACAATTCAGACTTAGAAGGAAAGAGCCAACTAAATGCTCCATGAAGACATAATCAAGGCTCTATCATACACCCAGTAGGCAGCTGCCATAGTTCTTTGGGCCCATAAACATTTGTAAATGTATGCCTTGAAAACCTTCATCTTCCAATGACAGTAACAGTCATTTTGGCCAACACTGACTTTGCAAGACATTTCTCCCCATCCATCCTAGTCCTCAGTTGGCCATCTCTAGTTTTGAACTAAAGTTTGCTTCATTTTTATTCTTTCTTCTGTACCTTCAGCTTTGTTCTCACCTCCATTCCCAGCCCTCAATGAAAACATGATTCTGATTTTAAAAAGAAAACAGAGAAGTACTCCCTTAAGCCCAAATACTACTTTTTCCTCTTTCCCCCTTTGTCTCCTCCACCACCCTCTCTTTTTAAGGCCAAGAATACTGAAGGAAGAGCTTGTGTTCATTGCTTCTGCATCCTTATATGATGGACTATGGCTTCTGCCCTCACCACTCAAAATTTTGAGAAAATATCACTTTCCTCTAAATAAGGATATTTCTCTGTCCTTACCTTACTGGAAAAGGAATTTTACATTGTTGTTCACTATTTTTGTTGTTGTTGTTTCATTTGCCCTACTTATGACACCATGCTCCCTTGATTCTTAACCAACTTTCTGACAGCTCTTCCTCGGCACCTTTGCAAGATCCTCTTCCTCTGTTTCTCTGGAAATGCTGGTGCGCCCCTGAGTTCTTTGTTCAGCCCTTTCTACTCTTCTTCTGCTCACTCTTCCTAGGCCAGCTTTTTCATACCAGTGGATCCCACAGACATTTGCAGGCTGATGCTTCCTTAATATGCATCCTCATTCCAGAACATCCTCCCACACTCCAACTGACCTATATGTAATTTAAGGACCTCAAATTTTAAAATATCCCAAATCCAACTTCCTATTTCCTACCTTGAGCATGCCACTAAATCTTGGCGAGAACACTTTCCAATAGATCAAATCCATTCTCTCTTCTCCAGTGCCCACCATCACCTACTTAGTTCAGGTCATGTCCCCTAGACAACTGCAAGAATCCCTATGTCTATCGTATTTCACTTCTCTGCCCCCTCTCCAATTTAGCCTCCCATAGTGATATATCTGAAAAAAAACTGTGGAAATCCTTTCAATTGTCAAGAACTGGGAGCAAGTAGACAAACTCAGATTCATCTGCACACTCCACAAGATCCCCCACAATCTGGCTTCTGCCTCTTGCATGATCAAGTCCTCCATTATTTACCAACCAAACCACTTAAAGTTTGTAGAAAACACTGTATTATTTTATGTCTTTTCATATTCTATTTTCACTGATTAAAATGCCCTCTTCCACTACCTATCCACAAAGTTAACTCCTCTTTATCTTTCATTATCAAGTCTCAGAAGTCTTCTTAGTCACACACACACACCACCACCAGTAGAGAGCTGGTGCGCCCTTGTATATGCCATCATCTCTGCACCTTGTACACAAAAGATAACAGTCATCACATTAAACTCTATTGATTTATGACACAGCTGCTGGACTTTGTGCTCCTTGAGGACAAAGTCAGCACCATAATTCTCTCTCTATACTAATGCCCAGTGTGCCTGACAGACAGTCCTCAATAATGAAATGAATAATGAAAGGAAAAATGAATGAGGACATATGGCCATGAGAAATGAAGAATGAACTAAAGAACTGGTTTACTCCTAAGTGCAAAGTATTTAAATACAACTTAACTATATTTCCTAACCAGTGAATCTCCTTCATTCATTCATCCATGCAACAAATGTTTATTGACCACCCAATACACACAAAAGGTCATCACACAAGAAACAATGTGCTAGTAACAGAGACCTCTCAGCTTTCTCAAATCACTGCAAACCCCAACAATGCAAGAGCCTTGCTGGTCAACCCCAAACATTCTATTCCCAATGATCACTAGGAAGATAAAGAAAAAACATACACAAATTGGTAGAAAGATGACCCTATGGTGGTTAAGCATTTTACTTAATCTACTTTAACACATCCCTTAGCTCATTCCTTCTTCCTCAACACACTCACCTGCTCTTTTCATTTTGAATTTGGAGTTAACATTGCCTGTATAAATATCTACATTACCAATTCCATTATTATGCCAATTCTATTTCCAAAAGTAACAGTCTCAATATGAAAAAAAATTCCAAATAATTTGGCTTTATCCAACTCATACCTCCAAACAGGTACCAAGGCAAATCGACATGAATAAAAATTCACAGTGGTCTACGGTGAGAGATAGATCTTTACATCACATAAACAAATACATTTTCTATAAAAAATAAAGTTTTAACAGACCTAAAACATAACAGAACATTTATATAATTGTACAGAAAGAGAAGGCTATTTTAGCGTAATGTCAAAGCAAAAACCATAAAAGAAAAGATTGATAAAGGTGACTAAACATTTAAAGCTTCTTTGCATTAAAAAAAAAAGGAAATGCACACTGGAAAAATGTTTTAGATCATATGAAAAGCCACTGACATTTTAAAAGTTTTAAAAGAATTATATATGATATATATAGCTTAAACAAATAAAGTAAACCTACAAATAACCATCCTAATAGAAAAACAATTAATAAACATGAACAGAAATTTATATGAGAAATACAAATGGTCAATAAGCATAAGAAAAAGTTATAATTCACCTTTCAAAGAAATGATGAGCGAACACTCAGTATTAATAAAGCATGGCACTTTCGAGTACTATGAACATGAGTTTCAATATGGAACAATTATCCTGATCCTTCAGGAGGACTCTGCTATCATCTATCAAAAACCAAACAAGCATAATCTTTGACCTAGCAATTCTGCCTCAAGATATTTATCC
The DNA here is from genome assembly GCF_018350215.1 of Panthera leo. NCBI lineage: Eukaryota > Metazoa > Chordata > Mammalia > Carnivora > Felidae > Panthera > Panthera leo. The sequence goes on from NC_056691.1 coordinate 71,279,951, forward strand.
TGGGGAAATAATCAATGACATATGCTAAGACATGTATATGTGGACATCCATTACAACAACAATGTTTATAACAGAGAAACTGAAAGCAACCCTATGGTTCCAAGGAAGGGAATAATTTAAGTAAATAAAAATATAATTGAAGGATGAAACGTGTCCTACTATTAAAAAGTCCCACTTTAGACTTACTTGCCAGGAATACTGAAGACAAAATATCCTGAACACCCTTCCAGTACAAAGTCATCTAAAACTGCTGAGTATGTACACATATGCATCACACACACACACACACACACACACACACACACACACACACACACATCTGCCTTCATAAATGCCTAGCCAAGTTGGCCCAAAAAAGTCATGAAACTCTTGGAAAGCCAAAACGTTTTAGGAAATCAGCGAAGGTGAAAAGAACACTGAACCGAGTAACCAGTTACATCCCAATCCCAGGTGAATTCACAGGCAGAAAGCAAATGAAAAATCAAAGTCAGATCAAAGACCTCTACAAAAACTTAGGATATCCCACCCACACAGGTGACTTGTGGGGAAAAAAATACTGACCTGCATCACATAGGAAGTGCATGAGGAAATAGGACTGTCTCAGACTTGAATATAAATAGGAGAGAGTCTCCCCCTGAGAATTTACATCCAGACACTTATCTTTAATAGACTGGCGGCTTGAATTCACACAATCTACGTGGCCACTCAAGAAAGCTCAAGCTGAACATTTAAATTGATGTGACAGGACTCGACAGCCTCAAGGCATCCAGTAGAAGGAAATACAAGTTCTTTCCGAACTGATTCACTTTGAGTTCTCAAAGAATTCCCAAAGAAAAAATTCCTAGAAGCATGAGATCACATTTTTAAAAAATCACAAAACACATGAGGAAGCATGCCAACACATACAAGAATCATTAAAAACAACAAGTAGAGTCAGGCCTACAAAATCTATAGATAATGGAATTATCTGATACAACCTATAAAATAAAAATGTTCATATGTTTAACAATCAAAGAGGATATATAAAAGGTGTGATATATTAAAAAATGACCATGCAACTCTGAAAAAGATCCAGTTTCTAGAAATGAAAAACATAGTATTTTAAACTAGAAACTCAATGAGTGAATGAAATAGCAGATTAAATGCAACCAACAGGAATGTTAGTAAATGGGAACATTACTACAAAGAAATAACACAGAATGGAAGACAGAAACAGACAGATGAAATTTGAAAGTGAGGTTAGAGGTAGGAAAGACGGCAAAAAAGTTTCAAACATTTAAATAGACATCCAGAACCAGAAGACCGACAGAACAGGAATAAAATGTTAGTCAAAGAAATAATGCGCAAAAATGCCCCAGAATTGGTGGTAGACTTGAATTCTCAGATTCAAGAAATAGAAAAATCAAAAAGAAATCCACACCAAAACAGAGCATTTATTGACACAAAAATGTTTAAATTAAAAAAAAAAGCAGTATATGCTCTAGGGTCATTTTTAAGAAGTGTGGGTTTACAGACATGTGCACATACTTAGAAGAACTAGGGGTTTGGGAGTTTTTGTTTTGTTTTGTTTTGTTTTAGAGAGAGAGCATGAATGAGAGAGAGGGGCAGAGGAAAACACAGAGAAAGAGAAAATCTCAAGCAATCTCCATAATCAGTGCAGAGCCTGACTGGGGCTCAATCCCACAACCCTAGGATCATGACCTGAGCCAAAATCAAGAGTTAGACACTCAACTGACTGAGCCACCCAGGTGCCCAGGAAGAATTGGTTTTTAAAATGGTTAGTTTATGCTTATTTTTAAGTGGAAAAAATTTTTATTTATGCTCTTTAATCTTTTTCAAGGAACTATATATCACTTTTATAAGAAGAAAAGTTACTAAAACTTTTTAAAATAATGCTGAACATATTTATGTATTTGAGTACATGAAGAAACACACCAAACTGCTAACAGCTAATAGTTCTAGTTTGTAAGAATTTGAATGATTTTTACCTATAGTTTCTAATCCATGATCAAACAAATTATATGTATAAATATAGATGGAATAAAAGAGTTGGTATTTTAACAGTGGTTTTACTATAGATGCTAAATTGCTGCGTGATTTATGATTTTTATATTTTAAAAATTTTCATTTGTTATTTTATTAGGGTTGTTTACATTTTATACATTTCCATTTGTTTCAAAATATGCAAATAACATATGCATATGGATACATAGGTGAAGCAGGTGTCTTAGAATTCTGGTAGAACTTTGTGCAAGAAAACACCATTTTAAAATCATCAAAATTGAAAATAAATATGTGGCATATCCACACATTTATATACAGTGTTTGCAGAGACTTACAATGTTATGGGAAAGCGTGGCCTTTAAATGTTACAATTTTAAAGCGCACAACAAAAATATGCGCAGAGCTGATTAAGCAATCTGCAGGGGGATGACTGGCAGAAATAAGAGAAGAATGTTAACAGTGGCTATCCCTGGTGGTGCCGTTTCCTTCTTGCATTAATATCAGGGGAGGGAGAGAACAAGAGGGCCAGTCAGGGTTTCTCAATGTTGACACACATCTGGCCCCAATTTTGAGTCTTGGGAATCAGAGCAGTGGAAACGAGAACCAGGAAAATAAGACAGGAACTAAAACCATCTATCTTAAAACACATTAAAATTTACAATTATTGGCATTTAGAGGGGAAAAGTCAACATTTACTAGGGCCTTTCAGTATAAGGAGAAAAGACCAATGAAACCAAGAAAAGGGGGCAAAGCTAATACTGCATGGCAGCTATCACTTCTCTTTAAGGACATCAAAATCCGCATCAGATACACGATTTGTGTGTTGGTATGTAATGTCTTCGAACTAGAAACCAGATTTTAATCTCTAATTTATTCAGAAATAAAGATTCTTATCATAGGCAACATACTTTTATGAGACTTCAATATGCATTATTACTAGCTAATGACAGGAAAACCTCACATTGCCTGGTTGACTTCACACAAAATGTCATGACTCCCCCTCTCTTCCTACAAGCAGATCCCTAGCCAAAGAACAGGAATACAAAGTCTCAAGACAAAACTTTTAATTTATTCTATCCAGTCTTCCTCTGATCTCTCAAGGAGTGATTCTGCAGTGCTTTCCAAATTCACAGCAGACTTGATGTATAAACATCAAATCATCAAAGACAGTTCAAGAGAGCACTTTGCTTCCAGAAACATTACAAGGGAAAACTAAGAGGTTCTACACCTGCAAATAATAAACTTCAAAAGCAACCCCAAACTAGCCTGGCATTTATCATCAGTGCGCAGAAGTGTATGTGTGTATAATCAATCGACCAACTATAGTTTACCTAGTCTTCTTTAGCCTTGGATTCTTGAATAGTGTCCTAGAACTTTTAAGAGTGCTGTGTGTAAAATTAATAGCATCTCCCAATTGGAAGGAAATTTCTGAGGTCATCTTGTACAACCTCTTGTCCAATGTTTTAATCTCATCTACATTCTCCCGTAGCTGCTGCAAACTTCCAATGATGGGAAGCTCACTACCTTCCAAGGCCAGCCATGAAGTCGTTGGGCAGGCTACTCACTAGAAATTCTCTCTTGGTGTATGTAGTTGCTGCTTTTTTGTAATTACACCGAATCTCATCCTTCAAACACTTGGTGTAGCAGGCAGAGGAAGGTAGTGATCAGGTCATCCGTTTCTCTCTTTCTTTCCTCTTTCACAACGCATTTCACAGATCCTTCAGAGAACTCCTTTTCACTCTCCACTCAGAACACAGCTATTCTCAAAGGATGGCACCTAAAACTACTGACAGTACAGAACCCTTGCTGGATGGTTCTGTCCAAGCCAAAATACGGTGAAACCAAGCTCTCACTTGCCCTCATGTTAATTTTCATATATGAGGTGCTTAGAGAACATACTTACTGCAATGAAATAAAGTCTACATTTTGGTAGAATCGCCATTTCAAATGGGCCCAGCTTCAGAAAATGCTATTACTATGAATCTAAGAATTATAAAAATTGAAGTCCTGTAATCCATTGTTTCTCCAAGATCATGTGGCCCACATGTTCTGAAAAATGCCAAGTCCTGGATCCTTCCCAGATTGCATGAATCGGAACCACTGTCAGGGGACCTGGGACTTTGCATCTTAAATACATTCTCTGGTGATTGTGATGCAAAGTAATGAGTGAGCACCAATGCCCTACCCCATGATTGCTCAATTATTGTGGCTTTGCCACACACAAATCTCCCTCACCCTCTAACTCCTGGCAGTCCATAAAGGCAGAAACGAAAAGACCAGTATAATCTAAATTGGTTTCAGTTGATGGCTAACTTGGGATTAGAACCAAGTAATGGTAATCTCTTCTCTTAGTTCCAGTCCAAGGTTGTCCCTAAAAAGGAGAACAGTATCTGGGATGTAGTAGAAGAATGAGGAAAGGGGCAGAGTATTAAATGGGGTTAAATTTGGGGAAATAAACAGCCTAAAGCAATTATTTATTCACACTTGATCCTTGGAGATAAGTGATAAAAAGCTGAGAACTGCTCAATTTGGAGGAACGCCAAAAGAGGAGAGAAAGAGGAAATCCCAACAGAGAAAGGGGTTGCAGGAAACACCACTTGGATTCAGCCTGTAGCTTCTGCGAAGGTTCTCTCGTTTCTCTCTCAGAATTTTGTCAAGTTTTCTTGTACGCAAACTAAGCTTTATGCAACCGAGAATACATTCTTCCCCAGGTCAAAGTTGTTGATGTCCACATTTGTGGCAACGTGAGCAACAACAACAAAAAAACTCAACAATCATTTTTATATGCAGGGGTGCGTTCTTTCCTTACATATCAAGAAGAAATCCTAACACTGAACACAAAATGGGCCCATACAATTCTTTCTGTTGTTTTGGGTTCTGGTTTTTTAAAACTACATTTCATTCTACTGCCAAATACAGATGCAGACTGCAGACAAAACATCCTACCACAAAACTAAATCTGAAAATGCCCAGGACCAACAAATCCACAATAAAGAGGCTAAATTCCAAACCCGAAATGGTAAATGTAATAACGATGACCCTTACCATGTGGTAAAAGATGAATCCAATTAATGTTACCTTAAAAAGAATTTCGGTAACTCCTCTCTTTCCTGTTACAATTGCCCATGATAGGCCTCAAAAGCCAGCAGTTTGGTGGAGACATTTTCTGACCAATGTACTTCTTCACCCTGTGTGAACTCTATGAACCAGGCATTAGTGGATTCCATAATCTGTCAAACATTTACAATTACAAGGGGATCAATAAAACTGGAATTGTCAAATGGGTACTTTCTGGATTGCTCTGATTTTAAAATACCAAAAGCGGGGCGGGGGGGGGGGGGGGGGGGTGAAGATAGTGACTCAGAAAAATGACATTTCTTAAATCATGAGGCTGGAAAGGATCTTAAAGATTATCTAGTAGATCTCCCCTACCCTCTATTCCCTCCTCCAAAACACTCAGTCTAAGCAAATCATTATCAAGGGCAATTTCAACATATTCAAAAGTCCGACCTCTCTGCTTAGCCCCTCATTACCCAGAATTTCCCCCATGACACTTCAAAATCCCCCTTTCTAACTGGAATTGGACATCCATACAGCTGTTCTACATATCACACGTCTGGCCTTGGATCAAGTTACCCAGCTTCCCACCCCTCTAATTCCCTGGCTCATCAGCCCTGTCCAGTCAAAATGCTACAGTCCACCCCCTGAGCTCCCCACACACCAGCCTGCTATGCTCCTTTCTGCTCTTTAACACCCCAATTTTGATTAAACTCCAAACTCCTGTTCTGCTTCCATTCACAGCCTCCAGGGGTCCCATGGAGAAAACTTAAGGACAAGATGAAGATATCAATGTATTCTAATCTCAGCAGAGCCCCCAACAGCAGCCATTAATGCTGCCACTTCTCTCTGCTCTCTTTCATTTCTCATGGAATTTCTTCTAAGCCTCTAATCCTTTCAAATAGACTCCGTAACTCTTGCATCCATCATGGAGAAGTCAGTATCAGGCAAGAACCCTCTTTAAATTCTGCCCTTCCCCTCCTGCTCTCCCCTATGGCCCATCACTGGAATAATCTGCACCATTCTTGCACGTGTCTTCTCTGGCTTACCCACCACACACACTCTAGACCACTCCTCTCAAACTTGGAAGCACACTAGAATCACCAGGTGGCCGTCCCGTTACGGGCTAAACTGTGTCCCCCAAAGATCCATACATTGAAGTTCCAAATCCTACTATCTCAAAATCTACCCTTATTTGGACATAGGGTCTTTAAAGAGGTAATTAAGTTAAAATAAGGTCATCAGGGTGGGCCCTAATCCAATACGACTAGTGTCCTTCCAGGAGAAGGAAATTTGGACACAGACATGTACACACAGAGGAAAGATGTGAAGATACAGGGAGGTGACCATCTGCAAGCCAAGATGAGATGTCTCAGAAGAAACCAACCCTCCAACACTTTGATCTTGAACTTCTGGCTTCCATAATTGTGAGAAAAATTTCCATTGTTTCAGCCACCCAGTCTGTGGTATTTTGTTATGGCAGCCCTAGCAAATTCGTACACTCCCCGCGCCCTCCTTACTCGCTCTTATTCCTCCATCTTGGTGAATGTTTGGTGACTCCACTATTACATATCTTTCACATCTGCCTCCTTCCCTCCAAACCCACTATCACTGCCTTAACTCAGGCCTTCATTATCCCCCCTAGGATATCCCAGTCGCTTCCACCTACCACCATTTCTCCTGGCTGTGTGGAGAAGCGCCTTCCTGAAATAGCAATCTAGCATGCCAACACTGTTCCTACATTTCCCTACTGCCTCAAGTCCAACCTCCTTGAAACTAATATAACACTGGATGTTTATTATTCTTGAATTAAAAAATTAATTAATTTTTTTTAAAGAAAATGGTCAGCAGAAACAAAAACACGTTTGTTAACTCTAGGTAGAAGTAGACCATAAAAGAGACCATAGTGGAAACAGGCCATAAATTAACATGATTAAATGGAAAATGGGGAACTGCAAACCTGAGTGGGTTTGTTATTTAAATATTGCCATAATGCAATGGTTTCATAATGTCTGGCTTCAGAAACATTTTAAGCATTTTAGAGAATATTCTAATCAGTGTTTTTACACTAAGATACATATTTTTAGAAGAGTTGAACAGTTTTAAATTCTTTAAGATATGTTTACTGAAAAATTTTTACTAGCTGAGTTATTCTATTATCAAAATGGGACGATAAAGGAAAGGATCTAGGTAAGCAAATAATTAGGTAAGTACATTTTCCTTGTATTAGAATAAGCCCTAAATAGTCCACTAATGTCTGTTATAACAACAAGGGACATGCTTAAAACTTTTTTTCCAAAATTAATGGAATGTTAAGTATGTTTTACAGTAACTCTTACAGGAATAATATTTTTAGACATGAAACCTGAGCTGATCTTTACTCCTAAAGAAGATATTCAGCAAGGTCTCTAATTCCTAAATCAGATAAGAATTTGTGATTTGTGGTCCCCCACTCTGAGGTGGCCAAACACTCGAGAAGAGTTGCCAAGACTGCATTTCCCAAGGTCACGGTGACAAAGTCCTACACAAGGGTTGACATTCCCTTGAATAAGCAGAGACGTTCAAATGATGCTCCCATTCCTGAAAATAAAATTCCTCCAGGGAGCTTTAGATTTCTGTCTACCCAACTTCTCTCTTCAAGCTATCCAGAATGCCTCTCCTTAGAACACCAGGCGGTGCATGAGAACACTCTGTGCCTCCTCCTGGCTTTGTCTGTGTTGAACTTAACTCCTTAACTCCAAACCCTTCTGATCCAACTTATTTCTAGTACTAACTAGCCTTGAGCAATGCCTGTGCCTATTACCTGCCTGGACTGAAGCTCAATCCAGATCCCTAACACCAACTGCACACCCTACCCCTGCCTTGTCCCAGATCAGGAGCCCTGAGGCTTCCATACGGTATCAGCTTAAGGAGAAAATATTCAACATCAAATAAAGGAAAAGGAGCTGATGAATCAGCACCAAAACACACTAAGTAAAATACCCACAGTTACCTGGACTTCTTGAATAAATATTTATCATGAATGAGGAATTTGGTAAAGCTCAAACAGAAAAAGCATGCATCTTGTCTTTTTATTCCTCAAATATATTTTACTCAAAAATAAGAACAAGTGATATAAGGCACTAAGAGAAATAGAAGGACTTAAAATTATTCTGAAATTACAAAAAAAATGTATTTAATCAACTGACTTAATATTTGTATAAGAAAAAGAGTTGTCAAGTACTTTTCATCTGTTTCACATAAGACCCATTCTTTACCAAATATTCCTTAAACCTGGAATAGTCATTAAAACTGAATTAGCCCTCCATGTGATTCCTTAGCCCTTTAAATCTCCTTGAAATAACATCACTCACTGTCCAGTGGGTTTTTATAAAATGTGGATTACATATAACTTAGATAGTGCACATTTCCCCCAAAGCTAACACTCAGCATATAAACCAAAGATAATGATTTTTCATCTTCATGGACTCTCAAAGGTTAAAAAAACAAATTTAATTTCAAGTGTGGACAAACAGCAAACCAGGATGTTAAAGCCCTAAGGATCTGCTCAGGAAAGTCCTAATCTTTGCCCCCCCTTCCGTGTTCCCAAGGGAAGCATTAGCCTTACCTTACAATACACATAAGGATGTAAATACCTGGAGTTTTTACACTAAATTAGCTCAGTGGCATGGGGTCATCAACTCTTTGAATATTAAACAACCAGAGCAAAGTTGAAAATAAGAAGTCCAGAGTCACCAAATAAGAGAATGATTAGTGCAATGGATTCCAAGTCCCCTGTTTTTTAACTTTTCACTTGAGTACAGTGGACAATGTTATCTTAGTTTCACGTGTACAACACAGTGATTCAATTTCTCTGTAGGTTACAGGATATGCTCACAAGGGTAGGTACCGTCTGTCACCATACAAGGCTATTACACTGACTACATCTCCTATGCTGTACCTTTCATCCCTGTGACTTACTCATTCCATAACCGGAAGCCTGTATCTCCTACTCTCCTTCACCCATTTTGCCCATCTGTCCACCCCCTCCCCTTTGACAACAACCAGTTTGTTCTCTGTATTCACAGGTCTGATTCTGCTTTCGTTTGTTCACTTGTTTTTAAGATTCTGCTTTTGAGTGAGATCATATGGTATTTATCTTTCTCAGTCTGACCACGTCCTCTATTGTTTTTATTTTTTTTAAAACTTTTTTAATGTTTGAGAGAGAGACAGAGCATGAGCAGGAGAGTGGCAGAGAGAGAGGGAGACACACAATCCAAAGCAGACCCCAGGCTCTGATCTGTCAGCACAGAGCCCAATGTGGGACCCGAACCCATGAACTGTGAGATCGTGACCTGAGCCAAAGTTGGACGCTTAACTGACTGAGCCACCGAGGTGCCCCCAAGTCATCTATTTTAGACAAGGACCTAACGGCCTGGAAAGTGCAGGTACCGTTAAAGGCCCCATGGACAGTGGCAAAACAGACACTTGAATCCTGATCTTCCATCCATCTCATTTAGTTTCAAACTTACTTTATGGATTTCCATTTGATTTTGTTTAAACTCTTCACACAGCTTTTTAAAAAGGGTGAGGGGAGAACCCTAAAATCCTACTATGGCAAAATAAGTAAAAAAAAAAAAAAGTCATAAAATCAAATCCTAATAGCAATAATCCCTAACTATTATTGAAAAAAAAATTACTGAAAAGCCATGAAACACTTATCCCATCACCTGGTCTTCACTTACCAAATCTTAACTTCAGTGCTTCACACTCTCACAAATTATGCATAGTTACCGAATTGGTAACAACACTATATAATAAAAGTATTTTTGAATCCAACCAAAACTACATCTACAAATCCATACAGAGCTTTGTACAGTTCCTACTGAAGAACAAGCTTGCAACAAATATTATTATTTAGCAATACACAAAACTGCTATAATGCAAAACTGCTTCAACATATATCGACATCTATGCCCCCAAAATATTCTTTCTGTTCCTACTTGAATTTTGTCAAGTGGCAGGGGAGGAGGGGGAATCACAAGTAGGAAGGGCCACTAAGTATCACAAAAAATTGCCAACTCACCCAACCATACGCTTGCTTTCCATCTGTCATTCATTTTTAGTGCTCTATTTCGCTTCTATTACTCATTTCTTCTATGACTCTACTGTCTCATGTGCACACATCCCTCCTCAGCCTTGCAGACTTAACCCCTTCTCATTCTGCAGATCTCATCAAATGTCACTTCCTTCGGGAAATCCTGACTCACCCCAAAGTCAGATAAGGTTCCCCATTTAATCACTTTTGAAACTCCCTGTTCTTTTTCCCTTCTAATATCCATAACATTTTGTACATATACATTCGGGTGATCCTTTGGTCAATATCCCCCTTCCCAGTAGACTCTAGGCTTCATGCCTCCAGTGATAATGGCTGCTTTATGCACCACTCTATTCCCAGCTACTAGCCCAGGAACTGGTATTGGATGCAATAAAGACATGTTGAATAATGAATGGCCCTAATTCCCCATGGAACAGCAAAAGACCAAATCAATGTTTGCAAAATTTCTGAGTTACGACTGGCACTTTTTACTGAAAATGAACAGACTATAACAGAAAATACAGGAACAAAAAGTATTATAGTTTACTGTATGTAAACTGCATGAAACTTGTTTCATTCGTGTATATGACCATTGGTAACCTTGGATCATGGACAAAAAAAAAAAAAAGGTTGAAAGCCACTACACCAGATCAATACAGTTCCTCCCAATTTCCATTAAAATGCTCAAGAAGGCGCACAAAATGGGAAAAGTCAGCAATAGGACTAAAAAGAGGGGAGAGAAGCCAAAAATCAAGCCGTTATTTCTACCACACTCTTTGAAAGATGGATAAGAAGCACTTTCTTGGACCACATAAATCTGAAAGATGCACACTGCATCTTTTGAACTTGAACAAGATAGATGCTCTGATTAATGTAGGAAAAATTCCTAAGTCTAGCTCAGGAATGCATTGGCCAGATAAATATGAGGACATCCCCCAACTACATAGGAGACACCTTCCAAGCCAGCTAAAGCAAGTGGCCTACGTGTCCCCAAGAGCTAATGAGGGTCAAAATAGACACGTACAAAATACAGCGACAGATTTTATTACAAAATAGAAGACAAAAATTTGAAGTCTATACTTAAAATTTAGGAGGAAAAATGTATATAAATTTATGCAGAAATCGGGAAGGGAAAAGAAGGCAAGAAAAATTAAGGCATACTAAATTCTTTGCTGTGCAGAGGAGTGGGATCAAAAGTTATTTAGTTCTTTGACTTTGAGAACAAAGAAACCCAGGTTTAGGAATGTACTTGGAAATATAGAGGCAGTCACTAGTACAACTGAAATCTAGACTTGGCCATTTCAAAATACTATGGATGTACTGAAACAAACAATGCACAGAAAAAGAAAATAAAGGTAGGAAGGATATTAGATTGAACCATACAGAACTGCCATTTTTAAAGGTCAACGGCAGTCAACTACCAACGATTTCATATGACTGAAGCTATCAACAATGAAAATAACAGCAGTTGACACATTCAGTGTGCCAACCATTTTTAAACCATTAATTCAGGGTATGTGTGTGTGTGTGTGTGTGTGTGTGTGTGTGTGTTGTTTCTTTACAAATAGAAATCCATAGACTTAGAGACTTCATGTAATCTATGTAAGCCCATGTGGCTGAATATTGGTGGAAAAAGGCAAGCCAGTACATTGTACTCAAGGCTATAGTACCTTTCATAACAAAGAGAAACGGAAGTGTAAGAAATAAGTTCAAGCATGTTAGTTGTAACAATAAATGTAAAAGCAGTAAGTTTCCTATGAGGGTATGTAAAAACAAAATCCAATTAAATGCTGTTTATAGGGAAAATACATTAAATAAAATGACACCCAAAGTTTAAAATCAGAAGGATAAGTGAAGTCTTCTCAAAAACAAAAAAGAAAAGAGTATTGACAACATCAGTTGCAGGAAAAAAGGAGGATGTAGCTCCAAATGCACAGAAGGTTATTTTATATTAATAAACACATAATAAAGGCCCAGCAGGAACCTTTATTTAATATTATGCTAACACATAGAAAGTGCCATAAAGAAATTAACAAAAGCCCATTTGTAAATAGAGACTAAAGGACAATTATCAGTCTATGACAGCTCAAGTATAGAATCAGGGCACAGAGAATGTGAATTATATTATAGTGGTTGAATTAGTAACATATCTGTATTTGTCACCCAGAGAACATCCTGCTCTTTTCAAGAATCACAACACAGAAACTCTCAACCAGAAAGAGAAACTATACAAACCTCACTTAGTTACCATGATAAATAAACCGAAGTTTATACAAAAGTTTACATGTACACAATAAAGCAATAATCAGCCAAGTCATAGCAAACCACCAGTAGTGTTCCCATGAAGTCAAGTATTATCAAGAATGATTACTTTCCCTGTATTGTTTTACATTTTCACAGCAATTTTTATTAGCACAAAACAGAATTTAAGCTGGTTCCATTAAAAACATTGTTACTTTTAGACTGAAAATTCCTCCTCCCTCAATGACTGACAAAATTTGTAAAAAATACTGTTGATAATTCAAAATTATTGAAAATGAAGTACTATATATCAAAAATGCCAAAGTTAATCAATCTCTACCCTTATGCAATTCCATCATTTAAAACAAGTGACCTAATTCCAACTCAAGAAGTGAGGCTGAGACTTTTGCCTATTTTCCTAATTTTTTTTCCAGTCAAATTAGCCCTTCTTTTTCCTTATCAACGTCTCTTTCCTCTTCTATCCTCACCCCCCAGTTTTACTAAACGAATTCAACTCATCTTTCCAGCCCCGATATAGATGCCACTTTCTCGGAGAAACTCTTCCCACTCTCCCAAAGCTAGTCTCCCCATTACACTCTTCCAGGATACCCTGCTTTTCTCAGTAATTCCCATCATGCTTGGAGTTACTTATTCATGGTCACCTCCTTCTCTAGATTGTAAATCTCAGGTAGTCAAGACCATATTTTATGTATGAAAACACGCTCAGTTAGATGGTAAGTATTTAATATTTAATTCAAAACATGTCAGCTCAAAAAATTTTTATTCAAGAACTCTGAGTTTTACTGTGTGCAAGGCATTGCACTATACATTGGGAAAACAGCAGTAACTGTGATGGAAATTATATAAATTTCCCTCCTTTAAAAAGTCAAAAGGAAATACAGCGGAGAAGAAAATACCAGGCAAGGCAGAAAAATGGGGAAAGTCTTACTGTTTTAAATGTAGCTATTAGGGAAAGTCACACTAAGAAGGTGACACTTGAGACCAGAAAATGGAGAGAGAACAGCATACAGATACAAGGGACCAGAGCACTCCAGGCAGAAGAGACTGGTCATGGCAAAGGCCTGAAACCACAGTCCACTGTGTAGATCAGCTCAACCATGGAGACTCTTTAGAAGAAGCCTAGAGCTCTGGGAACACCAGCACTTAAAGATGGTGGAGGAGCACACACCCTTAAAAGAGAGAAAAGAAGCAAACAGAGATAGAAATAATTAAACACGATACATATTAAATACTGTGAATATCATGTAGTCACTGGAAATTAAAAATGAAAGATGTTAATGGCAGATGTACTTACGATACTATGCAGAAAATGCTACTGAATATTTGATAAGGTCAAATATTTGAAAAACTGCAAGAAATTTTCCCAAAATGGAATGAGGAAATTATTCTTTCATCTTAATTTTTTATTTTTTTATTTTTTTTGGGGAAAGAGGGAAAGCGCAGACAGGCACGGGAGGGTTAGAGAGAGAAAGAGAATCTCAAGCAGGGTCCATGCTCAGTGTAGAACCTCAGGGCTTGATCTCACAGTAGCGAGACCTGAGCAAAAATCAAGGGTTAGACACTCAACTGATAGAGCCACCCAGGCACCCTGAAATGAGGAAGTTATTCTTGAGTGGCAGAACTATGGATGAGTCTCCTGTACTGTCCAAATTCTAAAATGAGCATGTTCTGTTCTTACTACCAAATGGAAAAGAGTATAATTTTAAAGAATCATAATGGCTTAGAAAGAAAACAACTAAGAACAGATTTATCTTTGTTCTCTTACATGCAAGAAGCCATGCCAACATAATTGTATAAAATGGAAATACGCTGTTAATTGGAAAAGGTTTTTTTGTTTGTTTGTTTAAACCAAGAAAACAGCAGAGTTATACCATATCCTACTTACACCTTACTTAGGTAACGGAAGCTTACATTTACTTGATCAGATTTTATAAATCCCCACGACAAACCTGTCGGGAGTTTCTCTGTCAGGTCTTTAAGATAGTGGGGTTCCCAGAGTTTGCTGAGTTTCTCCGCTTGTCTTTTACTGTAGCAATGACAGTAATGGGACTTTCACTGCTGCTATTCCTACAGTAAATTAAAATTATATTTTGCAATTCCTCTCAGCCCCCAAACCACCACCAGTGTTCTAATTAGTTTCAGAACTGTCTTTTCCTTTCTGGAATTGATGGTTTCAGGAGTTTTTATGCACCCACAGGAACATCAAGCTGGAACTCGACCCTCTTTGTATCATCCCATCAAGAGAATCCACGGTGGGTGTTCAGTGAATGCTTGATAACCAAGAAGTCTATTTCAATCACCTACTAGAAAGAAAAAATAGCCTAAAGAATCAAAATACATCTTGTCCTTGTTAAAACACCAAATATATTGATGGGAGGAGGGCCCCCTCACAATGTATACATATATCAAATCATCGCACTGTACACTTTAAATATCTTACCATTTTGTTTGTCAATTATGCCTCAATAAAGGGGCAAGGGGAGATTTTTGTTATATTTAAAAAAAAAAAAAAAAAAACCACCAAGCATATATTGCTCTTCTCACTCTAAAAGTTCTCTTCAGCTTATCCCATAAATTTCACTGGTACGATTTACTTGGACATGTCACAATCACCCCCCCAATACTGCCAAGCTCTGACCTCTCAGCTAAGCTTCCAACTCAAATTTCCAACTATCCACTGAAAATCTCTGCCTAAAACCAACACGCCTCACTGGAAGAATCCTCATACTGTCATGTTCCACCTGCTAATGGCAACAAATGTCCTTTTTTTCTTCTTTTTTTTTTTTTAATGGTCCCAGTGGCTTTACACCCTTCTGTTGGCACTGCAAGGTTGCCCCAAAGCATACCACCATTCTGCCACAAACCCTAACCTGTCACTCACACTCAGTGCCTGGGCCTTCTGCTGTTCCCTACGCACCGAGCTTCTCGGCCAACCTGTGCACCGAGGCCAGAATCCTACTACAACTCCTTCCTTCACTCCAAGGCAGAGATACTGTCTCCACCCTCAGATATTCAGATGGCACTTTGTTTAAACCACAGTTGAAAATATTTATCACTGTCTACCTCATCTGAGGGATTTGTTTCCAGGGCTACCTCTGTTTATGAGCTACTTGAGAGCAGGGACCATACTTTCTTGGGGTGTGTGTGTGTGTGCGTGTGTGTGTATATGTGTGTGCGGGCATTCACGTGTACGTTTTAGTGTCCTCAGCAGACCGTGAGAAGAACTTAACCACAGAAGCCGCACGCAACTGAATTGACAGGGTCTCAGATAAAGTGACCAGAGAAGAGATTCTGCTGGATTTGGAAGCCAGCCATCCTGCCCTACCCTTTGAACCTCTAGGTCTCTGTGTCTCCCCCAAGGACAGCAAGCAGTTCTGTATGGAAGTACAATAAACACCGAGGAGTCCACAATGAATGCCTCATTTTCTTAACAGGACAATAACCCCTCTTCCAACAAATCACAGCCCAAGATGGCCAAGCAGCCCCTTCACAAAAGGCGATTCTGTTTCAGCTGTGATGCTCCCTGAGCAAGAGCCCGCCACCCTCACCACCCGATCACCGACTTCAGAGGGGTCCTCACTGCACACTGGTGCGATGAAACCTGCCTTCTGTTCAGTGTAGTCGGGGGCCCACCACAGACGCCCTGTTTGCCACCTAACAAAAGGTCCGCACATGCCAAACACGTGCTCCGCACCGCCCCTCCCCCCACACCCAAGACCCAGATGAAGCACAGTCCTTGTGAGAATAACATTCTCTGCAAGGATGCTTCTTGTCTTGCTTGTCACGCAGCTGGAAATCATTTTCTTGTTCCCTGTTCATAACAGCCAGACATTCATCTCTCTCTGACAGAAACTTCGCTGAGTAATACCACGTTTAGAGTCAAGAAGAGTCACACGTGCTTTGGGGACTTCACACTTCTGAGGCATGGTGGCAGCCTCAAGGAGACTCTCTAGAAGGAACAGAGGCAGGAGCGAGTGTGTGCACACACACACACGTACAAACAGGTGTTTGGGTATACACAAACATACCCGTGCACACACATATAAATATATACATACACAAACATGTCTGTAGCTTTGTGCAAGCAACACTACAAGTCCAGAAGGCTCTGTAACAAACTGTTGACAAAGGAGGTACATCACATGGGTAAGGTTAAAGGAGCAGAGGAAGGTTATTGCATTTGCTTTAAACACATCTACACCATCTGCATCATTACAAAACCCAGTTCTTTTTGTAAATGAACGCAGCACCCTTCTTCTGGTTAGAACACTTCCTACTGTGTTCATTCCCTCGGCGATTTAAACAAGATAAGTAAAATGCATTAACACCAAAGAACCGTCATCGCGTGACCTCAAAATAAGTCTGATTTCGGAATGCACACTAGATTTGGATTATTCTAGGAAGTCATAAATTAAATCTAGAAACTCAAACAGATTGGGTCAAAATCGAGAACATCCAAAATGAGATGGAAAGAGGCCAAGATTATGGATAAGGCACAGCTCCATCTGTCTCTAGACTTGACATGAACAGGTAAATCCTAGCAAAACACTTCAAGTTTATAAAATGACAATGAGAATGCCAGGCTCTACCTCCTTCTTCTCCCATTTACAAGGGAAAAGCTAACTTACTCGAAGCCACCGAGACTCCAGTAGAAGAAGAATTCAACAAACATGCTGGATATTTGAAGCATTTCAAAAGAACTTCCATTAAAATAACATGGTCGAACGCAAGCTCCCTGAAAAGAAATCGCACATGTCTTGTTTTCTACAATTTCCCAGTATATGTTAGGAGTGCAACAAATATCTATTGAATATGGAGCGAATAAATGAATAAAAGATTAAATCAAGGAACAAGTAAATGAAAACTAGAATTAGCAAGCAGATAATGTCAGTTCTTATTCCCATTTTACAGCTACAAAAAGAAAAACTTTGACTTACCTGACAATAGCAAATCTGTAAATACAAAGCCTAGTGATTGCCTCTATCTTGATCCCT
Source organism: Panthera leo (assembly GCF_018350215.1). Lineage (NCBI taxonomy): Eukaryota > Metazoa > Chordata > Mammalia > Carnivora > Felidae > Panthera > Panthera leo. The sequence goes on from NC_056691.1 coordinate 71,297,345, forward strand.
TCTCTTCTCTTTTGGGTTTCTTGATGTATTTCCTAGGGTCCTTCCAGATCCTAAGCCTCCAGCAGCCTTCCCTGACCCTGGCCCTTACCACCACCGCCACACCTCTGAGGGCCAGGTGTCCCTCTCTGGTGCTCCCATAGGGCCCTGTGTTCATCTTGCTCCTCACACTTGCTGCCGCTGAATTGCTTGTTACAATGAATCTGTTAACATGCCTGTACCTCCTGGAAGGTAGGAGTCCTATCCCCACTCCCAGCACTGAGTACCTAGCACAATGCTTGTTATACAACAGTCAATTCAGTACTGCTCGTGTTGAAGAGAACTGGTCTCCTTTGCCCCTCAATCATTTCTCCTTCCAAAGAGCCAGGAATATCCTTCTCTTAGGGCAGAATTTCAGAATGAAGGAAGCTTAGGGATTGGTCAAGGAGAACCACTTCAACATGGAGAAAGAAAATTGAGGATAGCATATTTACATGATATCAAATCTAGTCCATCATTTTGATATTTAAGAAGATGGATAAAGGGAAACTTGCTACAAAGAAATGCTCCACAGTAGCACTCTCTGCATAAAGAGTCCTAAACCTTCAAAAGCATAGGCACCCATCACGGCCATCATGGAAATTGCCCTGCAAAGAGATCCATGTCAGAGGTGTTATTGGTCAAACTTTTTCTCTTTTAGAGAGAGAGACTGGTTTTGAAACTGTTTTATCTCCATATTAAATACAACAAACACAGCCTGATCTACCTCATTCAGGCTTGTACACGTTTGTTTTAGCTCTGGACTAAAGTTAAGAGTCTGCCCTATCATTATAGCACTTTTTAAAAACAGTACTATGAAAATAAAATAAATTATAACCTAAATCCATGCACACAGTAAAACAGTCCACTTTCATTTCTGAAAGAAATTTGAATTTTACATGAACTTCAAGGTTAAAGTTTCTAGCACTGATCAGATAACAGGAGCTAACATCAAAGTACTAAGATAATTTTCTTTGCCCCACCCCCATAAGTCAGCAATAACAACAACATGATTTTGAATCCATACTAACCCTGCAGGGGAAAGGGAGAAAAAAAGGGGGGGAGTATTTAAATAAAATCACAATCACCACCCCCCTTTCCCTCTTCACTCCCCAAAAAAACAAAGAAACAAAAAATGCATTCTTCTAAGAAATGAAATATATGAATCCTGGACTCCTTCAAATGAATGAACTAAACATGCCAAATTCCAGTTGCCCTGCAAAAGATAACCTGGTGGAGAATCATTCATTCAAATTGTATTCAAAGACAGTAAGGGGGCACCTGGGTGGCTCAGTCGGTTGGGTGTCCGACTTCGGCTCAGGTCATGATCTCGCGGTCCGTGAGTTCGAGCCCCGTGTCGGGCTCTGTGCTGACAGCTCAGAGCCTGGAGCCTGTTTCAGATTCTGTGTTTCCCTCTCTCTCTGACCTTCCCCCATTCATGCTCTGTCTCCCTCTGTCTCAAAAAATGAATAAACGTTAAAAAAAAATTTTTTTTAAAAAGACAGTAAGAAAGAAGCTGACCTCATCTCCCCTTAGTAGGGCGGCTGGGCAGCCCAGCACCTCCAGACTCAAGGCAATTAGAAGACTTGCCCCAACCAGTCCCACCTTTGACACAGCTGAAAAGCCACCCATTCCCACCTGTGACATGAGGCTATTGTGGTGTGAAAAGAAATGCACAGAATGCCTGTCTCTCAAATAGATCCCATGGAGATTGTTCCTATCCAGAGAGGTAATGAACTAGACACCTTAGCTCTAGAGATTTAGAAGGAGACAAACAGATAATCAGAAAAGGAGGTTCTTAAAAAAGTATCAGTCTACACCATTAAGCCACTTCCACTGGAATTAAATTTAAAGAATTTTCAGAGTTGTGTCAGCCCTCACTGCAGTACCCAGAGTGCTGCTCTCTCCCCAGCTCCCCACTGGATCATCCCCCAACGACCCTTTACAAGGGCATGAGCCCCATTTTGAAACTAATAATAATTCTTTCTCTTCTGTGCCACAAATATTCAACCACTGTCGTTAAATACTATGTATAACATAAACAGGGTCAAGAATGTTGGTTGCCATTAGAGTCATGTTTAAATTAGCATTAACTAGCAGGCCCTTCCCTAAACAAAACAAAATGCTTTCTTGGTCAGCTCTGTGCCTGGAGAGTGATTTTAACTCACATGCTCAAAAGGCGTCCCACCATCATTAATTTTTACTAAATTAAATTTCTCAAAAGACCACACTACCAGTTTGGCAGGACTATGGAGGAAGAAACTGCCTATTGTTTATCCTATACTTTGTATATAATTTGGATAAGCGGGCAGCATCGCCCTGAAATTCACTAGCCATGAATTACAACAAATTGGAAAGGAATAGGGCCGCCTGGGTGGCTCAGTCGTTTAAGTGACTGACTCTTGATTTCAGCTCAGGTCATGAGCTCACAGTTTCATGGGTCTGAGCCCCACATAGGGCTCTGCACTGGCAAACACGAAGCCTGCTTGGAATTCTCTCTCTCTCTCTCTCTCTCCCTCCCTCCCCCATTTATGCTGTCTCTGTCTCTCTGAAAATGAACTTTTTTTAAAAATGGAAAGGAATAAAAGGTCAGCCCTTTGAAACATCCCGCCCCTCGCAATGTCACTCACTGGCTTCCTGCACCCCCCACAACTTACTGCCTGGAACCTTTCCAGCCTTCGTTACCCCAGACTCCAACTACATCTTCACTCTCTACCATTTGTCTTTCAAGAGACATATCATTTTCATCCTTCAAGGCCCTTCTGCGAAGTCTTCCCGAGTCAGAAGTTCGCCTTCCATTCCCTAGCATCTCAAGGGTTCTTAGCCACCATCCAGCTACTACATAATGGAATTAGCTACATGCTTTTTCTCTGCAATGCAGCTCTTTCTAGAGCCTCCTTTTCATCATCTTTGTGTCTGCCACTATAGAAGGAATTCAGTAATTGCTTATTCAATTAAAATTTCCTCCTTTTCTCCCAACTTTCTAAGACATCCATAAGAGTTCCTCCATGAGATATTTAAATAATAACACAATAGAGATGGGGTGGGGGGGTGGGGGGGGAGACGGGGTAACATGATATGTAAAAATAAGAAACCAAGTAGTATGATGCTGAGTTAACGAGGCCAGAGCAAACTTTCAGACTTTAAGCCAACAGCTTATGTTCCCAGTTTTATGACATCACACTTCACTTTAAAATAAATCATGTTCCTCAAGTGTGTACGAATATGGGTACCAAAAAAACTAAAGAGAAGGAAGACAAGCCACACATTAAGCACAGACATTAAAATCTTGACCTCAAACTAAATTTCAAGTCTTGCTATTTGCTGAACCCTTGGGGCTTCCCAGTGAAAATGATACAGTGTATTCTGCCCAGATTGCAACTTTCCTTACTAAGCATTTGAAATAAGATTCTTGGCCCTAAAAATCACTAACTTCAGACTGAAGGCCATTATGTATCAAAAAGACTCAGCACGTGAGAGTTTTACTTTCTTTGAACTTTCCAATAGGTCTAACAGAACAGATTCAAACCTCGAAAAGTCTGGGGTATAATTTTTTTAAAAAAGAATTGAAATCGCCGTTTGGTAAATATTAACTTCAAGCAAAAACAGAAGCTTCAAAATGCAAGTTGTTGAAAAGGCTGCCCCGTAAGCTCCCGTCTGTGTATTTTTCCCCATCACTCAAAGGGACACTGAGATCCTCGAGTGCTCACAGCACTGGGCAGCTGCTGATCTGGGGACAATGATGTAAACGGGAAGTGGGTCAGGCTGGACTACAGACATCACTCACCTTCATATCAGCCTTACGGCTAAGCAGGTTCACTCACTTTAATAGGATAATGGAAGATTGAATGGGGGTGAGGGAGTACTGTTGATGCCCTTTTGGAGAAGGAAAGAAAAAACAGAGGCAAATCAACCCCCAGGTCAAGGCTCTTTCCCCTCCAAGCATCTCCCACTGCAGGTTTTGTACCTTTAGCCCTCTTGTCCTGTCACGTCCCTCCTGGAATAACCCGTCCGCACTTTCCCTTACTCTTTTCCTATGGTTCTAACATGGGGTAACCAACCACCAGTTTCTAATTACTTGGGGAAGCTGGAAAGAACAGCAAAGATCATCACATCCCTCCATTTTCCAGATGAGGACTCCGAGATGAAGGACAAGCTGACCTGAGCGGCTGAGGTGGAACCGCTAGGGGACGCGGCGCGCCAAGGGGCTCAGATCATGACAACCCACTCCTCCCGCCCGGCTCTTCATTCCGCCCCTGCCTTCCAGCTACGCTCTTTCCCTTGTTACTCAGCTCTTCACCCTGACATTAACCGGTGTCAAGAAAACACAGCCTTAACATACTTACGATGCTAGTCGTTATTCACAATTTTGCATTTGGGGCAAATTCGCTCACTCCTACCCCTTTTTAGAGAACCAAGGGCAGAAACAACTAGATGGCAGAGTGTGAGTGTTAATGTAATTTAGTTCGGCCCAAATAGCCCCTAACTCCAGTATACACTCTTTTCCCTTCGGGCTCACTCTTCTGTTTGACAAGGGAATCACTTCCCAGGAGAACTTAGGTCTCCCCCCCCCTCCCCCCCCCCCCATGTAGTCTTCCTTGAACCAGAATCACAGGCTTTGAGTCACAGACCACTGGGTTCACAGTTATGCTTAGGCTGGGCCAACAACACTTACGCAAATACGTGAAAAACACGGACTGTTAGAGCCTGAAGGAATAAAGGATTTTACTCTAATAACTGCAGTTACATGTTTCCAATACTCAGGTTTGCAAATATGCATCTATTCCAATGGGAAACGACGCATTCACGGTGAAACTTTAACAAGTGAGCACTCACTGAAAACTCACACTTATGAAAACTCCACAGATTTCAGCAAAAAAGAAAAGAAAGAGAAGTAGCAACGGAGAACAACAATCTCAGGCCCCAGGCTGAAGGCAGCAACAAGTCCTGGGTGCCGTCATCCCTTACATATCAAAGGCCAAATGGCAGCAAAGAAAAAAAACAAGAAAAAAATTTAAATCCATTCATAACAAGCTAGTCCTACACAAACCAAACGAGCCTGTCGGTTTCAAAACCACCAACTCAAAGCCAGGTCCCTCCCTTGCCTTCAATTTCCCAGTTACTTGCTAAGCGTGTTTGTTAGGCGGCTGGACAGAAACTAAGTTTAAAGTCCGCAGCCCCGGAGAGACTACGAAGCAGTCGGTGAGAAGCAAGCAGTGCGGGCGCTCCGGGCTGCGGGGAGCCCCAGGGTTCCACGTCCACCTGGACCCGGCTTTGGGGCAATTTCGGGCCCCCCCATCCCCGCAAGCCTCCTCGCGCTCCCACCCAGACCCAGGTAACCCGAGGCCACCTACGTGTCACTTGGGCGGGTCCGGGCCGCAGACGCTGCACAAAGCGCGGGCCCCGGGGCGCACTGACCTGGCCGGGGGACGGAAGGGCCGGCGGCCCGGACGGCTGCGGCAACTTCCCTCCCGGGGCTCGGTCAACTGGTTGGTCGGGGAGACCAGGGGAGCCTCGCCTCCCGCTCGCCAGCTCGCAAGCGCGCACGCCCACCCACAGCCGACACAGGCGAGCGCGCGCGCGCACACACACTTACACTCGCTCGCACACTCGCACGCAAAGCCACAAAGCCCGTCTGCCCCGGGACGGCGCGAGACGAGCGCGCCGTGTGGCGGCTCAGGCGACTCGGCGGCCGCTGGCTCGGCGCCCAGGGGGCGCCGTCCCCCGCCCCGCGCCCTCCTCTTTACCTGCGCCCGCCGCCGCCGCCGCCGCCGCCGCAGCCGCCGCCGCCCCCGGGCTGGCCTCCCGCAGCGCGGTAGCTCCCCGTGCCCCGGCCCTTCGCCCGCCCCCTCGGCGGTCGCCCGGAACGGGGCCGCCCCCTGCGCCCACCCCGCCGGGAAGCCGGGGAGGGCTCCGCGGCGCCGGGGTCCAGGCCGCCCGAGATCCGGGCGGCGCTGTGCAGCGGACGGAGGAGTCGCAGCCCGGGGAGCGCCAGCCGCGGCTCGGGCCGACTGCTCGCGCTTTGGCGCGCTGGCCGGGGCGGCGGGGGAGGGGGCGCCGAGGGAGGGCCGAAGCAGCGGCGCGAACGCCAGCCTCCTTTCTTCTTCCTCCGCCTTTCTTTTCTGCCCGCTCCACGTAGCACAAGTCAGCAACTCCCGCACCCCCGACTCCCTCCTCCTTGCTCCCCCCAGCTCGTTCCTTCACCTGGCGTGATGCCCCCGGCCCCCCGGCCCGCCGCGCTCCTCCTCCCTCATTCATTGCCCTTCCCTTCCCCGAGGCTGGCGGGGGGCGGAGGGGCACCTAAGCCTCCCATCACGACCTTAGCCGCCCCCCACAGCCCTGTGCTACCCACCCGCGGCGGGAGACCCGCGGCGCCGGCTCGGATGCTCACCCCCCCCCCTCCCCGCGCGCGCTCACCTCAGCGCCCGCCAGCGTGCTGGGCTGGGTGGGCTCCCCCACACGGTGCATTTTCATTTTGTCGCTCTACTCTTCCCACTTGAAAAGCTCAGGAAAACATCGCGGGGCCCGCAAAAGCCCTGAAGTATGGCCTCTCTCTGGTAGTTCAGTTTCTGAACTTTGCAGGAGACATAAAAGTTTCTCCCGGCACAGCCTTTAACTGGAGGCTGCAAAGAACGAAGAGTTGACTTCTCTACTAGAAAGGTGCACACGTTTCTGTTTCTGAGTTTTCGATTGACTGGGTCTGCAGACCAAAGCAAGTGTGACCGTGCTCCCCTAGTTCTCCATAGCCAGGATTATACACGTCTCTTCCGCTTTCCCAGTGAAACTTTGCAAGTGCGAACTATCAGTTTTAGGAGAGTAATTAAGGGCGGGGAATGCACACCTGGAGGTGTGGGCGGGAGCCGCGCTGGACTAAGTGAGGCCTGGGGATCTTCTCAGGAAAGTGGCAGCCACAGAGGTTCGCTCTCAGGTCCTACAGCCACACCCGGTCCATCGGGGGCTTTCCAGCCGCGCCACCTCCTACCCACCTCCCACTTCCCACCCTTGGCTTCCCAGGATTTCCGGACTTTGGGCAATTCTCTGCCTGTTGCTCCGCTGCTAAAGCCGCCACACATCAAAAGTAGCTGTTTAGGGGTAAAAGCTGAGGGAGCTCTCGCCTGGAACGGTACATAGGAGACCAAGATAGCTAGAGGGTAGGGGACTCACTCGGCAGGACGGATGACTGTGTCTGAGAATCGCAGAACAGCAATGGGGGACTGCGTTGGTGGTAGACACTCGGTAATCTTGGGCTTCTCAGAAAGGAGAGGTCCCTTTAAACCGCAGTGGGCGGGGAGGGGAAGGCTTCTTGTAAGGGATGGAAACTTTTCAAGCTTCCAGTTAGGTGTCCTTGTAAGAGAACGTGACCATCTCCTGCCCGTCACTGCTTAGGACCTTGACTGTGTTCGCCTTGTGGATACGCAAGGCTAAGACCTGTCTGCCATGGGTTACTACTTGAAGCGGGTTCTTTTTAACATAATCTATCAAATACCACCCCCCACCCACACACCTTTTTTGAAGATTTTGTTTTTTTAAGTAATCCCTACACCCAAAGTGGGGATTGAGCCTACAACCCCAAGATCAAGAGTCGCGCTCCGCCGACCGAGTCAGGCACCTCCTTTTTTTAAAAAATCAACTTCGAACAATTCTTCCTCTCCTTTCCTGCCGATTTGTGATTTATTTTACAATAATCCACTTACAGTGTGAAAAAAAATTAGAAATGTTAATACATGCACGGTGCTAATATGTTCACGTACAGTGCAGAAATGCATATACATACTCTTATCTCACAAATAATGAGAGCCATTGACCTTAAACTCTAAAACATATTATATTGGACAAATAGGACAATATCCACTATAAAGTCTAATACAAAGTATGCATTGATAAGAAGAGAATACATGCTCTAAGGGCTTTTGTTTTCAACCACAGCTCTACCCAACTCAGAAAACCACTTAGCTAATTTTCCTGTCTCCTTACTACACCCTCTTTTTATTCACTGCTAGGTTTCTCAATGACAAGACTTTAATATCTACTGAAAAGAATATTTTAAGTTTTTAAAGTATTAGCTTTATCAATAAACATTATTAGATTATTTAAGTGATTTAAAAATTATTTCAATGTTTAGCCCCTCCTTATAAATCAAAAGCAAAGTATAAATGAGTTACTTGCCGACCACTCAGCTTGAATTTTTTTCAAATACATTGATTTTATCTCTTACTGTCTTAAGGAATATTGCTGCTTCTGCTTTGATTATATATTAACTGCCTTAACTACACTGGTCCTTTCTAACATCAAATGGGGAATTCTGTCCACACAAGACATATGTATTCAAGAGTTCTAAGTTGTTTGCTGTAGAACACTTTATTTCCTCTTTATTTGTTCTTCTATGGCCTAACATGAGATGGAGAACAAAATTCAAGGTCAGCCTAGACAGACCTGTCTTTCTGACAAGTGTGGACCTGTCTGAATGAAACTGCTCTGCAGCCAGCTTTAGGACAATAACTTTCAAATCCAATGTAGGTTGTGTGCCCAGTGTAAAAGGAGAGACCAGATGAAGTCCGAGACAGAATTGAGTTCAGCACAGCGATTAATTCATCAAAACTAGTACTATGTTCCAAATGAGCCAGTTTTCTCATCTGTAAAATGGGATAATAATACCAATATGGTCTATTTTATTGGGTTCCAAGTTGTCTTTATCAAAGTAAGATAATAAATATATTTGAACAGACTTCTTAAAACATTAAAATGGATGATGTTGTTTCAATAGAGATGAAGGATACCTTGATAGACTTTCTTCAGTGTTTTTTACCTGCCTGTGGCTCTCTTGCCGTCCTGGCTATTCCCTTTCTTGGATAGTCATCCAAATGCTTTCTGCCTTAACCTTTCTCTCTTATCGTCTGCCAAGCAGTGTTTCTCTAGATTTGTTTCTTCAAATGACTTCAGCAGAGCCAAAGACTCAAAGACAGCTGGTGCTGTCAGATGTGAGAAAAAATATTTTCAGCAAAATGAAGAGAATCTTAATGAGGAATATTTCAAGTACAGTTTACATTAATATCTTAAAGAATACTATAGGCTTCGTTAGATTCCTGATGTTATCTAGTGAGTGGTCCAAGGGCTATAATTTACGAAGCGTTTTAGGAAGGAAAAATTGGCTGTCACTGCTTTTGGCTCTATTATGTGTTCAGAGCTGGTCACGCCAGTTCTCTGCCTCCCCATGTTCCCTCCTGTCTGGCACAAAGCCTTTGAAATTTTCTACAAGAGAGTAATCAAAACTATCAACAGAAAGATCTGTTGGAAACTTTCCCTCCAATCTGTTAATGTAGATACTGATTCAAAAAATCTATTTTGGTGAAACAATCCCCTGAGAGAATTCAGCCTGCTTGGGAAAGTTTTTCAGGTGCCTCTGGGGCATAGGTTTCTTCCTTCTTAAAACGGGGTATTGGTGCCTGTCTGGTGTTTTTCCTTTGACTAGAAAGAAAGCATTCTCCTTAGGAAACCTTTCTATTTTAAAAGGCCAGTAGCAGAGGTGGGTGAGGCGACCCAATTTAGTAAAAAAAAAAATAAAAAATAACACTCTTGAGGGTAGAAGTGGCATTTGGAGACTCCAGGAATGGGGAGTGGAAGGTGGGATTGTCCGGGCAGCAGCCATGTATGAGGACTACCCTGCAATAAAAATGAAAGTCCTCTATGGAGACCTCTGTGCTCCCCTGCTTCCTATCGCACATTTCTGCACGAGTAATCTGGGTAGTCTGAAGTAGATTAAGGACAAACAAATCCTTTCCTGCAGTCTTCCTCGCCCAAATAAAAAGGCTTTGATAGAAAGCAAAGGGGGAAAAAGAAGAAAATGAAGAAGAAAAAAAATATGCGTATGTGCTACATATATAATTTTGAGCTAACAATAGACTCACCTACAAAGAAATCATAGAAAGGATCATAAAACAAAAATAGGTAAACTGCTACTAAAACTGATAGTGGAGAAAAAAAGAGAAAAACAAGATGATGAATGAGATTATGATGATAGTTTCAGTAGAATTTCTTTAATATTAAGAATATTCTGAGCATTAGAAGCTTAGCTAAAATAAATATTTTTAGTAAAATATAAATTACAGAAATTATTGATTCAAAAAATTTTAAATATGAATATAGAGATGGCTGAGTGGCTGAGTCAGTTAAACATCCAACTTCAGCTCAGGTTATGACCTCGAGGTCCATGAGTTCCAGCCCAGGGTTGGGCTTGGTGCTGACAGCTCAGAATCTGGAGCCTGCTTCAGATTCTGTGTCTCCTCTCTCTCTACACCTCCCCACTCATTTCTCTCTCTCTCTCTCTCTCTCTCTCTCTCTCTCTCTCTCCTCTCTCTCTCTCTCTCTCTCTCTCTCTCTCTCTCTCTCTCTCTCTCTCTCTCTCTCTCTCTCTCTCTCCCTCTCTCTCTTCTCTCTCTCTCTCTCTCTCTCTCTGTCTCTCTCAAGAATAAACACTAAAAAAATAAATAAAGCATGAATATATTTATAATCATTAAATAAACTGAATTCCCTTTTCTAAGTCTACCTATAAAAAAGCTCAAAGATTTAGTGGGAAAGATTTATGAAATCTTTACAGACAATCTCTATTCAAATGGTTTCAAAGAATAGAAAAAGGAGGAAATCATCTCAATGATCTTACGAGCTAATAAAATCTTGATACCCAAGTCAGAAAGAAAACATACAAAGGAAAATTATTAGCCAATCTTGAAAGGCATTAAAAAATGTTATTCTTACATATGATATTACCCATCCCAGTTCAGCATGTATTTTAAAGATGTACTACATAAGCACATGAGATCGATACCCTAATGTAAGGATGATTAGAAAATATAAAGTAATTTACACTCATTTATTTTTTTTAAATCTTAGCAAACTAGGAAAGGAAACGTAATAAAGAGTTGCTACCAACAACCTAATTCTAGAAACATTACTCTTAATTTTAATTTATTAAACATTTTTATATTAAAGTTAGGAGCAAAACAAGGATAGCTTTACCATTTTAGCGTTTCTACTCAGCATTGTACTGAAGCCCCTTGCCATTAACACACACACACACACACACACACACACACACACACACACGGAAGAGGGGAGAGAATTTAGAAGCCATAAGGGTTAGAAAACAAGAAAATATGATTTATAGATGATGTCATTATCTATAAGAAATTCAAGCCAATCTAATAAACTAATAAGACAAATAAGAGTTTAGCAACATTGCTGAGTAAAAGGTCAATATACAAAGAAGCCATAGCCCATTAGAGATTATAAATTCTTAAAGGTCTCACTCATAATAGCAACAAATCTTTATTATAACTTGCATAAAAACTCATAGAACAGTATGGTATCTATAGAGAAAAATATAAAACTTTATTGAAATACAGAAAAAGGCCTAAGTAAATGAAGAGATACATCATGTTCATGGAGGAGAAGACTCCATGACCACAATTCAACCTACTCCTAATCGTAATAGGGTTTTTCATAGACCTTGACAAAGTGATTGTAAAATTCATGTGGAATTGGAAGATGCCAAGAATAACCAAGATAGTTCTGAAGAAGCATAGGGAGGGGAAATTTTCCCTTCAGATATCAAAAGCTTCACCAATTGTAATAATGTGGTACTGGTACAGTAATTGGTAAATAATCTAATGAACAAGAAAAGCAGGTTCAGAAACAGAGCCACATAGACCTGCGAGGCCTATTGTCTCACCCAATAATCTAGTGAAAGAGAAATGTAGGTTCAAAAATAGAACCATTCATATAAATGACATAAGTCAATGCAAATTAGTAAATCAAAGACACTCTGTTTAGTTAATGATGTTGAGATAATTAGCACTCTCTATATTTTTTAAATGGGATCCCCACCTCACACCATGAACAAAAATAAGTTCTTAATGATTTTAAAAGCAAAGCAAAACCTCCATATTTTTAGACGATCTAGCAAAGCAAAACCTCCATATTTTTAGACTATCTTCATTGTTTCAGAGCAGAGAAGAATTTCTTACACCAGGTACAAAAAGCACAAACCATAGTCTGCTCCTTTCTTTCAAAAAACGATATGACTAATTCTAATATTCTGGATTCTTGTGAGTTCTGGTGGTTGACATGATATCTGCCTCCAGCCCTGGAATGAGTATTCCGAGGAATATGAACAGTACTGTGCCACCCTGTGCAAAAGTGGGGCAGAGAGTTTTCCTAAGTTGTGTATATTCTGTCGTTTCTGTTGTTTTGACCTCATTGTCTACTGTACCTTCGAGAGTAAGGTAAAAACAGCAGTACTGGTGGTACAGGAGCCTCTGAAACGTTTTTGGATTTGATCCTTTTCAGAACGTAATCAAAGCTATGAACTGCTCATATCTCTAAATGTAGAGGATACCTATTGTAGCAGAGGCCTCTGACTACAATCTTCTTTCTTGCCTTCTTGGGCACCAGCTAGACTAGATTCCAAGCCTCTCTTGGAGGTAGTTGAGGCCATGTAGCTGAGTTCTTTCCGGTAGAATTTGAGCGTAGGTAACATCTGCCAAGTCTAGGACTACCTATAAAATTCTCTCACATGTGCTTCGTCATGGTCTTTGTCCCTTTTGGTTGACTGGGATGGTGATGCCCACACCAACTTTGGACACCATGGGTTGAAGATGACAGGCAGCCAAAGTCCTGGTGCCTTAGCATCCATATGAGGGAGAGTCTATCTACTGATGCGAACACCCTTTCTGGACTTTCACCTGAAAAAGAAATTTCGTGTTCTTTGAGCCAATAAATTTTGGGAATCTATCAGTTACCTTGGCTTAATTATTATATGCACTCACACACATTTTGACTGTAATCTCAGGGGTTCAGTGATACCTAGATTGTGGACCGATCCGAGAAAAAAAGAAATTCTGATGTACTGCCTTCTGGAGTGGGCACTCATCAAAGTAGGCAAGTTAGAGACGTTACACCTTTGCTTGATTAGGCCCTGATTACATTTAACTGAATGGCTCTGCCAACATATACTCTGCCAGAAGCAGAGACAGGGTAAATTCCAAAGGTTTAAAAAAATGGACATGAATGCAGATGAGTCAGCGACATCAGGAACAAACTCCCGATATACACAAAAATATGGGTGAATCTCAAAAACATGCTAACAAAAGAAGGCACACACAAAACAGTGTATATTCTATGATTTCATTTCTGTGAAATTCTAGAACAGGCAAAACTAATCTATAATGTTAGAAACAGAGCAATGATTGCCTAGGGAATAGAAATTGACCAAATTCCTTGGGTGAAGGAAATGTCCTGTATCTTGCTTTGTGTGGTGGTAACATTGGTGTATATAATTGGCCAGACTCATTGAACTGAACATTTAAGATTGCTAAAATTTATTGTTTGGAAATTATGCCTAAATAATATATTTTTAAATGCAAGTGAAATGATTTGGATCTATCCTTACAGTAATATTCCTGGGGCGCGTGGGTGGCTCAGTCAGTTAAGTATCTGACTTTGGCACAGGATGTGATCTCACGGTTCGTGAGTTCGAGCCCCACGTAGGGCTCTGTGCTGACAGCTTGGAGCCTGGATGGAGCCTGGATGGAGCCTGCTTTGGATTCTGTGTCTCCCTCTCTCTCTCTGCCCCTCCCCCACTCATGCTCTGTCTCTCTCTGTCTCAAAAATAAATAATAAACATTTAACAAAATATTCCTAAAACAAACATGGAATAATGCTCAGCCAGCACATCCTCTGGGAGCTACTGTTGTGATTACATAGAGACACTACCACACCTAAGAGCAGAAAATGATTGTACGCCTATGTAAAACCAAGACGCACAATAAACATATCATGAGAAAAATTAACTTTATAACAAGTCAGTAGATTATTTCTAGGTATAAAGCCTATGATTTTCTGTAGCTAGTATTCTAATTCTATGTAACCATAAAACATATTTCTATAATCAATAGTGTATAATTTCTTCCGTTCTTAGTGGGGTATACTAATTATATGACAGACTACATTTTGAGATTTTTATCTGATGTTTTCTTATCCTTGTATTTCCACTCTCCTCCCTCTCATTGTTGAATAGTCATATGTTCTCTGCTCATTGCCCAGGAAAATGTGTGGCAAAACAGAGAACAAAAGAGCCAAAAATATTTGCAGAAAGCCTAAGCTCTTAGGATAAAGGGATTTACAGGGATAGAGTAGTATGTATGGACCCAAAAGAAAAATAATACTCTTGGAGTAGGAGAGCAACCAAGAAAGCTTTGTGTATCCCAAGAACGGAGGGCACTTCTGCCCTTCTTCGTAGCAACTGTTCCAAGCAAGACTCTGGAGAAGAAAAGACCTCAAGGTGTGTTTAGGTAGATGGAACCCAGAATAGCTTAGTAACGTATGTTCATGTCTCATGGGTGGCACACCAACAAGGAACTTGGACAAAGGAAGTCTTAAAGGCAAGCTTTAAGGACCAATGGTGGATGGGCCCTTCCAACACACAGACATTATACAAACTCTGGAAGGATGACCAGTATGGATAGGTGTGTCTAATTAACTTCCCAAGAATGGATAAAAACTCCAAAGGAACTGAGCTCATGTTTTCCCACCTACCCCGAGGAATGGGAGATCCAGTGTAAGAATTTAATCAGAAATATAGAAAAATATTTCTGGAATATCTAAGTTCATTGACTGAGATTCAATAGTTGCTAGAAGTGCCAGAACAAATTACCACAGACTGGGTGGCCTAAAGAACAGAAATGTATTTTTCTGCTGATCTAGAGGCTAGAAGTCCAAGATCAAAGTGTTGGTGTGGCTGTTTCTTCTGAGGTCTCTTTTCCTAGGCTTTCAGATGACAGTTTTTTCTGTATGTCTTCACTTGGTCTTCCCTCAGTCTGCGTGTGTGTCTGTATCCTAATCCTCTTATAAGGACACTAGTCCTATTGGACCAGTACCCACCCAAATGAACCTCATTTCACCTATATTTCCTCTTTAAAGGCCCTATCTCCAAGTATAGTCACACTCTGAGGTACTGTGGGTTAGTGCCTCTACTTCTGAATTTTGGAGAGACACAGTTCAGCCCATAACACCTACTAAAGTTGGAGTTCTTATTTATGATTTCTAAGAACCTCGGCCACCTCATGCAGGCACAATGGAAAGATTCTAAACCTTAGAATAGGAACCGATTTGATATAAGATGTGGCCACAGCCTTGTGACGATTAGTATGCAGACAAGAGATAACCTTCCAGAAGTCACTGCAAATTTGCACAATATAGATGGACCGTAAGGAGTTTGAAACAGTAACATTGAACATCTTAAAACTCTTGGAAGATGCAGTATGATCAGAAGGAAGGAAGCAATAACAATTGAGCCTTGATAGAATTGTCTGATGAGGTTAACTTATCTCTAATATCCATGAAAACATCTAGAACAATATCTGTGAAAAGTTACCTTTAAAACCCATTTCTGGGACTTTAAGTTTCTGAAAGATTAACAACAACGACCACAACTGGACGTCTTCCCAGAGACAGATTGGCATTGACTTGTAGAAATTTAGAACTAGAGAGCATGAATCTGACCGATTAAGGATAGGTTTTGGCAAGTGTAAATTATATGTAGTATCATAATCTAATCTAAGATTAACTTGAATAAACATGATCCTCCTGCTTCCATAATTCTTCCAACTGGTAAAGGAGAGGGAAGAGGGAGAATTCCCACACTTCTCCACCAGAAGGAATGCTGAACCAGCCTTTGTCAACACCACAATGGACACATGAATGAAGTGGCCACCAGGACAGAGAGGGGGGTCTATGCATGGATCCAACAGTAGACACTCCCCACTTACCAAAGCTGACCCCTCTCATGCTGTTTCTAAATGTCCAAACCATCAGCCCCAGAGACCTATTCAAAGCCCCAGGTGTGGACAAAAGCATGGACCAACTCTGAGCTCTTGTATGGACTATTTCTGGAAGAGACCAACTGGTAACTTAATGGCATGTTGACTAGGTTGAGCCTCTTCCATGCTAGAAGGGCCTGTGTTTCATTTTCACAGGAATAGACATCTATTCTGGATATAGCATTGCTTTTCCTGCCCTCAGGACCTCAGCCAGCATCACTGAGGAGTTATGAAATGCCAGATCCAGGGGCGCCTGGGTGGCGCAGTCGGTTAAGCGTCCGACTTCAGCCAGGTCACGATCTCGCGGTCCGTGAGTTCGAGCCCCGCGTCAGGCTCTGGGCTGATGGCTCGGAGCCTGGAGCCTGTTTCCGATTCTGTGTCTCCCTCTCTCTCTGCCCCTCCCCCGTTCATGCTCTGTCTCTCTCTGTCCCAAAAATAAATAAAAAACGTTGAAAAAAAAAATTTAAAAAAAAAAAAAAAAAAAAAAAAAAAAAAAAAAGAAATGCCAGATCCACAGGCATGGAATCCCATACAGTATTCCACCAAGGCATTTTGTTTACCATGAAGGAGGTGCATTGTGTGTTCTCATCACAAATCACCCCACCCAGAAGCTTTCTGTGGAGGGATGGAATGTCCTGCTGAAGAACACAGCTGAAGTACCAACTTGGAGACAGTACCCTGCAAGGGTGGGGAACTATCTCTCAGGATGCAGTGTATGGATTGGATCAGAGACCTTTATGTGATGCTTCATCACCAACAGGAAAAATACACAGGTCCCAGAAGTTAGAGGGTAGAAGAAGAAGTGACCCCACTCACCATCACTCTCAGTGACTCACTATAGGACTTTATCCTTCTGTCCATGCAATTCTGGGATCTAGAAGGTAAAGGTTCTGTACTCTTACCAGGGTTAAAAGTCTTACAGCCAAAGTCCTATTGAACTATAAGCTATGGTTCTGCCTAGGCATTTTGGGGTCCTTGTGTCTAGGGACCAGCAGACAGGAAGTTATGACTATGAACAGACAAATATAGCAACTAAAGAAGAATGTGGTTACCAAGGACACAGACACCTGAGAAACAAGGGTTTGAGTCACACCATGAGGTAAGTTACTAAGCATGGCAGAGATGTTAGCTGATGCGAGGGAAATTTAGAACGTATGAGGGGTGGGAAGCAGAGGAGCAGGGGAGCAGTGAAGTCCCAGTTGTGGTCCTGAGACAAACTGCAGTGATAAAGGCTATAGTCTGCACTAACCTCCCTCTTCTAAGTTCATCTTCAAGAAGAGAGGCCCACCAGATACCTGCTACCTCAACAAGTTTGCAGAAGTGGATCCACGTAGAGTGAGTACATTATGGCAGACATGATGGTCTGTCATTCAGATCTGTTTCAAGAAAGAATTCCTTGACCACCTGCAAAGATAACCCATGGCTTTTAGTACTTTAGGGTCCTCTGTAGCTTTTGAGGCGAGGCCACATTCTCCCCGGGGCATCCCGTCAGCCAACAAAGGAGCAAAGTGATAGCCAAGAGTATGCTCTTCTCATAGTGGACCATGGCCAATGACTGAGCAAGGGGGTGATACAAGGGCCTAGTCATTACTGTCCAATGTGGGACTTCTCTAATGGACCATCTTTGTTCCCAAGAGCCGTATTGGGCCCACAAAAATTTTGTTGGTTCTGTATCATGGTCTGATGGCTCACTTTTTCCTCTACCTCTTTCATAGATGTTACTCCCCAATAAATCCTTTGCACTCCTAACTCAGCCCCAGTGTCTACTTCCCAGAGAACTCAACCTGTAACAAATATGTTCCACAATTACTGTCTTTTTAAAATTATCTTACTACTTATATTTAAATAATTGCCATGTAATAGTCACTTTGTTGAGATTTTCAAATTGCTTGAAATGGAATTGATAGGGTATTTACTCTTGTTTATCCAGTACTGTAAATTAATATTTTTGTTTGTTTATGTTTCAAGTTTTTATTTATTTTTTTTTCAATATATGATATTTATTGTCAAATTGGTTTCCATACAACACCCAGTGCTCATCCCAAAAGGTGCCTTCCTCAATACCCATCACCCACCCCCCATCAACCCTCAGTTTGTTCTCAGTTTTTAAGAGTCTCTTATGCTTTGGCTCTCTCCCACTCTAACCTCTTTTTTTTTTAATATTTTATTTTTTTGATGATTTGCTTTGATAATGGTATTTTTTTTACTTTTGACACACACACAAAATAGATCTAGGGTCTATTTATCAATGTTATTCATTTTCTAGTGGGCATCTCATTAACTGTTTTGTTTACGGTGAAATCATTCCTACTGACTTCTTTAGGTTTATTTTGTAATTCTCTTTGGTTTCTGGTGCTGAATGCTTAATTAATTTATTTTATTCTTTCCTTTTAATAATAATTTTTAAATGCTTTCAACTTGGTCTATAACTTGGTCACCTGGACTAATTTTTACATTTCTCAACAAGACTTTACAGGTGTTATATATTATAGTCTTTGCATGCCTTTGGTTGTTTTCTGTTCTCTTCCAAAAAAGAAAAATTTGGGGTGCCTGGGTGGCTCAGTTGGTTAAGCATCCAGTTCTTGATTTCAGCTCAGGTCATGATCTCATGGTTCATGGGATCAAGCCCTGCATCAGGCTGTGTGCTGATAGCCTGGAGCCTGCTTGGGATTCTCTCTCTCTCTCTCTCTCTCTCTCTCTCTCTCTGTCTCTCTGCCCTTCCCCCACTCATGTACACTCTCTCAAAATAAATAAACATTTTTTAAAACGTTTTGATAAAGGGGGCACCTGGGTGGCTCAGTTGGTTAAGCATCCAACTTCAGCTCAGGTCAAGATCTCATGGTTTGTGAGTTCGAGCCCCGCACCTGGCTCTGTGCTGACAGCTCGGAGCCTGGAGCCTGCTTCCGATTCTGTGTCTCCCCCTCTCTCTCTGCCCCTCTCCTACTTGTGCTCTGTCTCTCTATGTCTCTCCAAAAATAAATAAATGTAAAAAAATTAATGAAAAGTTTTGATAAAGAAAAATAGAACTACCGTGTAGCCTAGAAACACTTTCAAATCTACAAAAATAAGTCTTTATGTAATAGGTTTATAAACAGGTTTGTAAACCTTTAGAAAATAGGTTCAGGAAACTTTTCTTCTACTACATAGTTAATTGTTGCCTTTGCTTATTTTATTTATTTATTTATTTTATTTTTTTTTTTTTGTCTCCTTCAGGAACAGCCCTATCCACACAATGGCTCTTTGTTCTCTATTCTTCATTCACTTACTCTCTTATCATTTTTATGTCTTTGCCTTTTCTCCCTGCATCCTAGGAGACCTTATAATGTGTTAAATCCACAGTATTGATCCTATTATCTATAGCATTTTTTCACTCCAATATAGATTTTATTTGCATTTATTTTTAAATTTTCTTGCACACTTCCCTTTTGTTTTCCATCTTCTTTTTCATCTCTTCTAATCATCTTTTTTAACAAAAACCTATCATGCTCTTAACATTTTATATCAATTTGCCTTTTTCATAATACACCTGTTCCCATTTCTTAAAAGCCCATCTTTTTACCCTCTATTAAATGTGTATGCTTAACTCAGTATCTAGCACTTAGTAAATACTTATTGGATTAACTAAGTTTGAGTGAATGAATGAAACTTTGACTGTAGGGCAAGTTCTGTAGCAAAGGGGAAGAGGAAATGCCAGCAAAATTGGCAGTTCAATCAAAAGTGTTTCAAGTTTTATTCAAAATCAGTTTTTAAGGTACAGGAAGAGAATTATTCAATATTTAATTTAAACCTATTTAGAAGAGATAACTGATTATCAAGACTGCATCCAGCCTATGTAACAAGGCACCTCTTTTTAATTTTTTTTTAAATATAAATTTATTGTCAAGTTGGCTAACATACAGTCTATACAATGTGCTCTGGGTTTGGGGGGTAGATTCCCATGATTCATCACTTACATACAACACCCAGTGCTCATCCCAAAAGTGCCCTCCTCAATGTCAGTCACCCACTTTCCCCTCTCCCCCAACCCCCATCAACTCTCAGTTTGTTCTCTGTATTTAAGAGTCTCTTAGGGTTTGCCTCCTCCTTCTCTGTTTGGAACTATTTTTCCACTTTTCTTCCCCCACATTCTTCTGTTAATTTTCTCAAGTTCCACTCATATGAGTGAAAACATGATATCTGTCTTTCTCTGACTGACTTATTTTACTTAACATGATACCCTCCAGTTCCATCCACATTGTTGCAGATGGCAGGATTTCATTCTTTCTCATTGCCAAATAGTATTCCATTGTATATATAAACCACATCTTCTTTATCCATTCATCCAGTTGATGGACATTTGGACTCTTTCCATAAATTTGGCTATTATTGAAAGTGCTGCTATAAACATTGGGGTACATGTGCCCCTATGAATCAGCACTCCTATATCCTTTGGATAAATTCCTAGTAGTGCTATTGCTGGGTCATAGGGTAATTGTATTTTTAATTTTTGAGGAACCACCACACTGTTTTCCAGAGTGGCTGCACCAGCTTTCATTCCCACCAACAGTGCAAGAGGGTTTCCGTTTCTCCGCATCCTCACTAACATCTGTTGTCTCCTGAGTTGTTAAATTTAGCCACTCTGACCAGTGTGAGATGGTATCTCAGTGTGGTTTTGACTTGTACTTCCCTGACCATGAGTGATGTTGAGCATCTTTTCATGTCTCTCTTGGCCATTTTGATGTCTTTGGAAAAGTGTCTATTCATGTCTTCTGCCCATTGCTTCATGGGATTATTTGTTTTTCAGGTATGGACTTTGGTGAGTTCTTTATAGATTTTGGATACTAGCCCTTTGTCTGATATGTCATTTGCAAATATTTTTTCCCATTCTGTTGGTTGCCTTTTAGTTTCGTTGATTGTTTCCTTTGCTGTGCAGAAGCTTTTTATCTTGATGAGGTCCCAATAGTTCATTTTTGCTTTTATTTCCCTTGCCTTCAGAGACTTGTCAAGTAAGAAGTTGCTGCAGCTGAGGTCAAAGAGGTTGTTGCTTGTTTCTCCTCTAGGGTTTTGATGGTTTCCTGTCTCACATTTAGGTCTTTCATCCATTTTAAGTGTATTTTTGTGTATGGTGTAAAAACATGGTCCAGTTTCATTCTTCTGCATGTTGCTGTCCAGTTCTCTCAGCACCATTTGTTAAAGAGACTGTCTTTTTTCCATTGGATACCCTTTCCTGCTTTGTCAAAGATTAATTGGCCATACATTTGTGGGTCCAATTCTGGGTTCTCTATTCTATTCCATTGGTCTATGTGAAAGCACCTCTTTTTTAAAAATTGCCTTGAAGAAAATTTATTTCTGAGATGTTGAAATCTGCCCATTCTCTTATGCTTTACAAATATATTTGCAGCTCCTTCTTGTGTTCTCTCTCTCGAAAAAAAGTCTGAATTTGAAACATTAACCGTGGAACAGTTTAAAAAAAAAAAAACACCTCTTCTGGTAATATTAACCAGCCACAAATGGCCAGAGTAAACTTCCTTCATGAAAGCTTCTTGCCTAGAAGTGGGATTGGGCCATTATGTCTGCACAATAACTGCCCCTGCAAACAACATATGAATGCCAGATGGTTGGAGCTGTTCCATTAAGAAACTGATGTTTTCATTGTTTGGAATTTGATTTTGTAGCTTTCTCCATATAGTGATTTGATTGCAGCATTTAGAAGCCTTGAGAGGTTTCCCATAAATTATTCCACCCCTTGAATATGAAACTAGGGGAGGCTTATTAGCCTGTTTTTCCATTAGTATGTCATTCCCACTTTCTTGCTCAGATGTGGATAATTTAGGCAGGATTCATAAAAAGAAAATGTGGATTTTGTGCTTTGGTTGTTGTCTTCAAGGAACGTGCTACTGAATAACACTTCCCTCAGTTTGTTACTTGAATATTTATATATGATGATTCATAAAAAATTAAATAATAATAGGAAACAAAGCTCTTGCTCTGCACTTCCATGGCTCTTACATACTTTTTCAGTTTGAACTATTCTATACATTTTATATATATTAACTAGTATAGATACCACATCAGCTCTGTGAAGTCAATACTATTATTATTGCCACTTTATAGTGAAGAAACCAAGGAATAGTGAAGTCAAGGAACTTACCTAAGGTCAAAAAAGTCAGTGGTAGAAGTAGGATGTCAACCTACGGGAAAAAGTCTGAGTCTGTGTTCTTGACCACCTCATGTCACACTACATGAAGTCCCAACTAACATAGCTTGTTCCAAGACAATAATGAGAAAACTAGATTCCCTCCTCCTTACTTAGTCCTCATTAATGTGAAAGGGTCTTGCTATGGTTGTGGCAAATGTCTTACCTGTTACAAACCTTAGAGAATATGCCAGTGTCTGTAACTACCTATCAGTAGGACCAATCAAATCTATATCTTGGAGAGGCCTATTATTCTGCTTAAGAAGTAAAGGAGATTTTCTTTCCTGAAATCCTTCACAAATTATTCTTGGTATGAATGCTCTAGTCTTGGTGTCCCCCCATTATCTTAAAGTGGGTCATGATTTTTTTAAAGCAACTCACTTGCATTAGAAATAAAGTGCAGCATGAAGGAAATGGAAGCAGGCTATAAAATCAAAACTACATGGAATTACAATTGCAAGATGGCAATTACTGTGATATAACTCATGATAGGTCCTAGTGAGAAAGCACATGCTCGCCTTCAAGGTGAAAGGACATGGGGACACGATAACAACAAACATTTGGACTATGGCACTGTAAGAAGATGACTCAGGGAAACCAAGTAGTTTAAAGGGCTGTAGAAAATATCTTTACTCAAAGGCAAGTATTTAAAAGTCATCCTAAGACTAGTTCTCATTCATCAATTCCATAGGCAAATGGGTGGGGTATTGGACATCTGCTGTTATTTTGTTGCCCCAGCATCCATGCTCCCTTCTGCTAACAACACCCTGATATTCCTTTATACTGTTTTTTTTGTTGACTTAACCTTCTCCTATGATGTGGTCCCGGCCATTGAAAGCATTCAATTCCACCGTCGCATTGAGCAATTCAAAGATGAGACAGTGATGCTATCAGAGCCAATGATGTACAATCTTGGGTAATTTTGCTTGAGCTGCTGAGAAAGGAGAGTATTCTCTTTTCCTGTTATAAGTGGAGCTCTGAGACTAGATGCCTAAAATGTTAGAGGGCACCATGAATGAGAACTTGCCAAAGGAGTAAGCCGACACTCAGAAAAGTAGCATACAGAGACATAGAGGGAGTGAGACAATATCTTGAAGACATCATTTGAACCCCTGGATCAAGGTATATCTATAGTCTGTCCTTCAAATCTTTAACTTTCATAAGCCAATCAATTCTAATCTTATTTAAGTTTTTTGAGCTACCCAAGGAGTTCTGACAGAAGGAAAGAACTAAGAGTCCCTGGCCCCTTTGGAGAGAGTTTGCTTTGTGTTCCTTTGTAGGGGGAAACAATGGAGCCCTTGAAGGCGGCTCTGGAGAAAAACAAAAAGGTTGGGATTTAAGGATATCCCTGAGCAAAGCTAATCTCTTAGGGGATTAAAAGAGAGGGTCTACATTACCCTTTTTTGAAAGGCAAAGAAAATGTTTTGTACTTTCACACAGAATCCTTGGGGATAAAGTTGAAAAAACATTTTCAACAGGTAGTAACTGAAAGTTTCCATTTGTGTTATTGTGACAGATTTCAGAGACTTGCCTTTTAGCCAGTAACCCACAAAGATGCCTTGTGCTTTAGGGAAAGGCATTGACCTGGGTTTCCATGCTTTTCAAGAGATTTGTTCCCTATACAGGGATTAGCATGGTGTGGCCAACTACAAGTGGTCACCAGAAACCCTTACTTTTCTCATTCCCTAATAGTAGAATTTTAGCTGAGCACGTGGATGTTCAGCTGGAGCCTCCACTTCTAAGCCAACTTTGCAACCAGTTATGATCATGTGACTAGTTTTCACCAATGAAAGTGGAAGAGTATGAGTGGGAGAAATGGGTGCCATTTCTATATCATTTGCTTAAAAGGAAATTGCTTGACCTCCACCTTCTAGCTTGATTCAATTTCAGTTAGCAAGGATAGTACCCCAGAGACTGGAGAAACAAGAAGATGAAAGAAAAAAATGTCCTTGAATGACTGACTCAAGACAGGAGAGCTCCCACCACCCTGGACCACTCACCACTAGACTGTTACTTGACAGGGAAATAAATTCCTACGTATTTAAGCCCCTGTATTTTGGAGTTCTCTTTTTTTATATAGCAGCTTAGCATCCATTCTACTACTCCTATTTTCTGAATCCTTCACCATTTCCTTCTCCACTTTTTCATAACAGATGATTTCCATTCCATGATGTCTCCTTAATTATATTCCATCTGGCCAGGGTCTTCTAATGTATTCAGTCTTACACTACTACAGCCATCATCTTACAGCTTTGTCCTCTAACAACAAAGCTGACACTTTCATTACACAATATTGAGAAAACAGCTCGCTTAAATATTAAGAGGGAAGCCCCTCAACAATTAAAACTTCATTTTAATTAATTTCTAAGACTTGACTGTTTAGATTTTGTGAGGGATATGTCTGTGTCATTCTTAATCATCAGGAGGACATCACTCATCCTGCTAATGATTTTCACGAACATTCCAGAACAAAAAATACTGTATCTCTCCCTATAATTTTAAGTGCATCAAATAGAGTTTAAAAAAATTGAAAGTTGAGAATTTTTTTTCCCATAAAATATATAACACTTTTCTATTTTCTCACCTTCAGAAGTATGTGTGGTTTGATGATTAAGACCCCAATCATCTTCCCCCAAATGTCAGACAGTTTGATTGTCACAGATGTCCCTCAGTCCAGATACCCTCTGCTGCTGTGAGAGATCTCATGAGGATGGAACCGGATCTCTGAGAGCAGCAGGCTGATAAACACTTTAAAGCACACCTTACACGTGACTCAGTTGCTATCTCAATCTCTGTTCCCTCTGTGTCTTCTTGTTTCTCCTACTATCAACTGAATTCATCACCCTTGATTATAAGTCTTATATTTAAGTGAAATTTCTGCTTCTTTATAACGTTAACTTGATGATGATCCTGGAAGTACCTCAAGACTTCTCTCTCTACACCCTTTTCTATTCTTCCTGCCACTGCCTGATTATCACCCTATTTCATTTGGTGAGGACAGCTCCAATAAATAAAATGGACAGTTCTGTGTAGCAGGCTTCTAAAGTAGAGAATGGAGTCAAAAATTCTGCTAAATGAAAAGACCACCTACTAAATGAGAAAAGATATCTGCAAATGATATATCCAATAAAGGGTTAATATCCAAGCTATATAAAGAACCTATACAACTCAACACACACACAAAAACAAATAATCCAATTAAAAATGGGCAAAGAACATGAATAGACATTTCTCCAAAGAAGACATACAGATGGCCAACAGGCACATGGAAAGACGTTCAACATCGCACATCATCAGGGAAATGTATTGCAGCATAATTTACAATAGCCAAATTTGGAAGCAACCTAAGTGGATAAAGAAGATATATAGAGATGTAATGGAATATTACTCTGCCACAAAAAGAATGAAACCTTGCCATTTACAACAACATGGGTGGAGCTAGACAGTATAATGCTGAGAGAAAGACAAATACCATATGATTTCACCCTTATGTGGAATTTAAAAAACAAAAAAAAAACAAAAACAAAAAAAACCAAAGGAAAACAAAGAGAGATGACCAAGAAACAGACTCTTTATAGAGAACAGAGGTTTACCAGAGGGGAAGTGGGTGGCAGGGATGGGTGAAAAGGTGAAGGGGATTAAGAGTACATTTATCTTGATGAGCACCTGGTGATATATGGAAATGTTGAAAGGCTATATTGTACACCTGATATTAATATAACACTGCAAGTTAACCATACTAGAATTCAATCCTTTTTGAAAAAAATCTGCTATTTTTTAAAGCATGCTTAGGGAAGTCCTCATGGTTACGGAAACATTTGGACAGAAAACTTTTTAAAAAACATACTTTCAAAAGCAGTGTTTTTCTTTTTTTTTATGATTTCATCATTTTATTTTATTTTTTATTTTTTTTCAATATATGAAATTTATTGTCAAATTGGTTTCCATACAACACCCAGTGCTCCTCCTCCACTTCACCTACTCTTCCTGATTCTTCTTCCTAGCTTTATTTCTCCATAGGGCATTTATCACCACCTGATACTTGTTTGT
The DNA here is from genome assembly GCF_018350215.1 of Panthera leo. Taxonomy (NCBI): domain Eukaryota; kingdom Metazoa; phylum Chordata; class Mammalia; order Carnivora; family Felidae; genus Panthera; species Panthera leo. The sequence continues at coordinate 71,323,457 of NC_056691.1, forward strand.
ATATTTATTATTATTGTTTGTTCCTTCCCACCTCTCTAAACTAAAATGTAAATTCTGTGAGGACAGGAACTTGTATCTGTTTGGTTCATTACTTTATCCTCAGTTCCTGACATATGTATGGCATGTAGTAAATACGAATTTGTTGAATGGATATATTAATCCCTTTAGTTTAAACTTTGTCTCTTTATTTTTTTGATTATTTTATTAAAGTTGACTGATGCTCAAAAAAAAAAAAAATCTGCTCAATAAAGTTTCCACCACAAAACCACACGGAGGTGAGGGGGCGGGGGGAATAGGGCAGTATTTCAATAAAACCCCACTCATGCTTCGTCACCCTAGTAACCCCTTGCTGTTTTTTACCGGCAACTACATTTCTAAGCAGATGTCAATGTCCCTGGAATCCCATGATCAAAGGTTGTGTGAATAGGCAAGTTGAGGATCAGTCAGTAGAGAGTAACCCATAGGATGTCGAAAGCATACCTGGAGTACCCCACGTACAAAGTGACTGGCTCATCATTCAACCTGAACTTCACTTGAGGCAACTAATAGGGTAAACTAGGTGAGGCTTTGGCACCCAATAATTCACTAAATGAGCAGTTCTGCGGCCATTCTTCAGATTGGCTTCTAGCTTGCATATCTTGAAAAGAAGAGACTTTTCCGGCCCGGCCCAGCCAACTCACTTCATCCAAGATCCTTACATGTATCTGCCTTACCCAAGGAGGGAAGTGGAGGAAAGAGAACTACCAAGGAAACGTGATCCAACAAGACTGTTGACAAAGCCCATGGAGGCTGCTGTTCGTCGTTCTAACCCTTCGTTCTTAATGAGTGGACGGTGAAAAATGACTAGACAAAAGAAAAGAATCTGCCACCCAAAAGAAGAGTGGTTCTCTTCTGAAAAATCAGAGAAAGTGTCCCCAGTTAACAGCAGTAATGGTGGAAACAAAATAGAACTTTTCAAAAACATTCTAACTGATATTTTCAATGAGATTTAAAGGATAATGCATAGATAAAATGAGAACAGGCCACCGTTCGATTGTATCAGAAAGTAGTAAGTGGAAAGCAAGAACAAATTCTTATAGATTTAAATATAGGATTGTCAAAAATAAATAAATAAAAGCAAAACCAATAAGGGGCAGAATGGACACTCCTGGAAATTACATTAATTGGTTAGATCCACTGCTGGACTTGTCCTAGAACAGTGTGATCACAAGGTAGTGTTTTGATGGGACCATGGACTTCATCGTTAGGTGCCCCAAGTTCAATCTGTAGCAGCTCCACTCCCTTTTTAGCTATTTCATCTTGTGCTGTTTTAGTTAACTTTTCTAGGTGTCTAGTCCTCATATACAACGCTGAGCTAATAATAGTGCCTTTTTTCTTGGATTGCCATGAGGATTAAATGAGGTAATTTATGCAAAATCTAAATGCCCAACACATAAAATACTTAAATGTTAGTTATCATTATTAACACCCAGCAAAAAGCAAAGCAGTGGAATTCTTTTTTTTTTTTATTTTTTAATGTTTACTTATTTTTGAGAGAGAGAGAGAGAGAGAGAGAGAGAGAGACAAAGCACGAGCAGAGGAGAGGCAGAAAGAGAGGGAGACAAAGAATCTGAAGTAGGCTATAGGCTCCAAGCTGTCAGCACAGAGTCTGATGTGGGCTTGAATTTACGAACTGTGAGATCATGACCTGAGCTGAAGTCGGACACTTAACCAACCGTGCCACCCAGGTGACCCAAAGCAGTGGAGTTCTTCTTCTTCTTTTTTTTAATTTATTTTTTTAATTTACATCCAAGTTAGTTAGCATATAGTGCAACAATGATTTCAGGAGTAGATTCCTTAATGCCCCTTACCCATTTAGCCCACCCCCCCACACACACACAACCCCTCGGTAACCCTCTGTTGTTCTCCATATTTAAGAGTCTCTTATGTTTTGTCCCTCTCCCTATTTTTATATTATTTTTAAAGCAGTGGAATTCTTAATAGAGAAGATAAAGAATGTGGAAGAGAAATAGAGGAGAATGGATGCTATATGTATCTAATAGAATGTTGAGTAAACTTTTCCAGTTTTATAAAAATGGTAACTCAGGTTGACAGCTGAAAATAAAGAAATTCCATACACACACTTTCTAAAGAGAGGTACTAACCAGTGGGGACAGATTTATATGGTATAATAAAAGATATCACAATGGTCGTTAGCCATTGATATAACCCTTTCCCCCAACCTCAGGATATAACGAGAGAAAGTAGAAAGATGAGGATTTTCAGAGAGTTTATGTAAATGACTGTATGTGATTCTCACTTATGATACATATTATCTAGTGAAACTGCTGTTGAGCAGTGAACATAGCAGAAGCAGCGGGGACAGATGACCTATTGTACCTGACTCAGTCCAATATATCAGTGAAGACCTGAGAAATGTCAAATAAGTAAGAGGCTATCAGTGAAGAATACCATTCATTGTCAAGTCCAAAGTCTCTCTCCTGAAAACTCAGAAAGGTTTTATTTGGGGGATTTGACTGAAAGGTAGAGCAGTAAGAAAAAAAGCACAGGGAGAGACATGGAACTTTAGACTTGACAGAACTTAAGAGACATATGGTCAATATGAATGGACATTAGCAATGTATGAACATTAGTTGGATTCTGATTCGAACAAATAAATTTTGTTTTTTTTAATGTTTATTTATTTTTGAGAGAGAGACAGAGACAGAGACAAGGCACAAACAAGGAAGGGGCAAGGAGAGAAGGAGACACAGACTCCGAAGCAGGCTCCAGGCTCTGAGCTGTCAGCACAAAGCCGGATGCAGGGCTCAAACCTACAAACTGTGAGATCATGACCTGGGCTGAAGTCCAACGCTTAACCAACTGAGCTCCCCAGGCACCCCTAAATTTTTTTTTAAATGACATAATTGAAAATTTTGAAGACTGGATATTGATGATATTAAGAAATTATTAATTTTTAGGTGTAATAATAGTATTATGGTATGTTTTAAAGGGTTATATTCTTTTAGAGATACATAATGAAGTATTTAAGTATAAAATAATATGATGTCTGACAATTGTTTCTAAATAACCAGAAAACTTATATAAGTACAGTTATCAATGAACAAAATTTTAGAAGTTTTTTTTAAAAGCTGAGTGTTTGAATAACATAACAATTATCCATTGTTTAAAAGAAGCAGACCAAAAACAAAAGGAAAATAGAAGTTTGGAAATAAGCAAAATGAGAAGTTATGCAAACGATAGTTTAAAAACTCATGGAGGCCCCTGGGTGGCTCAGTCGGTTAGGTGTCTGACTTCAGCTCAGCTCATGATCTCATGGTTTGTGGGTTGAAGCTCTACATCGGGCTCTGTGCTGACAGCTCAGAGCCTGGAGCCTACTTTGGATTCTGTGTCTCCCTTTCTCTCTGCCCTCCCCCGCTCTCACTCTGTCTCTGTCTCTCTCAAAAATAAATAAACATTAAAAAAATAATAAAATAAATAAATAAATAATAAATAATAAAAACTCCTGGATAACACTATTAAGCTCAGAATAAGTAATATGCAAGGAAAAAACTTAAGTGAGATTAAGATGGACAGTTCATATGAATAGATATTATAGTTTATCAAAAGATATAGCCATGAAACTTTGTGTTCAAAGAATATTGCTTTAACCATCTAATGCAAACATTATTAGAAGCACAGGGAGGTTTTCATACAGTAAAAGAAAGTACAAATCAATTGGACTTATAAATATAGATGAAAATATTTTGGAAGCAACAGTATAAAACAGATGGCAATAGCATAAGATTTCAAAATAACTACATAAAATTGCTTCTAGGGGTTTAAAAGTGATTTGTAATTTCAGTTATAAGTCATCCCCAAATGAGGTCAAAGCAGAAAAACACGCATCTTAACAAACACAGAAAAGTCCCACTTTAGGCCTTGGGGACACATCAGTGAAAAAAACATAGCTCTCCCTCAAGGAGCTGACATTCCAGCAGGAGACAGAAAATCAGCCAATAAACAAATTACCCATCAGGTAGCAGTAAGAGCTTTAAAGAAGATGAGAGAAAAGTGAATGCAGAGTTATTAAGGGAGAACTCATTGAGACAGAATGGTCAGACCTTTTGGAAACATGGCATTTGACAGAGACCTGAGGAAGGCAGACAAGGGGGTGTGGAAGGGGTGGAGGTGAGCACTCCAGGTAGCAAGGAAGGTAAGTACAACTGTCCCCCGATGGTACTTTTCTCCCCTTATTCAAGAAGGGGATTACATACCGCTTTAAAAAGCCTACAAATAAAAACAGGCAACACTTAAAAAATGATCAACTGGGTAAATATTTGTAAAATATGATAAGTATTTTAATGTGGTTTCCCTTTCTTGAGCATCCATCTAATTTGGATGACCGTCAGGGGTAATTAGGACTGTTAACAGCAGGAATGCAAGAGAAAGAAAACAGTAAATGTTCAGCTTCTGACTGTCAAATGGCTTTGCTCAGAAAGACAAGGATTTTCTAAATTCTTTAAGCTCTCACTTACTTAATTGCTAACTTGATCACAGAGTTCCACTGCAAGTATAACACAGAGAACTCAGGAAGCAAAGGCCCTGACATAGAGGAAGGAGTTAAAGTCCATCCTTTGTTTCACAGTAGAGTTTGGAGAAAAAGAATAGATACAACGAGGTTAGGTGCCAGTGATCTCATTTTTGTCCTTGCATTGTAGAGGTCAGTAAAAAACATGTTGGAAAGCTATCATGGAAACTGAGGACCCTGGAACTAGTGGACTGCTTCCCGGGGTCTAGGGAAGCCCTATCAATACTTGGCTCATTCACTGTTCAACAATGTGGGAGACCTATCATGCCACATGGACACAGGGAGGTGGCTGGAAAGATGGCTTCCCACACCAGTTCGTGCCACGTAGGGGAACCAGACATTCCCATGGAGGGCCTTGTATGGATGACCCGAGGACACCGATTGGATTGGCAGACCAGTGAGTGTCTGTTGTTGAAACAAAGAGTCTGCGGTGGTGGGGATTTTGTACCTGGCTTCATGTCAGATGGTAGGGTGTACATAGGTAATTCAAGGTCTTTGTAGCCAACAGAGCCCCCGCCAGAATGCAGGCAATAGCTTATCAGTCTCTTTAAGGCTCATGTTTTCATTTTCTCTGTGGTTTTATAGATATTTTAGGGAGGCCTTCAGTGAGTCTGCTTCAGGGAGCAGTAGTCTCCTTATTGGCACAGCGAAAAAGAGACTGGAATGGCTTTAGCAACCCCGCCCTACCACCAATAATCTCTATTCCCCTTTATTCTCTGAGATGAACAGCTGACTTTCTCAATCTTACGTAGGATGGCTTCCATCCAACGGTATGGCTGTCTCCAACTCCCTCATGTACAGAAATTTTGCAATCACCAGTGGCAAACCAAATACCATTTGAACTCTCAACTCTTAGATTGGGCACTTGAACTTTGAAGTTTTGAAGTTGTCTCTTCTGAGGCAGGGAATAACAGGCTTCCATCTTTCTGTTGGCAATTTTAGATCCTATCTCTTCTGGATCCCATTTCCTTTAAATTATTTTAAAATTCCATCTTCCTCTCTAAAAAAAGGCAGGCTCCTCAGCAGAACTTCTGGGAATAAGGGCAGTAAATGTAATCAGTCATTTATTTCTGACAGTGCTTTCTTATGACGTCCTTATTGTGCAAGAGGTATCTCAGAGAGAAACATTGGGACATATGACTGACCAAGTAATCAAGGAATTTAGCCACGAGTTTTGGCTAATTTAATTAACACAACTTGGTCATCTTCTATTTCTTCTCCTTTTCTTGTCTTGTATTTCATCTCAACGGGCAAATCTGGATGTTACGATCTAAAAAGAATCTTTGTAACTACTCACCCCATCTTTTATATCTCATTAGTATCACTTCTGTTTCATTCATTACTCACTTCCCTGACCATGATCCTTCTGAAATGTTCATTCTTCTACTGCTTCTGTGGCTTCATTGTGTCCATACAGCCCATCTTCAGGCAACATCTATAGGCCCCAACACCTGAAAAGAACTGCCCTTCAACGTTTTTGTTATTTTTCAACATTATGGCTATTAAGTTGTTTCTTGTTAAAATGCAGATTCCTGGGACTCTGACAAATCAGAAACTGTCAGCAAGTCTTGGGATTCTTCATTTTAAAAGCTTTCTAGGGGTGCCTGGGTGGCTCACTCTGTTAAGTGTCTGACTCTTGATTTTGGCTCAGGTCATGATTTGTGAGACTGAGCCCTGAGTCAAGGCTGGGGATTGAGCCTGTGCTGAGCGTGGAGCTCGCTTAAGATTCTCTCCCGCCCTTTCCCTCTGCCCCTCCTCCTTCCCCTCTCCCCCACACACATATGTGTGCTCTCTCTCTTTCTCAATAAATAAATAAATCATTTTTAAAAAAGCTTTCTAGATGACTGTGATGCACACTAGACCTTAGGAAGTAAAAAATAAAGAAAAAAATAGATCAGACTTTCAGCCCACTCAAGTTTTTGGCTCCTTTCCTTTCTCCCTTCCTTTTTTCCTTCTTTGGAACTTAATATGATACAGAGCACTCACTTTCTGGTTTTTAGCCTTCCTCCTTCCCTTCTACTCTTTCTTCCTGCCTTCTTTCTCATCCTCGCTCTGTCTCTCTCTCCTATCCTACCCTGCTTTGCTCTGGCATTTAAAGTGTATCATGGCAGTAGGCTGAACAATACAAGTATCTGATACTCTTTACCGGAAAAGAGGAAAGGAAAAGAAAGAGAAAAGAAAGGGAAGGAGAGGGGAGGGGAGGGAGGAGAAGGGAGGGAAAAAACCAAGTTGGGCAAGAGCTGCTGGGCTGAAATCTCCCTTGAGCTTTGGACACGTAGACTACAAACTACAGAATGGTAAAGAGCCAGGAAATCCAAAAGTAAGCACAGCTGGGATCCATAAAGTCCCCTCCTTCTTTGATTTGGGGAGAGACATTAAAACAGCTGACCTATCGCTCCAGTGTTTCTTTTCCATCATAGGGAATGTGTGAAAATAGATATTTAAAATCCGACATTGTCCTGCCTCCTTTATCCTTTACCACAATTTCACTAATTATTTTTCAAGAGAGTTTCCATCCTATGGGCCTTATATAAAAAGTCTTCATTCTTCCATATGCTTTTAGAGTTCTGTGTTAGTAGAATATGAAAAAAATCTCTTCAAAACCTGTTGCCTGCAGAAGTGAGTAATACAGGCAGTCTGTGGTTGTTGTTTTATTAAAAACAAAAAGCTAAAAGAAAACTGTTTAGAAATTTACTGTTTTTCTGGTGATCAATGTTACTAAAGAGCTGTATATTAATGAAATTATGGTTAATAAAGTATATTTAAACTATATGTATTCCCAGAGTCTGTGATTTAAAGGAAATTTGTAGTAATTTTTTTGGTCAAATAATGACTTCTTTTTGCTATGCAAATATTCATCTTCTTTTGCACATTAAGGTTGATTAAAAATCCATTTTCCTTAAAGTGGAGGCATTTCTGTCTGCCTGAGTGTTTTCCTTTAAACGTTGGGAAAGGCACAAATGCTATACCCATGCTGACCTTCTATGAAAAATGCTGATTTCATGTAAGTTAACTGGTTAGTAGCATTGTCTCAGATGACTAAGCTTTGTGTCCAGGAATTAGAAAAGGTCTTTCACTTGAAAAAAAAGATCCATTTTATCATCAATGGTTGCTTTTTAAAATATTGTTTTGTTTGCAAAAATTGACAAAGAGACCTATTTGATTTGCAGAATGTAAGTAACTTATAGACAGATAGCTTTCCTAGAGATAGGAAGGTGGGGGAAGGATCAGCAGTGCCCACTGAGAATTATCTTCCAAATACCGCCTCTAAGTCTGGACTTCACATCAAGATCTGGCAGACACAGTATTGAAATTGTCAGCTCTCTGGAATAATCACAGCCCGCTGTCAGTCAAAGCTTTTCGCCATTGAATTAATGCACATTTCTCCCTTACACAGCAATCTCCCTTTAATCCTTATTCTTCTCACTTACTTTTATAATAACTTGATTAATTGACACCTATACCTCTCTCTGCTGTACAAATTCACAGCAGGAAATATACGTTGAGGGATCCAGGCTGGTGGGGGGCGGGGTGGGGAAGAAAAGTAGGCTTTGAGAAAAAGAAGTGACAGAAAGAAGGAGCCAACCCCTGAATGGCTTCAATATGCCCATCCCAAGTCTGATGAACATCTCTTTCATATTAAATATTGGCTGGAAGTACTTTTACATAAAGGAAAAAGAAGACTTTTTTTTTTTTTAATGGCTTTGAAAGGTGAGCACAAGATCAAAGTGGCCAGAATCCGAGTTTCTTGACTGGAATTCTACCAACACAGATGGAAAACCCATTTTTAAAAAAATCAAGCCTATTCACAAATAAAAATAAGCCACTAGGTTTTTAAGAGCTCTGGCCTGTGTTATATGGAACATTAGGAACCAATTAAACGGCTCTCCCCTTCTTGTTTATTCTAAATACTATGGTCTTTTCCCTGCTCTGATTATACCAACTTCATGTCCCTGTGGCAGGATCTGCTCTTTCATTTCCGCTAGACCTCTCTCTCCGTAGCACATAAGAACTGGGGAAAGCCTGCATTTTATCATGCTAAGGAAAAACAGCTAGGCATCTATCTTATAACCTGTAGTATTCTCTTTTGCCCCCAAAAGACAGTCGACAGTTGCTTAATGGCTGGGGTGCATTTGTATGTTGAATCACAATATCCAACCGTTGACAATGATCCTGTTTTTCATTTGCTTAAACTTTTCACCTCCCTCCTAAGCTTATAATGGAACATATTCTTCATGTTCTGCTTTTAGTTTTCCTTTTTTAGGCTCGTGCACATGGTTCAGTTCTGAGAGGACAGAGAGGTAGGCTTAGTGCCTTATTGTGAAATATGGACTATAAAATGACATCAATCCTTCCAGTTACTGTCTGAGAACACAGCACTCAGCGTGTCTGTTTCCCGTCTGCCCACCAAGACCACAGCCCCAATAGAGGGTACGATGTCTCATGTCTGCACATCAGCAGATCTACGTATCTGCTCCTAGGGTGTATTCCTAGGGTGGATATTACACACTGGAAAGAGCTACCAGTTAAGTTCAAAAAACCACAAGTCACATGGCTCTTAACTTGTACAATACGCAGACATGATCATCCTTGTAAATTTTGCCATAGAAAACAAATGGGAAAAGAGAAGGAGCTTGGACCAGTGCCCTTTTAGATCTCTCCAGAGTGACTAAGACAGCGCTGGAGCCTCAGCGTAGGTAAGAGACGACAGCCACCTCACAGATATTTTGGAGCTTCTGCTCCCTGTGAATCCCAATCAGTGAGTTCAAAGTTCAGTCATGTGTCTTGTTAATGTCCAGATAATTGTGCCAGGAAATGACAGAGGAAATATTATCTCAAAGTTGAAAAATAGCTTCATCTTATACCCACAAGAACTCCAAAGCTTAGCTTCACTCTCCCAGTGGCTCATCAAGAAACACTTTCTCCTTAATAAATGCCTGCACTGTTCTACTCAGACCTGCTGAGTGCCTGCCATTTACTACTGTACGATATCTCATCGTTCTTTTCTCTCTAGCCCAACCACTGGATTAAATGATGTACCTTCAGGGACAGTTGATCTGCCTTGCTGTCTCCATAGTAGTCCTGCTTTTTATGCTTTTCTAGGAAACAGAAAGGAGTAGTTGCCTTCCTAGAAACCGCCTGGTGACCTGGCATCACCAGCTGTGTCCAGGTTGCCTAGTAGAGGTCATTCAAATTTGAGTGGTGACAAAGTGTAATGGGAGTGAAAAATCAGACCAGGGAAAGGGATACCTGAATTTGGCCAAATCTCCTCACCAAAGATAGCACCTGATCGTTAAGCCTCGATGTTCTAAACTATTAAAGGTATAGCAGAAAATTAACATTCACAGAGTAGCTACAATATTCCATGCACGTCAGAGAACCCTTTAATTTTTATTCACACAAAACCCTTCCAAAGGAAGACTTTCTTTCCCTGTGTTTTACATAAGGACATTGGAGCTCAGAAAGGTTAATTAATTTGCTGAGGGTCACAAAGCAAAAAAGTGGAAGAGCCCAGATTTGAATCTATGTCTAACTAGCCTCAGAGCTATCACCTCCCTGGAAAATACATGCATGAAAGCATTATGCTTGGTGCATAGTTAGTGCTTGATAGACAATTTTTTTTTCCCTTTCAAAGTCCCTTCTAGCTTTAAAACACGGATCCTATTACAGATTCCAAGCTTCAAACCTATTCATTTATACAACTCACATAGCTCACTGCAAATGGAGTCCAGCACTATCTGCTTAATTCCCCCTTTTTAATTCCCACCAGGCTACTCTTATCACAACTTCATTTCTTTCAGGCTAAACTTCTTGCTACCCTCCTATTCCAATATTCCCACATTCCCATCTTTGATGTCTATCAGCTTACGCTCCACCCCCCAGTACTTTGTCAAGTTCTGAGCCTTTTCTGTGTGCTAAGAGCTCTTAAAATTTCAGCCTTCATTAGAGGTCTGTTCAGAAAAAGTTAAAATAAGCATAGCAATTCCCCGACCCCTCAGTGATTTACTCAACAATTGATTTTCATTAAGCAAATTGTATTCGAGTAAAAATATACAGTATACTCTACATGTAGAATATACTATATATTTTCTATGTATAATATATATAATATATACCATAGATAACAATATATGTAACATATACCATATATAAAATACTAATGTATATTATATTATACTATGTATGGATAGCCCATGGATACCTGTGAAAACACACACACACACACACACACACACACACACACACTTCATAAGAATAACAAATAATTTTCAATAACAGTGCAGTCTAAATCATATTTAGAAAAGCAGTATCTTCCTAAAGGAAACAAAATCTGCAAAGATCCAACTCTGCCCACAATGAAGTCAACCTTTTATAGGAATAGCAGAGGATTTTAGTTCTTGGGAATTACATGTTCTCCCTCCTTTCCAACCCCAATCAGGTATTTGTGGTGGTCTTCCCATAACAAAGGAATGTCTCCTCCCCTCCCCCCCCCCCCCCAGCCACACACACATAAAGCAAAGAATTGCTGGAACTTTGAGCCCACAGGGTTTTAGTTAGGAACCAAGCTCCAGAATTTGAGGATCCCCTTCCTTCGGCAGACTTTCAGTAAAAGATGATTTTAGCGAAGCGCTTGGCCTGAGAAGGGGAGCTGAAGAAGTGGATGCCTTCCATCTCCTTGGGTAGGAAATCCCGGGGTTTGTGATCTTTTCTCCCTGTTTAAGTGTACTCTCACATCAAGACATTTATCTCCCCACAATTTTTGTACTTCTATTTTTTTTTTCCAAATCCACAGAATGTGTGAGAAAGGTAACTCTCAAATTTGACCTTAGTTATGCCGCTGTGCTATTGTTGGTTTTGTATTTGAACAATTTTACTTTGAAGTGTACCACTTATTAGAATGTGGTTGGTGGAGAGCGGGGTATCTGGATGGCTCAGTTGGTGAAGCGTCTGATTTTGGCTCAGGTCATGATCTCGGGGCTCATGAGCTTGAGCCCCACGTTAGGCTTTGTGCTGACAGCTCTGAGTCTAGAGCCTGCTTCAGATTCTGTGTCTCCCTCCCTCTCTCTGCCCCTCCCCTGCTCGCTCACTCTCTCTCTCTCTCTCAAAAATAAATAAACACTAAAAAAAATTTTTTTTAAAGAGTGTGGATTAAAAGAATTGGCAGGTGTAAGAGAAGGTAGTAAATGAATACTTCAGGTAGGGTGGAAAAGAAATCCTACAACTGTCTCTGTACTTTCCCTGAATTGAAATTTTCCAAAGATGTCTACTTTCAGTGATTTGTACTTATTGTTAAGGATTCTGTATCTGTTGCCTTAAGGTAGTAACACTTATAGACTTCTAAGATGATTATTATTTCCCTCCCACCCTGAGCTCAAGAAAGGAAAGGAAAGAAAACCAAAGGAGGATCTGGAACCTGTCACTCTTTCTCTCTCCTCATCAGCTTTTTCTCTTACTCACTTCCTCTTCTTGCTCACCAGGGGTTGCAGTCCAAACCCTGCCCACAGGGACTGGTCATTGACTAAAAGAAATCACCTCAGCACTATAATCTCAGTACTAGAGTCTCATTAAATTTTTTAGAGTGACTTGTAAAAGCCAAACACTGTTTTTAGTGTTAGGCATCCTATTTCCTGGGGGGGGGGGGGGGGGGGGGGGGAATGCTAAATCACCATGAGAATGAACCTAGTCCTATATATATCCTCAACATGATTCCACAAAGCTCCTTTGCTGCAGGGAATAAGATCCCAACTTTCTCATCCCTAACTCTGTTCTCCCAGAGGCATATCATGGGGAAATACTGCTCTGAAGTACAAAATCAAGGACACATCAAAATCCTCCTGGTAGAAGACTTCAGTGGGGCAGCTGATTTTCTGGATATCTTCCAGACGAGTTAGGTATTAGGGGAAAAGTTATTCAAGAATGTGACCAGTAATACCCTACTGTAAAGAAACTACAGCACTCTTTCTATCCAATACTTTCCTTTCCACTAACACCCTGATAGAGGGTAGGACATTGTGATAATTAATGTCCTTGTCCAGGGACAAAGGAAGAAGCCAGAAGAACTGCAGAAAATGCCCAGAGCTATCAATAGCAGGAAAACCCTATCTGGGGGCAACTGGTAGAAAGCAGTCACTGAGAAAGGTGTTGTGCATCCTGAAATAAAATGGTGTGGCTGTGAAATCCATCTCAGAGGGACATATTTACTCTAAGAGAACAGTTAGTTACCTGGTGGTTTAAGCATTTATGAAGAGACATGGAAACGCTAAAGAAACCCCCAATTTAATTAGAAGATGGTTCTGGAAACTGACCCAGACAAAGAGCAGGTGCTACAGAACTGGAAAATACGAACTTGGTTGAGGGGGCAGGGTAGCTTTTAAAAGAGAACTGGTAAGTTGGGATGAGCAATGGGTGTTGTATGTAAGCCAATTTGACAATAAATTATATATAAAATTTTTTTTTAATTTAAAAATTAAAAAAAAAATAACGGATAGCACATTACTCATGACCCCTAGGAAAGTAAAGAGGCCAAGTTGACCTCGTTGATAAGAATTTTGTGAGATCAGATGGAAAATGCCTACCCCGAGGGTCGGTAGAGATCCTCGGAAGGATCTATGTGACCTCTTTCCAGAAAGCGATGACTTGGAGGGCTGCAGCCTTCTCTTGGGAGGATATTCTGCTGGCCTCAAGCCAGTGTTGAGGTCACTTTGTCAGACCAGCAGCTATTTAGAGAAGGAACCAGTTAAAAGAAAAGTCTTAGGGGTGAAAGATCCGCCCCCCGCCCGGCCAACTTCCTAGAGCACATGGAGGCAGAGAATCTGAATGCCTTGGCCCAGATCTCTCTCATTAGGCTGAATTTGTTGAGGCAGGAGTTGATTGCAAGGTAAGCCAAGTACCCAATGGATTTTAAAAACTGATAAATACCCTTCACCCATTCTTGGTGGGAGTGGAGGGAAGAGATTGAGCTCACAGAGGCCACCATATGTGACCAGCAGGAGCTCCTTGGGGTTTGGCAGAAAACTGTAGCAAGTGCTTACTGAACCATATGGTTTCCTTGAGAGTTCTAAAAAAGCTCCGTAAACCTAGATTCCTATGAATCCGGATATGGTAAGGAGTACTCTCACGTTGGGGGCAGGGGGAAGGGAAGAAGCATAGATTTTTGTATTAAAAACTATTTTAACACATGGAGTCCTCATTCGAACAATCAAATAATTTTAGACTGTTTCCAAGTTGGCATCTACGGTGCATATGATTCCTAGCTTATCAGTAATTGCTCTCATTATATTAAATTTACACTCTCCATTTCTCTTTGTCAGCTGTACTTAGTCTCTTACTGATGTTTAATACCTAATATACCTAATTTTTGCTTATATAAATATGCTGCCATCTCCAGTGGTATTTTCCATGGGCTTTACGGAGGGCAAGGTAACGTAAGTTATGCTGAATGACACAAGATGGTTAGTTCTAACATTGACTAGTCAGGTGACCATGGGGAAATTTCTAGAACTAGGATGGATTGGATAACAGTACCTGCCCCACAGAGTTGCTGTGAGGATTAACTGACATGACATATATGCGACACTGACTGGCCTATAAGAGGTGCTCAGTGAGTGGAGTCTCCTTCTGAGATGTCTGGGCAGTGGACCCTTTGGGGGCTCTTCTGTTTCCCACTTGGCATCACACTGGGTTGCCACTAGATGAATGTGTTATCTGACCTCAAGTCTGTTTACCCACTTCTCCATTCTCAGACCTAGAAATATGCTCTTATTCCTCCCCTGAAGCCGTAGATCTGTTCGAAGTTTCTTCAAGCCATTGCTCCACACCATTGCACTAAATGCTGTTTCCCCAAATTCCTTCTGGCCCCCACTCCATGCCTCTCACCCTCTTCTGCTGGCTGCATTTTCTAACTCAGTAATTTTTCTCATCCTCTTTTTTTTTTTTTTTTTTTGAGCTTATTTATTTTGAGAGAGAGAGTGAGGTAGGGGCAGAGAAAGAAGGAGAGAGAGAATCCCAAGCAGGCTTTGCCCTGTTAGTGAAGAGCCCCATGCTCTTGAACTAACAAGGGCTTGAACTAACAAACTGTGAGATCATGACCTGAGCCGAAATCGAGAGTCGGACACTTAACTGACTGAGCCACCCAGGCGTTCCTCCCATCCTCTTTTTAAGGGTTCACAGCCTCTGACCAGAATCACTCTGCCCCAGGTAACATTTGGCCATTACACTTTCAGTACCTTCTCTACAATCTAGCTTCCAGAGATAGTCCAGCTCTTGAGAGACTAAAAAAATAATAATAACAAAGAAAAAGAAAAAAAGTGGCGTTGGCATTCCACTGGTTGGGAAAGCCTACATATTGGGAATTAAATGCAGAGTTCATGGAGAACCAAGAAATTGTCTTCATTCTCTACCTCAGGTACTTATCCAATTTGAGCAATAGGAAACAGCCCTTCTTGAGTTTTTAGTAGGTGTCAGCCATGGAGTGTTTTATATAGATTGTCTCATTTCATTGTTAACTAATTTAACATTTATTATCATCATCCTCATTTTATAGATGTTGAAATTGAGGCTTAGAAAGGTATTCAAATCACAAAGCCAGGGAGTAACTCAGACATTCTGGCTCCAGGGTCCTTACAAATTGTTCTACACACAACTGTTCAAGTCTACTATGGTATTCAGGCTAAGAGAAAGTGACTGTTTCAGCCTAACCCATTTTTCTAAGACTTTGGACCCTGATTCTCTTCCCGATGCATTTGATAAGCCTGGGAGAAAGGATCCGATAAAGATAAAAATGTTAATATATTGCTCTCAGAAAATTCTCAGAGAATTTTCTATAGTACTAAGGCAATAATAAGGCAATAACTGAGGTAATCACTGCTATTGAGCATTAACTACGTGACATTAGGAACCTTCTTTATTTCATTTAATTCTTAAAATGACCCTTCCAAATACTTATTATGATCCCCATTTTATACATGAAAAAACTGAGGCTTAAAATAGTTGTGACTAAGTAGTAAGGTGGGACTAAATTCAGGTCTCCCAGATTCCAAAGCCTTTGTTCTTTCCAAGATACTGTCTTCCACTTGTTTTCTTTACTTTTAGAAAAAGCATGTACGGCAATCTTCTCGCCTGTAGTCTCTGACCTATGACCATCTTTAATTCTGCATGAAAAGATTAAAATGATAAAGAGATTAAAATGATTCAAGGAATCAATTTCTGATTATCTCAAGTTGCCAAACAAAGCTAACTTATCCCACGAGCCAAGACCTTTCACCAAGAAAAGGAATAAAACAAACACATTGTTTTATCTTTCGTTATGTGGTTTGTGACTCCCAGTGAAAGGAACTCGGCTGTAAAATTAAGAAACAAAAACCAAATGGTTCACGATGAAGTTCTAGAATCTATCTCTTTAACAGGTAAGGGAAATGGAAAAAACAAAAAACTGGGCTAAATAACTAAAAGGAATATTGGAATGATTGTATTCCACGGAAAGAACATGAGGGCGTGGGTTGCAGTTCCAGTTTTGCACAAGCCATGCATTCTTGAATCAGTCACTTTGTTTCTTTGAGATACGGTTTCTCATCCGTAAAATGGGGCCAATGTCTGCGTTGCTTAACCCATTAGATTGACAGAAAAATTAAAACAAGAGACGGTACGTGAAAGTGTTTTATAATTTATGAAGTCTATTTAATTATATTGCTCTGCCATCATCATTGCCTTTGGAGTCAAATCGGTTAGGGTTTAAGTCCTAATCTGGTCACTGACTATACCTGGGACGCTGGATCAGGTCACCTAACTTCTCCGTACTTCTACTTAACATTTATAACATGGATGTAACAAATATTTGTTAAAATTGCCTACCCCATAATTTTCATTTATGAATACACACCTGCCCCATGGATTTCAAATACTTTAGAGGTCACCTGACTACATCTTCAGTGTCAAGGGTGAGTCTTGATTGGATTAAGGAAATCAAGGACTCCAGACCACCTTGCCATAGTGATTGATTTACAATGAGCATAATCAGATAACCAAAGAGTCTGGTTCAGAAACAAGCAAATTTATTACCCCACTGTCACCAATGAGAGGCACTGGAGGTTTGCAGGTGAACTGGAGCTTTGGGAAAGAAGCTTCCTAGCTTTCATGATCTAGTATCTAAAAAAAAAAAGTTATATTTCTACTTTTGGCCATGAGGGAATAACTAATACCAGACTAGCCTTCCTATTGTATACAACTAGAAAACTGGGAGATAGATAGATAGATATAGATATATATATAGATATATATAGATATATAGATATATAGATATATATAGATATATATAGATATATATAGATATATATATCTATATATATCTCACAACTATTTCTAGACACCATACAATTGACAGCACAGGATTGTGACACTTGATAGAAGAAAAACAAATGAGTTGAATCCAATGGATTACCCCAGCTTTCTGCATGGAGGCATTTACTAGACACCGACAGAAGGAGGAGGAATGTAAGCAGAGCACAGTGGTCTTAATAAGCTGAGGACACAGAGACCAGAGCTCAGGGAGGCCAAACTGGCTAGAATTTTTATGGAGCACCAGAAAGGAATGAGGTGCATGGATAGATTGCTCCATAAATCTGCATGGGGATCACCTTGAATGTTTGACCAAATAATAAGCTTTTATGTATAGGGTGAGACTACACAAGAATACTTATGTGAAGCTGTAAGTTGAACAACTACCAGAACTTTCACAGTTAAGAAACATTTCTTTTTTCAATATAATTTATTGTCAAACTGGCTTACATACAACACCCAGTGCTCATCCCAACAAGTGCCCTCCTCAATGCCCATCACCCATTTTACCTCTCCCCATCTCCACCATCCACCCTTAGTTTGTTCTCTGTATTTAATAGTCTCTTGTGGTTTACCTCCCTCCCTCTCTGTTTGTAACTATTTTTTCCCCTTCCCTTCCCCCATAGTCTTCTGTTAAGTTTCTCAAGATCCACATATGAGTGTAAAAATATGATATCTGTCTTTCTCTGACAGACTTATTTCACTCGGCATAACACCTTCCAGTTCCATCCCCATTGCTGCAGATGGTATGATTTTAAGAAACATTTCAATCTGAGAGCCAAAGCGGAGAAACCTCACTGAACACTCATAGCATTCATTAGAATCTACAGATGTCTATACTTTAAGAATACGGCTTAGCCCTAGAACAAAGGCTACCTTCGACATGCTCAAACAGAGCTTTAAAAATGCCTTGAAATGATAAAAAAAAAAAATAACTAGAAGTAAATTAATCGCTTTCCAAAATAAAATCCAACACTGATTAAAGGAAAGCAACAAAATCTAGACACTCAACAAGGTAATCATCACAATGCCCAGAATCCAATAAAAATTTTTATACATGCTCAATATCACTAGTAAATAGGTAAATGTAAATCAAAACTTCACACCCACTAAAATGGCCATAATATGAAAATACGGAAAATAACAAGGGCAAAGGTATGGAAAAATTCCCACATTATAATGGAAATGTAAAGTGGAACAGACACTGTGAAAAATGGCTTGGTGGCTTTTCATTGAATTAAACATAAAATTAGTATATGACTTAGCAATCCTACCTCAAGATATATACCAAAAAATTGAAAACAGATGTTCAAACAAAACTTGCACATGAATGCGCATAGCAACACTATTCACAATAGCCAAAAGGTAGAAACAACTCAAATGTACATCAATTGATACATGGGTAAACACAATGTGGTATGTCCATTCAATGGAATATTATTTAGTCATGAAAAGAAATGAAGTACTGATACATGCTATGACATGAAAACTTGAAAACATTGTACTAAGCCAAACACGAAAGATCACATATTCTATGATCCCGTTTATATGAAATATTCAGAATAAGCAAATACATAGAGACAGAAAGCAGATTAGTGGTGACCAGGGGCTGGGAAAAGGAAATTAGGAATAATTACTTAATGGGTATATGTTGCCTTTTGGGGTGAAAAAAATTGTTCTGACACTAGATAGAGGTAACGGTTGCAAAACACTGTGAATATACTTAATGCTACTGAATTGTACACCTTAAAATAGTTAAAACGGTAAATTTTATGTTATGTATGCTTTACTACATTTAAAAAAAAATCTTTATTTATTTATTTTGAGAGAGAGAGAGAGAGAGAGCCAGGGAGGGCTAGAGAGAGAAGAGAGAAAGAATACTAAACAGGTTCCACACTGTCAGCATGGAGCCCAACACAGGGCTTGATCTCAGGAACTGTGAGATCATGACCTGAGCTGAAATCAAGAATCAAAGCTTAACCGACTGAGCCACCCAGACACCCCTGCTTTACCACAATTTTTAAGAATTATTACTATATGTGTCAAGAAGTAGGAAAATTCTTGTGGTTTTTTTTCCCCCTTGTTTGGAATTTGTATTATAAAACAGAGAAAAATCAGACAATAGGAACAAATCCATGGATGAAAGAGACGACAGGATAAGCAGATAAGGACTTTAAAACAGTAATTATAACTACATGAAATTATTGCATTAGTTATCTGTTGCTGTGTAACAAATGAACCCCAAATTAGCAGCATAAATAGCAAACACTTATTATCTCATATTTTCCAAGAATCAGAAATTCAAGAGTAAATTAGCTGGTGCTTCTGGCTGAGAACCTAATGATTCCTTATGTATTTAACATGACAAATTTGAGAGTAAATATAAAAGACAGCAAAATATAAAGGGCAGTCAAAGTAAACATGGCAAATACAGAAGTAAAATGGCAAATGTGGCGGTAAATATGAAAAGATCTTTGCTGGGGGCACCCGACTGGCTCAGTCGGTTGAGTATCCAACTCTTGACTGCAGCTTAGATTGTGATCTCAGGGTTGTGGGATCAAGCCCCACACCAGGCTCCACACTGAGCATGGAGCTTGCTTAAGATTCTCTCCCTCTCCGTCTGCCCCTCCTTTGTGCACGCATGCTCTCTCTCTCTCTCTCTAAAATAAATAATAAGTTTTTAAAAATTAAAAAAAAAAGACCTTTTCTGTTTTTTAGATTTCTTTAAAAGATAATTGGGCGGGTTGCAGCAGAGTAAGTCCCCTCCCTTCTACAGAAAACAACTATAAAACTTACACAGGAATATAGTGCTGAGACATTTATCCCAAGACAAAGACCCGAAAAGACTCAGACAAGGAAGCAGAAAGCTTGTGTGTCACTTCCTACAGGAGACACAAGGATCACTAGGTAAGGTTTCCCTGGTTATGTCACATGCTAGAATAATCTCAGGAGAAAAGCAATAGGGTTCACGTAAGGAACTTAGATGAGACCCTTCTTAGCACACACTGGGGAAAGAATGAAGGTCAAGAGAAATAGTGTTGGTATATGAATCTATTTTTAGACTTGTTTGCAAATCAAAAATTCTCTATTAGATCACCGAGAAAAAAGTGAAATATCTGTCCCTATGGAGCTGAACATGGAGCGAAATTCTAAAATCCTCCGTCTAGCAGCCCTTACATGTCATCAAACTGATCTCCTTCCAGCCAGTTGGGATGCTTCCAGCAACTGATAACCAAGAGGCACTTGAGAGCTGTGGGAAGTCTCTCCAGACAACTTTCTTAGACAATGTCATTAAGCTTCTTGTTTCCATGAGCACCAAATTATTTGTTTTAAAAAGATTTCCTATGACCTCACATGTTTTTCAGTTTTTGGACCTTTCATGTCTCACTTAGAAAGTCAGCACAGCCCATGTCTGAGCAAAGTAACATGATATGACGGAAGAACTGGGTCTGAAGCCCACGCCGGTCGTGCTGGGGACCAGGAAATCGCGGAAGCACGTGAGTGCTCACCATGAGGGCAGAACACGGCAGGTGCCTGGAGGTGCGTGTGGGAATTTTCAGGGAGAATAAATTTCCCAAAAACCAAGTGAAACAAATTAAGATTTAAAAATTCACCGATGCTAGATTCTGACGACATCAATTAAGGGTTAAACCTCTTCTGCTGTCCAGGGTCAGTGTGGTTAAAACCTCCCGCCTTCTTTGGGATTCAGATGAATTTACCAACCCTCTCCTGCATGGATTCCCAGCCCTCGATGTACAATGGAATCACCTGGGAAGCCTCAAAAACTTCCCATTCCTGGGACTCATTCCCAGAAATTCTGACTTAGTGGCTCTAGAGTGAGCCTGGGCTTCAGCTTAGTGTAATAGTCCCCTGCTGATTCTCATAGTGCAGCGAAGTTTGAGAACTAGGTCCGTACTGCTTTGTTACATGAAGTGTGGTCTGAGGAGCTTGTTCGAAATGCAAATCGCAGGCAACATCTGGATCCACAGAATTGAATCTCCACCTTTTAATAAAACTCACACGTAACTCAAATGCAAACTCAGTGTGAGACATGCTCGACTTTTCTGATCCTCCTTCCATTCTTCAGAGTAGTGCTTACCCTGGGCTTTACATTAGAATCATCTGGAAGGTCTTTTAAAAAACACTGATGTGTGTGTCCTCCCTCCAGAGATTCGGATAAAGTGTGGGTCAGGCATGGTTTTAGGTGGGTTTATTTTTCATTTTTTTTTTTCAGTTTATTTATTTATTTTGAGAGGGAGTACGTAAGTGTGCACAAGCTAGGGAGGGGCAGCGAGAGAGGGAAAGAGAATCCCAAGCAGGCTCTGCACACTGTCAGTGCAGAGCTCCACATGGGGCTCAAACTCACGAACTGTGAGATCATGTCATGAGCCGAAGTTGGACACTTAACTGACTGTTAAGTCGCCTTAACAGGCACCTCTTTTTCATTAAAAAAAAAAAAAACTTTCCAAGGGATTTTAATATACATTCAGGGCTGAGAGCCATTGCTATAGAAAGAGAATTTTTTCTTCTTTTAATGTAACAGCCTTCGATGTAAAGTGACAATTTCTGTTAAAAATTTAGTTCCCCTGGAAAAAGTAATACTTTAGGCTATTTTTCGTCATTGGTTATCAAACGTTAATGTGTAAAGGCAGCCACTGCATTGCTTATTCAAAATGCAGATTCCAAGCATCTCAACTTCAGGGAGTTTCCTTTGGTAAATCGGGAATGGGGCCCAGAATCTGCAATTTTTACAAGCCCCAGTTGGAACTCTGATGTGTGTGGTCTTTGTGTCATAGTTTGAAAATCACTGTTTTAGCTTGGCAGAAGAATCAGAGAATAGACTTTGACGGGAGAAAAGGAGAGAAAGGGGAACATCTAAGTCCCAAGAGTACAGGGTGAGGGAACAGAAAGAAGTAATGCAGGCAAAGCGAAAGATGGAGCCCCAAAGGTCACTGAGAGAAAGATGGAACTGTGTGGCACAATCCCTAGGAATGAGCCGTGAAGATCAAGGCTATGGGTACAGGTTACTTCCTGTCCGAGTAACTCCATGCTGCCTGAGGAACACTAGCATGCCTAAGTGCAATGAGCATCCTCTTGGAAATCTCAAGAGAGGGAGACAATGTAGGCTTTTAACTGTTGCTTCCCAGAGTTCCTGAGGTTTTCCTTGTCCCTTCTGACCCACCAGATTAAGAATTAGAAGAAACAGAAGAACCCGACTTGAAAGAACACTGTTGAAAACCCCAAATCCGTCAATGCACTTTGTCTTATAGAAGCAAAGTGTGTGAACAACTGTAGGTTGAGTTCTTGTAAATCAAATGATATTTTGGATCCTTATGCAACATCACTAATGATCAGAAAATGGCAACTCAAACCACAATCAGATATCAACTCACACCCATTAAGATGTCTATTATCAGATTTTAAAAAATGTGTTTAAGTAATCTCTATACCCAACATGCAGCTGGAACTCACAACCCCAAGATCAAGAGTTGCATGCTCGACCAAGCCAGCCAGGCTCCCTGGGATGTCACTATCAAAAAGACAAGAGACAACAAGTATTGGTGAGGATGTAGAGAAAGGAGAACACTTGTGTACTATTAGTGGAAATGTACAGCCTTTATAAAAAATACTATGGAGCTTCATTAAAGAGTTAAAAATAGAACTATCTTATGATCCAGCAATCCTACTTCTGAGTCTATATCCTAAGGAAGTTAAATTAGTATCTCAAAGAGATATCTGCACTCCCATGTTCATTGCAGCATTATTCACAGTGACCAAGATATAGAAACAACCTAAGCCTGTATCAATGAATAAATGGATAAAGAAAATGGAATATTATACAGCCATAAAAAAGGAAATCTTATCATTTGCAACCGTAGTTCACATGAATGAATCTAGAGGACGTTATGCTAAGTGAACTAAGCTAGACACAGAAGACAAATACTCTATAATTTCACTTATATGTGGAATCTAAAAAAGTCAACTCACAGAAAGAGATTAGACAAGATTGCCAGGGGCTAGGTAGAAATGGGGTCAATGGGGAGATGCTGGTCAAAGGTAATAAACTTGCAGTTATAAGATGAATAAGTTCTGGGGATCTACTGTACAGTATGGTGACTACAGTTAATACTATATTATATACTAGGAAGTCGAGGGGTGCTTAGGTGGCTTAGTCGGTTAAGCATCTGAGTCTTGATTTTGGCTCTGGTCATGATCTCACAGTTCATAAGTTCAAGCCCCACATCAGGCTCTATCCTGACAGTGTAGAGCCTGCTTGGAATTCTGTCTCCCTCTCTCTCTGCCCCTCCCTTGCTTGCTTTTTATCTCTCTTGCAAAATAAATAAAAATAAAACTTAAAAACAATCATATACTAGGAAGTCGCTTAGAGAATAAATCTTAAGTATTTTCACCCCTTCCCACACACAAAGGTAACTATGTGAGGTGATGGATATGTAAATTAGCTTAATTGTGGCACCATGTATATGCATATCAAATTATCATATTGAATACCTTAAATACATACAATTTTTATTTGTCAGCTATACCTCAATAAAGCTGATAGGAAAAATCACCACAGCAGGGGGAAAAGGCTTGCAATTTTAAAAAAATCTCCTGATAAATTCTGCTTATCTGATTTTCTTAATGAAGGACATATATTTAATATTAACAGTTCAGGGGGTCATTACTGGGTTAAATGGGAAAATGCATTTAACACATTAGGACAGTACCTGGTACCTAGAAATTTTTTTTAAAATGTTAGATATTATTTTTACTATGATGATGGAATTTGTCTAATCCATACCTCAGAAGTCCAATCTATACCTTTCCACCTCAGGGGTCATAACTAGTCCTAGAAGGCTTATAAGATTTATGTCTATTATACAAGAGCTTGCAGACAGGAACACAATCAGGCAAAACCACAGTCTGTCAATGATTGACCAAATGATAACTCCTTAGAGACGGTGGAAGTGAGTAGAACAGCACTGATTCTTTTTTCCCTAACAAATCCATTCATAAACCATTTGGTCTCATTCAATGAGAGCTTACTGCAAAAGCACAGGGATTTAAATCTCATGAAATCCCTAATTGTTATTAGTTACACTTCATTAATGGGAAAGGCCCAGAAAAGGACAAAGCAACTACTAAAATCTGGGTCTGTCTCCCTAGACCAGGTTGCAACCACTCTATACCTTCCCCTTCCTAAGCGTCCCAACAAATGTTTACTTTGCCACACTATCAAAATATGCAAAGACAAGTTGTTTGTAAGGCGACACTCCGCGAAGTTAAAATGAGACCTCTACCCCCTGAACCAATCTCAGGTTACAGAATGTAAAGCTCTTTTTCTTAAAAGTCAGGTTCCAAACAAGTTGGAAATGTACCAGCTATTCATTAAGGGGCTCAAGAGACCTCTCAGTTCAGCTGAGCCTGATTTACCTCTTTATGAAGTAACATTCTTAATGATGAGCTGGGGTGTCAGGCAGAGCTAGAAGATCGTCAGCTTACTCACTGGAGGACTCCATTAACAGTCTGAGCCCCTGTCCTACCAACTTGAACTCACATCTGCCTGTCTTCTTCCACCCTCAGCACCCTGTGCCCATCGGCAGCCCTGACTCTACAGACGCCCTGGTGCCAGACCCCCGGTGCTTCTTCTGGGAAGGGTGCACAGCCACAATGGGATAATTTGATATATGTATACATTGTAAATTGGTCATCACCATCAAGCTAATTAACACATCCACCACCTCACACAGTTACCTGTTTGTGTGTATCTGTGTCTGGTGAGACCATTTACAATTTATTCTCTTAGCAGCTTTCAAGTATATGATACGTTATTATTAACTATAATCACCATGCTGTACATTAGATCCTCAGAACTTAATCATCTGATAACTGGCACTTTGTACCCTTTGACCAGCATTTCCTCACTTCTCCCACCCTAGCCCGTGGCAGCCTGCATTCTAGTCTCTGTTTCTGTGAGTCACTTTTTTTAGATTCCACACATAAATAAGATCATATGATCCCTCCCTTCATTCCTAGTCATGGCACCCTATCTGTATTTGCTGCATCCCAGGGTGGAGGTTGGAGGCCCCATTACACTAGCTGTCCCTGTGGGTGTTCTCCAATATGGGGGGGGCTGACATTTGGTGGGGATTTGCACCCAGAGGAGGACCACAAAATGACATTCGCAAAGCCAGGTAAGCCAGCCAATGATTGGAGCACTTAAGGAAATGAAATCCCAGCAGGATTCTGATTTTCCTCCTTAATTAGCTTCCTCCATTCGCTTAGGCATTTGTTCCCTTAGCAAGATCCTACCCCATGAACTTCCCTTTGTCTTGGCTCAAGGGTGCTTAAGTAAATACCTGGGAAGGAGATCGCCCGGTAGCTTGAGAATGCTTTTTGCAGTCCACAGCAGGCTCCCTGGCCAGACAGCTTCTACTAATGCTAATTGGACTGCTGTGTCACACTTTCTGTCCCCAGGAGAGATGCTGCTCTGCCTGCCTGAGCTCTTGCCAAAGGAGTACTGAGTTTCTGCTCAAAGAACTTCCGTAAATGTGTGTTTATGCCCAGCCAGTCTCCCGAGGGGTCAGCAGGTGTTTATTTCAGCCACATTAAAGGACTTGTTTTCCCATGACTTCTAGGTGTTCTGAAATGGAAAGGTCAAAGGACAAGCAGAATAAACCCATAACTATAATAATAGGAATCCCATTTTTAAAAGTCAGGTTAAAGCAACTCAAATTATTGATCAAATAGAACCAATATTAACTCTACAAATAAATGTTATAAATCTAATCACCAGGTTAAAGTTAGAATCACACATATTAAGAAAATAACACTGAAATCCTTAGATTCTCTCTGTTTCTATCACAACAGCCTCTCCCTGTCCTGAACTTTGATGGTTCCACTGCACTGTCAGGGTTTATTGCTACATTGATTTTTTTAAACAAGAAAATGGAGAAAGTTTAGAGAAAGGAGAAGTGGGGAGGGAAGAGGAATCTTTTTACTTTTTCTATATTAGGGAACCTGAATCTATTTCTATAGCTGAATTATGCTTCCAGGCAAAATACTGCTGGATAATGCAATGCAGAATGCTACAGTTGAAATGTTTATCTCTGTTTCCTTCATGTTGGATGAAGCTAGGAATTCATTCATTCATCGATCACTATATACTATGGTTGGGATGAACATATATATGATTTATTATCCAAATGGGGATAGTCTAGAGAATGAAAAAGATGCTTCATTATTTCTACCAAGACGAAAGGATACACCAGGACTGTCGTAAACAAAATGGGCACTGTCTGTATACCTGATATAAAATCAGAAAATACCAATGGGGTGGGTAAAAGATCTGTTCATCATTCCTCGGTTCAAAACTCAGTGCTAACTCCCACCTATTCTCAAAACACCAAGAGGTTCTGGTAAAACCAATTGGTTCTTTCATGTAAAATAAAAACATGTGCTTAGGTCTTTCAACCACTGATTTTTCTGACTTGAAACAATTCTCTTAACCTAAGTAGGATCCAATTTCTCTCCTATTATTTCTGAGAACAGATCGAATTTTGATAGGTAATTCTATATTTAATTACACTGATAGACGATGAGCAGCTCATGGAGACCTAATCTGACCAAAACAAAAACAAAAACAAAAACAAAAACAAAAACAAACTACTATTCTCCTTCAAAAATGAGGAAACTACTGTCTCACCATTCAAGTGAATGTGACACAGATGGTGGAGACCTATTTTAAATTGTCAAGCAAGACAAAGTACAAAAAATCATGTATTTATGTTTGTATACATACATGTGCATACAAATAAAAATACATACGTTCAGTTTGGGACAGACTTGAGCATAACTGATGTTAGTTCATAGCTCATGTTTTCATAAAACAGCATTTATAGTTTAGAAATAAATTTTGCCCACCTTATCACCGTTGATTCTCACAACAGCTGGCTTAGATAGTATCACTATTCCTGGTTTACAGTTGAGGAAATAAACTACTACAGATAGACACAGACTGGCACTTCTCACCCTGATTCCATCACTCTTGCAATAAAACAATAACTCATTACAGATGTTGAAGTAACAACATTTTCCAAAATTCCTTACGCTTCCATCAAACTTAAAAACCCTTCAAAGTATTTTCACATTTACTCACTATACTTAAAGGGACTACTACGTGCCATGCACTGACTAGAGTCTGGAGGGAGACACGCAGATGAATAAAACTGTCCCTGAGTATAAGGAACTGGAAATCTGATGTGTAAGACAGACAAGGATGGGGCGCCTGGGTGGCGCAGTCGCGTAGGTGTCCGACTTTGGCTCAGGTCATGATCTCATGGTCTGTGTGCTGTCAGCGTGGAGTCCGCTTGGGATCCTCTGTCTCTGTCTCTCTCTGCCCCTCCCCCACTTAGGAGCGTCATTCTCTCTCTCTCTCTCAAATATAAATAAACATTTTTGAAAAGGCAGACTAGGAAACTGGTCCAGTTCAGTTGATAAGTAAAATGAAGGAGCTGCAAAATATGCCGTGAGCCACACAGAAAAGAGCAAAAGGGCACGAAGGCTGGGCTGTGGGGACCACACAAGGCATCACAAGGATGTAACGCTTGCAAGAAAAATGGGAGTTTGCCAGAAGGACAAAGTGCACAAATGCTCATGACCTCGAGTCAGGGAACATCAGGTTATGTAAAAGCAACAGTACGTTGGTTTGTAAATAGTTGTGGCAAAGGATGTATTTCAGGATAGGTTGCTGGATAATCGTTAAGGCCCAGGATGGGAGCCTGGAATGTTTGGCTAGGGAAGTTGACATTCCTCTTATAGGCTTAGGGTGCCAACAAAAGGAGAAGGAAGTGAGATGGGATACAGTGAGACACTCAGGGAAGCAAGTGCACTAGGCTTGGTTGGGACCTAATTTTAAAAGAATGAAGAGGAAAGCATTGCCAGGAAGTAAATGTTTTTAAGACAGAAGTCGGTAGGATTCAGGGTCTGGATGTGGAAGATGAGAGCTGAGAAGAAAGCAAATGTGCCCCTAAATTCTTTGAGGAGATGGGTGATTAAGTTCATGAACCCAGATGGGGCACATAGAGGGATGAGCGGATTTCCAAGGGATACTAAGAAGTTCAGTTTTGCACATATTGAGTATAAGGGGCCTATCAAGCTGTCAAGTGGGAAGACCTAGAGGGAGCTGACAATAGACTTCTACAGCTCAAGAGAAAATTCTAGGCAGTAGTTTCAGCTCTGAGTCTTTAATGAGAGGCCATAGGTGAGGCAAATATAGAAGGGCCTTCACTGAAGAGGGGAACAGAAGAATCTTTCCATTGGGGAGAGGGAGGAGGAGTTTTAAACAATAGAAGGTCATTATAGTGTTTCGTATTATTAGAAAGGTAATTAGTTGGAAATAGGTGTTTCAATTAAAATGTAGCGAAAAAACTACCCCCCCCCTTGTTTTATTAGGAAATATATACAAACCTCCACACTATTTCCCCTTAAAAAATGGACTTTGAACCACATATATGGGAAAACAAGATTGGAGGAGATCTTTCTTCCATGATGTCAAACTGACGAATGTGTGGTGACCTTTCATAGGGAGAGATGCACTAGGGAAAAAGAGGCATATTTCTAGAAGCCCCATAGGATTGACCTTCCAAGTTTCCCGACAGTTCCAAGACACCCTCTGAGATCACAACATTTCATTCAGCTCCTCCATGTCCTTGTATCTAAACAAACAGTTTCAACTTCCACCACCCATGTTCTCATCCCTTTCAAATATCAGATGTAGATTTCCCCATGGCCGGCAATAAAGCCAAAGAATGACTGAACCCCCTAGTTAGCCCTGGGAAACGGGCCACACAATAAGGAAGAAGGAGGTCATTTCCCTAAGCGTCTTGTAGTGAAGTCACATTTGGCTGGGTCCCGATTGCACAAATGGCCTGTGAGACTGGATCGCATCATCTCAAGAAATGGCTTACTATGGTGTGAATATAGTTCTAACCTTGGGCCACATTATGGGCTGAACTGTCCACTGCCACCCCCACCCCAAAATTCACATGTTGAAGTTTTAACCCCCGGTACCGCAGAAGGTAGTTGTATTTGGAGACAAGGTCTTTAAAGAGTCAATTAGGTTAAAATAAGGTCTTTAGGGTGGACAGTAACCCAATATGACTGGTGTCTTTATAAGAAGAGATTTGGGTGCTGATGTGCACAAAAGAAAGACCATGGAAGACCATAGCAGAAAAGTGGTCACCCGCAAGGTAAGAAAAGAGGCCCCAGAAGAAACCAAACCTGCTGACATCTTGATTAGTCTTGGACCTCCAGCCTCCAGAACTGTGAGAAAATAAATTTCTGTTGTTTAAGTCACCTAGGCTGTGATGTTTTGTTATGCAGCCCTAGAAACCAATAAGGCAATTACAAATGTGGTATAAAATATGTGCCAAGGATTTCCCAAGACGCAGTTAAATGGAAAAAAAAAATCAGCCTTATTTTATGGTTAAGAGTATTGATGATGCACAATTGTATTGTGTAAAAATCTGTTAATCAATTACTAAGTTCTACAGAAGTCTGACAATCCAGGAGAGAAGCTTGTCGGGGTACTTGGGTTTTGTATCATCTTTGCTACAGAACTCACTGACAGTGAGTGGCATTACATCTTGTCTGTGGCTTGGACGGGATTTGGCCCGTGTCTCTTGTACGTTAAGATGTAGTGAACTGCTTTAGGCAGATTGTATTGAGTTTATTCTCCAAAACTCTTACATTTGAAAACACAACACTCTGAATATATTATGACATTTTAAAAGCAGAAAAAACCACTCGTGGATAACATCTCTGCTTGTGGGACCAATCATTTTTTCCCCTTTCCTTTCCCATTCAATTTGTCACCAAAGTCCTATTGGATACAACTTTTGAAATAGGCCTCACCTCTGTTTTCCCCACCCATACTGACTGTGACTGCCTTTGTTCAAAACTTTGTAATTTCTGGCCCATTCTATTATCCACCTAACTAAACTTTTCGAAGGGAATGCAACGTTGTGGAAAGTCGCTGAGTTAGAGTCCCAGCTCTGCCATTTACAAATTGTGTGACCTCCCCCAGACAGAAGCCTCAAATTTTCATGATTAAAACAGAGGTAATAACAGTACTCTCCTCACAGGGCTGTTGGAAAATTTCGTGAAATAACAAGTAAAAAGTATTTGGCATGGTACATAGTAGAATACTCAGAAAATATTATGTATACTATTATTAACCTTTTAAAATACATCATCGCCTTACAACGTTTGGTCATGCTCTCTTCTGATAATTCCACCAGCCAAGATTTTCTTGTGCTTGGCTTTCTTGTAATTGATATATTTTTTAAGCTCTTATTTTTATTTATTTATTTTTTTAAGTTTACTTATTTATTTTGAGAGAGAGAGAGCATGAGCTGGGGAGGGGCAGAGAGAGAGGGGAAGAGAGAGAATCCCAAGCAGGCTCCGTGCTGCCAGCGCAGAGCCCGATGCGGGGCTCGAACTCATGAACTGTGAGATCCTGACCTGAGCTGAAACCAAGAGTTGGACACTTAACCGACTGAGCCACCCAGGCACCCCTGTAATTGGTATTATGAACTCAATAGACACGCTGAATTTCCTGTTTCCAATATCACAAGTTCCTCCCACCCGCCTGAGTCTCCTCAATGACGGGACCCAAGCTCCCCATGTGAAAACCCCAGCCCTAACTGACTGGGCTTTCCCAAGTCCCCATTATAACCCAGTCTCCCTGTGACACAAAGCTCCTGAGTTCTTTTTCCAAAGGGCAGCACTCAGCTTTCCAATCCTTCAAGTGGCCTCTTCCGGTTTGAGCTGAAGCCCAGATGCCTCCATGCAGCCCACGGTGCCTTCATCAAACAAGCAACCTGTGCCTCCACACACTGCCCCCCAGCCCTGAGGCCCAGCACAGGGCCTAACGAACAGCAGGTACTCAGTAAATGTTTGGTCAATGAGAGGAATACCTGAGAAACACACGTGAGCATCAGCCTATCGTAGCAGCTTCCCGGGGCTGCCCTAACAAACTACCACAGATTTCGAGGCTTAAAACAACAGAAAGTTCTTATCTCGAAGATCTGAAGCCCAGAAGTCGGAGATCAAGGTGATGGCAGGACCACGCTCCCTGTAAAAGCTCCAGGGGAGCTTCCTTGCCCTTCCTTGCCCTTCCTTGCCTCTTCCAGCTTCTGGTGGCCCTAGCTGTTCTTTGGCCTCCGGCTATATCCCTCCTGTCTCTGCCTGTGTCTTCACGTGGCCTTCTTCCATGTCTCTTCTGTGTCTCTGTGTCTCAGTTTCCCTCTCTTGTGTAAGAACACCAGTCAGTGGACTTAGGACTCACCCTAAAACCAGGATGACCTCATCTTGAGATGCTTAACGCAGAGTCCCTACTTCTTACTAGAGCCACGTTCACAAGTACCTGGGGTTAAGACTTGGACATATCTTTTTGGGAAACACAACTACAAACTATAGTCAACAAACTGTAACAGTCAAGAGTAAGAGAGGTCAACAGGTGAGGTGTGATTAGAAAACAGAGAACTTTGACCGTGGTCAGGAAGGAAATGGTATTTTGTTCTGCGGGTCAGAGACAAGAGCTGTGTGGGTGCTGAGCATGCCATCTGGTGAGAGGCCTCGAGCAAGCCCAGGGGACCAGGGGAACACTTTTTTCTGCCCAGCTCTCTCATTTCAGGTCCACTTGTTAATGGTTTTGGTTTTGTCCTATGAAGTATTGTTTATTAATAAGGCAACTTAGAGAAAAGAAAAATCTGTTATATTTCCATTATGTTAATATACTCTCTGCATTTTAAATTTCGTTTCATATTTTTCAAAATTACACCTGCACGAAACTCAAAGTTTATAAGGTTTGTTACCAAAATAAAAATAAATCACAAACAAAAAAATAAAACAGCAAACCTTTGTACCAGAGATCCCTCCCATGTCCTGCTGCCCAAAGACAACTGCTTTAAAGAATCCTCAGTTGTTGAGGGTTGATGGGGGGTGGGAGAGAGGGGAGGGTGGGGGATGGGTATTGAGGAGGGCACCTTTTGGGATGAGCACTGGGTGTTGTATGGAAACCAATTTGACAATAAATTTCATATATTAAAAAAAATAAAAATAAAAAAAATTAAAAAAAAAGAATCCTCAGTTGAGGGGAAACCGGGTGGCTCAGTCTGTTGAGCATCTGACTGCAGCTCAGGTCATGCTCCCACATTTCGTGAGATCAAGCCCTGCTTCAGGCATCGGGCTGACAGTGCAAAGCCCACCTCGGATTCTTTGTCTCCCTCTCTCTGTGCCTCCACAGCTTGTGTTCTCTCCCTCCCTCTCTCTCTCTCAAAAATAAACAAACAAAATTTTTTTTGAAAAAGTCCTCAGCTTATTCTTTAAATGTTTACTTCTATATGTCTCGATAGCATGCTTATCATAATATTTCTTGATTTCTCAGTTATTTATTGGATGGCTGCACCTTTGCCTCCACTGCTTTGCATCTCTCCCCCACTTCCCCTATCACTCACACACACACACACACACACACACACACACACACACACAATCACACATGTCCTATCTCCTTGTACTCTCGAAATGTTTATGTATTAATTTTAGTTAGAACAACAGTCAGTTTTTACATTACTTACAGTTGAGCCAGGAAATATGCTATAATTACTCGTTGCATTCTTAAACAACTCTGCCTTCTACACTATTAATAATTGTATTTTGCTCTATTTTCTATATATTCATCACTAATGGATTTTCAAATGCTTCTCCATTGTCTAAATCTCCTTTTAAGACTCTGTTAATTTTGGGGTGCCTGGGTGACTCAGTCGGTTAAGTGCCCGACTTCAGCTCAGGTCATGATCTTACAGTTCATGGGTTTGAGCCCTACGACGGGCTCTGGGCTGACATCTCAGAGCCTGGAACCTGCTTCAGATGCTGTGTCTCCCTCTCTCTCTCTCTGCCCCTCCCCTGCTCACGCTCTGTCTCTCAAAAATAAATAAACATTAAAATTTTTTTTTAAAAAAGACTGTTAATTTCTTCTTTTGGAGCCTTATCTCCTGGAGCCAGCTGCTGTGTTTTCACTGGTCCACTACTCCCTTCTGCCAGCTACACAGTTGCCGCCCTGGGCCCTCACCTTGAGGATGCCCTTCACCTCCGTCTCCCATGGGATTTCCTGTTTCCCAGTCCCATGTCTTCCTTTTTATTATTTACTCTCTCATTGTGGTGGAGCATCTCCTTCAATAAATTCCAGAGAAAGGATGCTTTGATCGTAAATTCTCAGGGACCCTTCATGTCTGAAAACACCTTCAGTCTATTTCATATTTAATGGATATTCTCCTAAGAATAGAATCTTGGTTGAAAATAATTTTCACTCAGAGTCTATAAGAAAAGCCTCTATTAATTTCTACCTTTCGGGGTGCCTGGGTGGCTCAGTTGGTTGGGCATCCAACTTTGGCTCAGGTCATGATCTCACGGTCTGTGAGTTCAAGCCCTGTGTGCTGACGGCCCAGAGCCTGGAGCCTGCTTCGGGTTCTGTGTCTCCCTCTCTCTCTGACCACCCCCCCTTCATGCTCTGTCTCTCTCTGTCTCACAAATAAATAAATGTTAAAAAAATTTTTAAAAAAATTCTACCTTTCTCTGTTGCTGTTAAGAAAACCAAAGTCATGTAGTGCCAACATCTTCACCCAGCTACCCCCCTCTACCTCCAAGCTTCTAGGACTTTCTCTTTGTTGCCAGAGTTCTGTAATTTCATGATTACGAGGGTACCAGCCAAGGGCAGGAAACTACCATACTCCCAGATGAAAGTTTTTTAGACTTTTTAATAAAGGAACTGGTGACCTAGGCTGTGATGAAGGGAACCCAGGGATTTGGAGGCACTTCAGGACCAGCAAATGCAGAAAGCTAATAGAACAATCTGACAGGGAGGGGCAGTGGCAAGGGGAGAAATATCTGTATCAGATTCTGCTTGTGTGCTGTCGCCCTGGACAGAGAGTTGCACAACAGGAACCATAGCAGCAACAGGAGTGGTCGCTGCTAGGACTGTGTATGATCTTGTCATAGTCTGCATCATCCAGTTGTGATAAGAGCAGAACCACATTTGCGTGCTCACTCACATGGTCTCCCAGTGAGTACCGGGTGCCCACCGGCTGCATATTGGTCTCTGGCTTATCAGATACTCCTTCCTACGTTCACACAGCAAAAAAAAAAAAAAAAAAATTCTTCCTTTGCAGCATACGAGGGTATATGTTAGATGTGGATATGGGAGGAAGATTGATTGGTAGAAGAACTTAGGTATTGCAACTTAGTTGGTAGAAAGAAGAAAGGCCAGCTTGTCCAACTAGAAGGAAGTGTAGTCTGGGGGCCACTCCTCCAGGGCCATGTTCCTTTGGGTAAAAAGAACACAAACGATTGTATTTGTATCTGGAAGGCCTGATAGATAGCTCTTGCAGGTAAAACCTACGTGGACAGATCCTGAAGAAGAAACACCATCCATAGGATCCAGGATGGGCCAACATATATGCCCAGAGGGCCAATGGCCTCTATGAAAGTATCTTTGTATGAGCTATAGAAAGGCTACCCTTCTGTAGAGACATTAGAAAAAGATGCCCACTCTGGACAGATCCATCTGGGGAGCACAGCTCGATGAGCAGAGCAGGGCTAGATGTCACCCGCCATTTCTTCCTTGGGTCAGGCAACTTTGTCACATGGACAAACTTTACATCTATTTAAAGTGGCCCTGGGTTCTCATTTACAGATGAAATACAGCAAATTTGTTAGGGTATGGACCATGACCACAGGGCACCATAGCACCAGATAAAGGGGGTCTATTGTCACCCTCCCAGAGCTGACTCAGAGTAAAATAATAACAGCAGATTCTTGGAAGCTAAAAATGCAGGCAGATGAATGGTAACCAAGTTAGCAGACCCAGGAAAGGTGAATCCTAAATGAGCGATGAGGAAAGTCAGGTCACCATCAGAGTTACACCACAAATAGATCCTTGCCACAAACAGAATTCCCAAAATGCCATCAGAATTCCCATTCCAAAGGGGATAAGACATGGCTTCCCCATTTCCCTCATATGTTCTTTACTTTGAACCAAGCTTCATTTACAGTCACAAGAGTGTTGTTTTTCAAGGGAGGCCACCAAAAGCCTGGTAGGGACCCTGCTAGCCCTGTGGAGCAGACGAAAAGAGCATAGAAAGCCCACGCAGCATTTAGCCTCCTCTGATACCTTGAGCTGAGGTGGGATGGGGGAGGTGGTTTGTAGGACCAGCAGACAGAGGGATGGGTTTGTAATCTCCAAGTGGGGCTACAGAAGCTACAAAGTCTTTGGTAGAAGAGTTCCAAGGCAAAGTAACCTCTGACATCCCTTGTCACCCGGGTTTTCAGAAGATTGGAACAACACGGTCCGTTATGCTTCCCAGGAAGCTTGTGGCTACAGGGACTTTGGCAAACCACCAGTCTATATCTCCTGCTGTTCCTATCTCATCCTCCCAGGCCCTGAGAAAAGGTTTCATAAGGAGCTCATTTTCCCATCCCTGACCACTTAACTCAGCTAGGAAGAAAGAATACTCAGAACGGTAGATCATAAGTCTAAGTTTTGTGGGTAGCCCTCACTGTGGCATTGCATTTAACATTTTGTGACAGCTCCATATGGCCACTGGAGAGACATCCGAGAACATGAAGGTCTTTAGCCTTCCCCAATATTTCAGCATTAGAGTCCCTGAGATCTCTTCAGGAGATCCATAGGTCAAAACTATTTTCATAATACTAAGATATCATGCCTTTTTCACTGCACCCATATTTGGGCTGATGGGACAAAAGCAATGGTAGATAAAATTGTTGGCACAAATCAAGGCAGGGACAGCACAGCGTACCAGGAGCCTAGTAGTCACTGTACCCTTCACTGCCACACATTCACAGGAGGGAAAGCCAGTTTCACTTTAAAATGTCTTTGAAGAAGCAGTAAAAAGTAGAACCTTCATTAACCCTTGATTCTTTTTTTTTTTTTAAACATTTAACGTTTATTTATTTTTGAGACAGAGAGAGACAGAGCATGAACAGGGGAGGGGCAGAGAGAGAGGGAGACACAGAATCCGAAACAGGCTCCAGGCTCTGAGTGGTCAGCACAGAGCCCGATGCGGGGCTCGAACTCGCAGACCGCGAAATCATGACCTGAGCCGAAGTCGGACACTTAACCGGCCGAGCCACCCAGGCACCCCAACCCTTGATTCTTTTAATTCAGAATTTTTAATTCTGTCGGATGAATTTGGCTGTATGCATGAAGCTTAACACATAGAAAGTAACGTTTGTCTCAAAGAAACACACTTGTGCAATTTTGAGTTTCAAGCTGAGCTAGCTAATTTTTCTTTTCCTGAAGCATGATTTTTACTTGAAAGAAAGATCAAAGATCAAAATATGTGTGTTCATATTTGGGTATCTGACAGATATTTTTCTGAAAATGAAAAAGCGATTCTATAACTTTAATTAAAACAATGCACAGTGTTTGTTGCCAATTACAAAATTTGAGTTTTTAAGCAAAAATTACAACTTCAGAATATTTTTACCTGTGTCATGAAATTGACAGCTACCCAGCACTTAAAGATGTTTCTATCTTTAAGTTGTTTAAATTGTTTTTCTGAGGGGCATCTGGGTGGCTCAGTCAGTTAAGCGTCCACCTTAGGCTTAGGTCATGATCTCCTGGTTCGTTGCCTCAAGCCCTGTATAGTGCTGTGGCCTGACAGCTCAGAGCCTGGAGCCTGCTTCAGATTCTGTGTCTCCCTCGCTCTCTGCCCCTCCCCCACTTGTGCTCTGTCTCTCTCCCTCTCAAAAATAAACATCAGGGGCGCCTGGGTGGCTCAGTCGTTTGAGCGTCTGACTTCAGCTCAGGTCATGATCTCGTGGTTCCTGAGTTTTAGCCCTGCATCGGGCTCTGTGCCGACAGCTCAGAGCCTGGAGCCTGCTTCAGATTCTGTGTCCCCCTCTCTCTCCGCCCCACCCCTGCTTGTGCTCTGCCTCTCTCTGTCTTTCAAAAATGAATAAACATTAAAAAAAATTTTTTAAATAAATAAACATCAAAAATTGTTTAAATTGTTTTTCTGTGACTGGTACAGATATAAAGAGTTGGGATGTTTTGATGTTGTATCACAAAATATGTCAACATTTTAAAGATCTAGATAACTCAGTGAACCAACACTATAACATCATGAATGGGCAAAAGATCGATTCAAAATACCAAGTAGACCAATAGACTTTTCATGAAACTGAGTTCTATGATACAGTTTCAGATTTCACAATGCAACTAATCTTTAAGAATCTACCATTTGTTGGGGTGCCTGCATGGCTCAGTTGCTTAAGTATCCAACTCTTGATTTCAGTTCAGGTTATGATCCCAGGGTTGTAGGATCAAGCCCCATGTTGGGCACTGCACTGAGCGTGGAGCCTGCTTAAGATTCTTTCTCTCTCCCTCTACCCCTCCTCCCCATGTGCTCACTCAGTCTTCCTCTTTCAAAAAAAAAATACTACCACTTGTCAAGGGTTAATTTCTGGAGTAAGGACTGTGTGTAGGCTCCCAGGCATGGATGGATAGATTGCTTTTAGGATCATAGATAATTAATCCATTGCAATAGAAAGGAAGGTGGACTATATGGAGACAAATAGAGACAATGTGATAAACTTGGAAGAAGCATGAGGATATAGAAACTATGTCCTTATAGCAATGTTCTCAGTGAAAGAGAGGCAAGAGCTTCAAAGAAGGGAGAGGGAACTGAGCAGAGAAAGGAGGAGGGTTGCTAGGCAGCCCCAAGGGTCCACTTGTGGTTTGTGGTCATAAGTTTAAAGTTAGACCAGCCAGCACATTGATGTATAGTACATTATTAGGGTTTTCTGTTGAAATAAATTTTTTTATTGAATTCAAAGGTAGGAAGGAACGAAGGAACGAAGGAAGGAAGGAAGGAAACCTACCACTTGTCATTTGTTGTAATATCAAAGGAGAATAAAATTTTCTGAAATTGCTGCTAAAACACTCCTCCCTTTTCCAACTACGAATCCTCATGAAGCTTGCTTTTCGTCATATACTTCAACCAAACATATCACATATCACAACAAATTGGCTGCAGAAGCATATGTGAGAATCCAGCTGTCTTCTGTTAAGCCAGCCACTACAAGATCTGCAAAAGTATAAAACAATCACTCTCTTCTCACTAAATGTTTTGTCTTAGAAAATGTAGTTTTTTAATTAAAATATTACTTATATTAACATATACTAGGTATATCACAATTATTTTAAATGAATTAATACACAATTTAAATTTTTATTGCAAAATACATTGTTTTCATAAAAATATACTACTTATGTGAATATGTAATATTTATTATAGTTATTTTAAAATGACTCAATAAACGATTAGTAAAATTTTCATGGTTCTACTTTCTAAATGTGGTATATTCACCCATAGAAACAAATGCTAGTTGGGGTCCTAAATAATTTTTAAGAGTGGGAAGAGGTCCTGAGACTGAAAAAAATGAGAATTTCTGCTGTAGGGTTATCATCCAAGTCAGCCCGACTGAAGCGAGCTCACTGGGCAAGTCCTTGGGAACAGGGCAGAGGAGAAGCAGATGAAAAGTGGTTTGCTTAAACAGAACCAATCCAGAAGTTGCTAGTACTATTCCTGCTCACAGTCTATTGGCCAACACTCAGTTCCATGGCCACATCCCACTGCCCAGGGGCTAGGAACCCTGGTCTCCATCTGGGAAGCCAGCAGGGAGGAATTTGAGGTCTCTGTCACACTCCCAGAACTGGATCTCGGGGCCATGCAAAGAGAGATTTCTCAGAGTTGGTATAAAGGTAGTTTTGTTATAGTAGCCAGCACTGAGATGAATTGGGATAATTTTAGGGCAATACAGAAGCCTGGAAGCTGGTGGTAGATCAATGCTTTGATCCAATAGGCTCAGCTGAAGCTGTGTTGGAAAGTGGCATTAATAATGTCTGCTGGGGCATATGCCCACTCAAATATCCCCTTATACAACAGCTGAATGTGAGGGCTGGCCAAGAAGACAAGAACAAATGGGTACAAACATTGATCCTGTACAGTCAAAGCACTCAGGCTCTCATGATCCACCAGGGCCCATGTTACTTTTCTATTAGCATCAAAGGAACATGAATGGAGAGTGGACCATACCACAGATTTCAATTTGTCTACCACCAAAAGACTAGCTGCTTCAGAGAACTCGGGTCCTGACAAAGGACAGCTGCCATCTCTGAGAGAAAACTCTTCCTCTCTTGTTTGCTCTAAGATGACCTCCTATAAGCACCCTGTTGGACCAGCCACCAGAGAGCCCCTGTAGAAGGTGGGTGCAGGTGGCTTCCTCTGAGCCTAGTACACGGTAGGTGAGACCAGTCGTCATGAGACTGAGTGCCCAGCCCATATGGTTAACACAGGACAGTTGATCGTCCACCTCAGCAGCTCGGCTCGATGGATCCTCCCACTCAATTCACACAAATCACTTCATTTCTTTTTATCTTAGTCTCTTGGCCTTTAAAATAAAGGATTAAAAACGTGTCTGTTCACGGGGTGGCTGAGAAAATCAAGCAAGATTGAAGTCGCAAAACACTATGCACCAAAAAGGAAAAAGACATGTTTGAGTAATCAGTTAACGTGGCTCTCACCTCCACTTGACACAGTCACGAGAGCTTTAGGTCCACCTATGATTTCTCGGGTTCATATGTCCTCTTTCTTGTCACTCAAATTCTGTAATCAATCTCCAGAACTTTCTCATCTTGCAAACCTGAAACTCTCTACCTATTAAATAACCACTCCCCATTCCTCTCAAAATTAGTTTTGAAGTAATCCTTTCTCTCAAGCTTCTAGAGCCATACTCAGCTAAACCAATATGCCACACAGTGGGGCCCCAGGACTTTTCTTCACCTTCCCATTGTCTACTCATGAAACATGGATTATATTGAGCCTACCATACGACAGGTTCTTTGCAATGCTCCGAGGCTTAAAAAAAAACTATTATTATTCTTAAAGATCTCACGGTATATTTTACAAGTGTGTCAATAATCGAGTGTGATTCAATGGTCATAAACAAGGTCTACACAAGGCGTGGAGGTAGCACAAAAGAAGATGCCATTCATCCATCTGCATAGGAAGCATGCGGGAATGTTATTAAATGCTTTGTGGACAAGGTCCTCAGGTTGGGATTTGAAGAATGAGGAAGCAAGAATTCATTAAGAGAGAACAGTGAGAAGTTATGAAATACAAACAGTTCAGTCTAATGTGAGGTAATTTTAGTCTAATGTTTTCTCATGAATTGTCTAATTCTCCAAAGAGGTTTTAAGTAATAATGATCTCAGGCAGGAACTTGAGTAGAGCTGAGGAGGGTGGTTATGACAGTGACAGACCAACGAAGGAGATGATTTTTTGCAGAGACTTGGAAATTTGTCTGTGTAGGTAGCACGTTTCTCTTAATATGCAGACATTCTTCTAGGGACAAATACTCAGGATAAAAATAAAAATCATTCTGTTTGCAACGGAATGCCACACAGCCCTAAAAAAGGATAAGGTCGTGCCATTTGCAACAACATGCATGGACCTAGAGTGTATAACGCTAAGTAAAATAAGTCAGACAGAGACAGACAAAAACCATATGATTTCACTCATGTGCGGAATCTAAAAAGCTCAAATGAATAAACAAAAGGCAGAATCAGACCTGTAAGTACAGAGAACAAACTGAAGGTTGCCAGAGGAAAGCAGGTAGGGTGATGGGCAAAATGTGTAAAAGAAGCAGGAGACACTGGCTTCTAGTTACAGAATGCAGAAGTCGCAAGAATAAAAGGCAGAACACAAGGAATATAGTCAATG
Source organism: Panthera leo (assembly GCF_018350215.1). Classification (NCBI taxonomy): domain Eukaryota; kingdom Metazoa; phylum Chordata; class Mammalia; order Carnivora; family Felidae; genus Panthera; species Panthera leo. The sequence goes on from NC_056691.1 coordinate 71,364,230, forward strand.
ATATTGTAATAGCCTCATATGGTGACAGAGGGTAGCTACCCTTGTGGTGAGGGTAGCTTAACATAGAGACATATAGGATAGCTTCACACATCACTATGTTATACACATGCAACCAGTGTAACATTATGTGCCAACTCTACCCAAATTTTAAAAATTTTAATAATTAAAAAATGAGGGGCACCTGGGTGGCTCAGTCAGTTAAGCGTCTCTTGACTTCGGCTCAGGTCATGACCTCACAGGGGTGAGATCAAGCCCTGCGTAGGGTGGTGCTGAGCATGGAGCCTGCTTCAGATTCTCTCCCTCTCCCTCCGCCCTCCTCCCTCATGCATGAATGCACTCTCTCTCTCTCTTAAAGAAAAAAAAATAATAAAATAAAAATTATTGGTAAAATTTGAGGTTTTTAAGTTATGTCTAAAAGTTTCTTCCTCTTGTGATGTCTTTCCTTTGTTTCTTTTGCATGATATAGAGCTTACAAATCAGTAAGTCGTTTCCTGATATACTTTTAGCTTTCTTGTTTGATTTCAAAGCTTGAGTTCTGTTCTTATTGCTAAAACCCTACCAATTGTATAGGGAGGTTTCTTTTTTTCTTTAAAAATCTATTCTTTTGATGTTCAAAGCCATTTTTAAAAATCAGTCTCTTTAGAAACTATTTCTAAAGTCATATTTACCAACAGCCATCTCAAACATATCTGTTGGATGGACATATTCCAACTTAACTATTAAGAGTTTAGGGGGGCGCCTGGGTGGCTCAGTTGGTTAAGCGGCCGACTTCAGCTCAGGTCACGATCTCGCGGTCCCTGAGTTCGAGCCCCGCGTCAGGCTCTGGGCTGATGGCTCAGAGCCTGGAGCCTGCTTCCGATTCTGTGTCTCCCTCTCTCTCTGCCCCTCCCCCATTCATGTTCTGTCTCTCTCTGTCTCAAAAATAAATAAAACGTTAAAAAAATTTAAAAAAAAAGAGTTTAGGGCGCCTGGGTGGCTCTGTCGGTTAAGCGTCGGACTGCACTGGCAGTGTGGAACGTGCTTGGGATTCTGTCTCCCCCTCTCTCTGCCCATCCCCCACTCTCACTGTCTCTCTCTCAAAATAAATAAAACACTTAAAAAAGTTTTTTTAAAGAGTTTAACGATTTACTTTCCTTTTTGCCTAAGTATTCTAAAATGGTTACAGGATTGCTCTATATTATTCCAAACATGAGATATTTATTTGAAAATCAGGGGTTTATGGCTTCAGCATAGAGTTAGTTATTTCTACTACAAATTCTATGGATGTTTTTAATGAGCAATCAAAATATTTACAGACACGTAAATTTTAAGATCCCTTGTATCCTGCAATTATAGTAATTGCTTCCACCTCACTTCAAAAGAGGGACCTGACAAGCTAACGATAAGAGGAAGTCAGGACTGGGACCCATCATGCAGAATTAAATAGTCCCAGGGGTTTGGAAAGCACTCCCTGGCTTCAGAAGACTAATTGCCTGGGGATGTCTCACCATCTGAGGCAGAACTCACCTGAGTTCCATCCTATTTTTCCTGGCTCCCAGGGGCTACGACTCAGAGGCTACATTCCACAGAGGAATCCTAAATCCAAGTGAAATAACCCTGAAATGCTAGGGTCTTGGCATAGACCTGAAGCCACGGTAAGCATAAGGCCCAGGTGAAAACATCCAAGAATTTCAGGCAAGTTTAAACTGTTTCCCTTCACCTTGATTTTATTTTGCTATGTCTATTGCATCATTTTAGCAACGAATTAAAATTCAACAAAAGATTGAATGAGGGAAAATTTTGAAATCTACCTGGGAAACCATAGAGATATTTGCTTTTTTGTGAATGTACATTTGGAAAAAAAATAAGATGGATGTTTCCCAGATGTTGTGAGCCAGGGTCAAACATCCAGGTGCTTTCAATTACTGAAGAAGCAGGCGATTCTATTTTGACAGAGCATCTTCACATATAACTTAAATTCCATGATTTGGGAAGTTTACGAACACAAAGGAGAAATAGCCTGTACTAATCTGTTTCATCAGGCAATCTCTCCAATTACAGAGCCTTTAACTAACATGCCGGAAATCTTACAGTCCTCAGGATGCAAAGTGTAGAGAAGCCTCATTGGGTTTCTTTTTATTCCATTTCCTCCTTTAGTATCAATTTTTCCCTACTTGACCAGTTTTAACCAAAGTAAATATTTTAACATATCTCCCTCCTGAAATATAAAGTAACAACAAATTTTTTGACAGTGACCATTTTTCCTTTTTTACCCTGTGTTTTAAAAATATTCTTTTCTTTGAATCAGTTCAGATACTAGAGCATCTGTTTTAAATATACTGCTTTGGGTAGATTTTTTTTCCTCCCACATTCTTGTTAAGTGATACATTGGCTTTATTGGGTCATCTTGAAATGATGTCTGCTTCTTTCAAATATGAAAACATATATGAAAGAATGGCTGTATTACTGTTAATTAAATACTATGTTTACACATATATGTTTGTGGTTGAAGATTTAAGACTTACATGAGCACTCTGAGGTACTAGCTCATTCCTAGGAGGGACGGGGGAAGAAAAGATGAGCTTCTGTTGTACCAGTAACATTTTATTTCTTTAACAGAAGAAATTATCTGAAGCAACCATGACATATTATTAACATCTATTAATAGGGTATAGAGGTCATCTGCAGCTGAACCACGGGAATCTACCCCAAAAACCAACAGCACACTTTACACACTGTATGTTAGCCAATTTGACAATAAATTATATTTAAAAAAAAAAGAACAGCCACAGAAACCTTAGGAATAAAGCTACTGCTGAATTCATAAGAAGTGTAAAGGCATAAAACATGAGACTAATGAATGTCATCAGATAGAAGGTGTCATGGTACAATGTTGTGGGGAGAAAAACTGGCTTTGAATCCCAGCTCTGTCACTTTGTAGATACACCATAGGTTGAGCTCTTGAATCTCTCTGAGCCTCAATTTCTCCATTTGTAAAAGGAGTACAAGGATATTTACTTTGTGGGTTATAAAGAATATTATGTAGCTATACACAAAGAGAATAAAACCATTATCAGACCTTTACATCATCTATCTAGAGTGATGATCAATTTGTCATTAAAGTCTGAAATTCACTTCTAAGATGATTTCTAAGTTTATTGAATTTTTTAAAAATTTCCAACTAACAAATTTCAATATACCTCATCGAAACACTATATTTATAAAGCAATCCAAGTGCTGAGGTGCTATTGTGAAAGCGGGTAATATAATAAAGGATCTGAGTACCTAGAAGAATTAAAATTGAATATGGAAAAATTAAAACAGACTCTATATTAAGATAGGGTTACTGGGAAAAACTATCTGTTTAAAGATTTTTAATGTTTGTGGAAAAAAAAGAGGAAATCAATAGAACGAACTAGGCAGAGAGGACAGAGAAGGAAAATTAATCATTGCTTTTGCAGATGTTGTCACATTTAATACTCTTGCCCAAAGTTACACACCTATTGAGTGGGAGAACTAAGCTTCAAAGCTAGGCTTAATTTCATTCCCAAATCCATATTTTTAATTATTCTACAAAAGTATTCCCTTTCTGGAACCTAATTCTAACCAACACAGAGGAATCTGCTGGTTAAGGGGAGGTGATTATTATATACAAGTTTACAGAGAGAACCTACCAATGAAATCTCCAAGTCACTTCATCCTTGAATTCTGGAAAATGTGAGAAAAAATGTGATTCTAATATTTAAAAAGGTAAATTCTGCAAACCCTAGACTAAGAAATTTTATTACTGACTCTTATCAAGAGGGCAACTCGTAACCACTGAAAAAGAAATCCATGATCACTACAACCATTATGGTTCCATAAAATGAGCCATGGTAAACTAATCTCATTTTTCTTTTAACAGATTTATGATAGGCTGATCGGGAAAAGGCAGTAGAAAACACTTATCTGTGCTTCAGTAGGACGCATGACAAAATCTCTCATTCAATCACTCAATTCACAATTATTGAACCCTATACCTGGCAGATATGCCCATGTTGACATTTAAACAGCCCAGTGCATCCATGCTTCATATAGCGCACTTGCCAGAATCTGTCCACATATTTCCAATGGTTCCCGTCCCTAAGTTTCTTCCATCCATTCCTTTGATTAATGGACTCCTGCTCACCCTTTGAGATTCAGGAGTCACTGCCTCCAGGAAGCCTTCCCCGATGCCCTGAAGCAGTCCCTCACACACAGCTGTCCTGTGTACAACCAGAGTTTCTTGTGCGCATATTTATCCAAGCACCTACCCTAGTGATTTGCAGTTGTTTGTTTACTTGCCCCCCTAACTCTCTGGATTATAATCAGCCTACTGGCAGGAACCAGTATCTGTGTTCTATCTATGTTGCCAGCAGAAAGTAAGTGTTCAATAAATATTGCTTGGGAAAAAAATGTATTAGGCAGTATTGGAAGTCGTGCCAGACTTGACATATTAAACATGAATAAGCCTCCTCCCTTTCACTGATCAATTTCCACATTTATTCAAGAGTTTCTTTTGCACTTGTCTTGACCTAACTATCAGACAGCTGCTCACTTTTGGGCGCTCCTTTTCAGTTCCCCTTCTAGGTCACCTTACCCATATAACTTACAGACCAACTTCTTTCTTCTTTGGATTGCCCAATAATTAAGTGTTGAATCAGAACAACACTTACAGAAAGCAGCCCAATACATTTCTACAAAACAAACAAATATTTGAAGTCTAACCCATAGGAAGCAATTTCCTAGTGGTTTCCGTAATTAGCTAAGAGCATTCTCATCCCAAATGTTTCTCAGGAGGTTGAATGGAGGAGCGAGTTCTAACAACACTTACTATATACCTGCTAGGCTGAGCACTGTACATGTTTTACTTCTTTACTTTGATCCTTATATGATTCAAGATCAACCATTTTGTTTTAGAGATGAGGAAACAGGTGAAGGAAGGAGAAGTGAATTGGTACCTCCAGCTATTTAGGGGCAGAATTTGGACCCCAGTGCTCGGATCCCAAGCCAGGTTACATTCTATAACTTACTGCCTTCAAGCCACAGTTTCGTTCCTAGGGCAGCAGCCCAGCAGGGTGCAGGAGGGACTTCTATCACCTTCAGTTTCTATCAGACTGTTTGAAATTTCAAAGCATTTTGTTTTCAAATATTAAAGCTTTGTAAGAAGGGATGATAGGGCTTGGGTTTCCACCTACAAACATTATGCCCTTCGTGTCCCTCAACACAACTTGTTTGCTAAAATGCACAGAGGTAAGATAGCCCAGAGGGTTGAGACAACTTTTTATTTGTTTGCTCTCTTTCACTAGAAGGGAGCTATCTTCTCCAAGTCCCTGATGGTCAGTAGCAACTCATGCAGCCGAATTGCTGCAAACCTGGCTCCCCAGGACAGCAGACACAACTCCCATCCAGTGAATGGCATTTCAAATCCCAGAAGAACCATGACCATTCCAGGATACTCAGTACCCACCCGTGTGAAGACTCAGACTTCAAAACCATTGACCCATGACTTGTATGCCAACCTGCCTTAAAATCCTTGTGGTAACTGACTCGAGAAGGCCAAGATACATAACATCACTTCAGGCTAGAATATACAAGGGCACACAAGAATAGAGAATTTATATAAAAGGCAGATATTTTTCTATTCTCCTCGTCTATAGCTGATTGTTCAAGGTTCCAATAGAGTTTGAGTCTCCTCTGATTGGAGTGTAGCAGCCCAAGCTTCCAACTGGAAACTGGCATCTCTGTGATGAAACACACACAAGACACAGAAGAGCTTGAGACAGTAACAAAGCACCAACATCTTTTGTTGGTCAGTAACATCTACTTACAAGGAGCAATGGCTGGATCTGGGATAGTTAAGAGTTCAAAAGAACTAAACCTTGACTGATTTTTTTTTAGTTTATTTATTTATTTTGAGAAAGAGAGAAAGAAGGGGAGGGCAGAGGGAGAGAGAGAATCCCAAGCAACCTCCACACTCTCAGGGTAGAGCCTGACACAGGGCTTGAACTCAGGAACCATGAGATCATGACCTGAGCTGAAATCAAGAGTCAGACGTTTAACCCACTGAGCTGCCCAGATGCCCCATCCTTGCCTGATTATTCAAAGTTCTGTAAAATACTTCTGGATTACAGTGACATCTGGCCATCAGTTCCCCAATTATCTTGTCCATGTCTTACTAGAAAGACTGTGAAGACACTGGGGAAAAGGTGAAAACTGATCATGAACCAAAACTAAATCAAATAAGTACTTTCCCATTTAGATTAATTCTTTTATCTGCCTAGAAATACAGGATGTTTGTCCTTCATCTTTATCATTAAAAGTGTTCCCAGAATGAATTTGATCGTGAACTTCTTTTGATTAATTTTCTTCAGGAACATTTTCCTGTCCTGCAGTTGAATAGTTCCTACTGTTACATTTGTTTTGGGTCTCTTCTGCAGGATCACAGGCTTTACCTATGAGGAAGCTCTGGGTCTGTCTTCCATACCTATCATTTTTCTTTTACATTATTATCCTTTTCTTGTACGTTCTGCAGGAATATGTCCATTTTGTATTGCACTATATCGATGAGCTTTTCCATGATCCTAATTCTCCCCCTCTCTCTGTCCTTATATGTAGAATTTAAGATGTTTTTGGATTCTTTGTGGTCATTCTTTCTCTTAACTGGCGACTTCACATATGCCCACTGCCCACTAAAATGTCAGAAGACACTCAGTGATTATATCCAAACGATTATATCCAAATTGCCTATCAGGAGTGGAGGCAAGAAATTCACACTTCCAAATATCTAAACAATCAGAAAATGAGGGCTCCTGGGTGGCTCAGTCGGTTAAGTGTCAAACTTTGGCTTAGGTCATGATCTCACGGTTCATGAGTTTGAGTCCCGCATCTGGCTCTGTGCTGACAGCTCAGAGCCTGGAGCCTGCTTCAGATTCTGTGTCTCACTCCGTTGTGTGCTCTCTCTCTCTCTCAAAAATAAATAAACATTAAAAAAATTAAACAATCAGAAAATGTACATCCAAAAAATTGTTTTCAGAAAAATTCGCATTAATACCTCCATATGATTTTTGTACAAACAGCTAACACAAGGGAGAAAAAGAAGTAAAATAATGGGAGAGGCACACTGTTTCATACCCAACTCTATGATAATCAGAGAAAAACAGTATAAGAATTTCAAGACAATCACTTGTAATATTCCAAAGCATTGCAAAGGTAAAAGTAAAGAAAACATAGTCCATAGAGCAAAAGATAGAAAATGAAAAAAAAAAAAAAAAAAAAAAGACTAATGGGAAAGTATAGAAAATCCCAGAAATAAGAAAAAATAAATTAACTATAATAAAATGGAAATTGAATCACTTTCCCTAGGAAATAAAAATCCTCTCAGATGTGTCAGAAAACAAAGTACAGGGGCGCCTGGGTGGTGCAGTCGGTTGAGCGTCCGACTTCAGCCAGGTCACGGTCTCGTGGTCCGTGAGTTCGAGCCCCGCGTCGGGCTCTGGGCTGATGGCTCGGAGCCTGGAGCCTGTTTCCGATTCTGTGTCTCCCTCTCTCTCTGCCCCTCCCCCGTTCATGCTCTGTCTCTCTCTGTCCCAAAAATAAATAAAAAACGTTGAAAAAAAAATTAAAAAAAAAAAAGAAAAAAAAAAAGAAAACAAAGTACAGCCATATTTCATTTCTATGAAACAAATTCAAAGCAAAAGTAATATTAAAATGGCTATAATAAAGACATGGTCAAAGATATGAAGTTATTGCTAGCAAAAACAAAGCAATGATCACAATATTAATATCAGATAAATTTGAATTAAAGGCAAAAAAACATGAATTGGGTCTAAAAAAGCAATTCATATTAATAAAAGATCTATTTAAAATGAATAATATTCATGACAGTGTTTACACATTTTAATAAAACACAAAAAGAAATAAACACTAACATAAGCACAACAGTATTGAAATATTTTAGCACGATTTTGGTCAATCTACTAAAAACTTTTAACAAGCTGTTGCTACTGATTGAGACCAATATATGGCACTTGAGGTACTTTAGTGATTTTTAGTCTATATGAATACAAGTTCCAGAAGGATCCTCAAATCAGCTGAAGGGGTAGCCTCAAATAAGCTAAATCTTATAGTTCTGAAAGAAAGAGTGCCCAGATGTTTTAAAAGCCTGAAGAGTTGTGTGATCAAATATTCATGCTGATTTAAAGCATATGCTGCATCCTATAGAATAATATCCCAATCATGCAGAATTTTGTCTCCCAACTGCCTTCTCTAGGTGCTTCACTATTTCTAGGGATGAGGTACATGGTAACACCAGTGAATTTCTTAGGCACAGATCTTTGACATACTTCTTTTACCATTCCTAGTCAGATGAAATATTGTATGGAATATCATGACCATGGACAGTCCAGTCTATAAATCCACAGAGGAGTGCTGTCAGGGTGAGGCACATCTCTGTCAGAAATCTGTATGTATTCTTTAAAAATAAATTGCTGCATGCTCTATGATGGTGATGGCAGGTCACATTGGAAATGGTGCCTTATCAGGACCTCAGCATTGGTCTCACTTATTGATAAGGTAGACTATCATCAGGGTAACCACCAAATTAACCTTGATAAAATGAAATCTACATTTCTGAGTCCATGCATAACCTCCACCTCTGCCAATATGGCCACTTAGTGCATAAACCCACCAAACAAGCCATTTGAGGACTGGGGGGGAGAGATTGATATCCAAAGGATGGGCCATCTTGTCTACCTGATTGTTGAGATCTTCCTCTATAGTGGTTACTATCTGATGAGATACAAATATCTTCAAACTCTTTGGCCATTCTGTGAGATCCATCCACATATCTCATATTACCAATTCTGTTCTAAGTCCCAGACATACAGTATGAACAGAGTTTATTCCTACCATTTGGAATGCATATAACTCACTAAACACCAGAAAGTATATTCATTTCCTCCAGCAGAAATATCACGTTTGGAATACCAGCTGCAATCAGAGATACCACTGATGGTAAGTTTAGTAGTCCACTTTAGTAATACCACTGCATACAGCCTCTTACCATTTTCTCATTCTCCACTTACAGTCAAGCTGACAGGTTATTTTCCTTAAATGAGAGGGCAACATTGCACAAGAATTCCCATGCGGAGGGTCTGATTCTAGGGCTACTTTTTTTGCCACATACCAGAGTCCTGACAATAAACAGAATTCTCCCCAGTAGCTCAAATGAGACTTTAATGAAAGTGCTACTTACAAATATATGGGAAGTATTAAGAAATGTCAAGGTACTCTGAAATTAGCATTAATAGGGAGCCATTGCCACCCCTAGGCTGAGAGACAAGGGGAAGAACTAGTGTTACTGGGGCCCAGTGAGAAGAGAGTCACCAGTATCGAACTGTACTCATGCACAGTTATAGCTATTGTCAAAGATATAGCATTGAAGCAGTTGGAATCAAGGAATAAATATTCTGATATCTCTCTCATACCACTTTCTGACCTCCATCAGCTAAATCCAATTTGAAGTGAGACAACATAGTCTTGGTGATACAGTGGGGAAAGGTTACTCTTCTAGGTTAAACAACAACACAGAGAAGGTAGACAATGGGTATAAGGGTGAGGAGACAGAATAATCAGCGCAGAAATGCATAAACAAAAAGCTTATGTGGCCCTGCTTTCAGATAACAAGGACTAAACTAATGATCTACCTAGAATGTGTAGCACTCATTGTATGAAGATACTTCTACAAGTTATTTTCATAGTGATTTATAGTGAACAACTAAATTTGGTTAGCCCAACCCAACACCTTTTCTGGGAATTCCACCCTCCTTTTACAAGTCCATCTATGTAGTCTGAAGAGCTGAATAGGCCAGTAAAAGTAGGGTCAAGAATAATGCAGATGTGCAGTGAGAACATGGGAAAAAATGGAGAAAGAAGACATAGAAAGCAATTCCTTCGCAGTTTATTCCTGAAGTACAGCATCATATTGCCCTTGAATCCCATAAGAGATAGGGAGAGGGAAGATGGCGGCGTAGGAGGACGCTGGGCTCACCGTGCGTCCTGCTGATCACTTAGATTCCACCTACACCTGCCTAAAGAACCCAGAAAACCGCCAGAGGATCAGCAGAACGGAGTCTCCGGAGCCAAGCGCAGACGAGAGGCCCACGGAAGAGGGTAGGAAGGGCGGCGAGGCGGTGCGCGCTCCACGGACTGGCGGGAGGGAGCCGGGGCGGAGGGGCGGCTCGCCGGCCAAGCAGAGCCCCCGAGTCTGGCTGGCAAAAGCCGAGGGGCCGGACAGACTGTGTTCCGACAGCAAGCGCGACTTAGCGTCTGGGAGGTCAGAAGTTAACAGCTCTGCTCGGAAAGCGGGAAGGCTGGAGGACAAAGAGAGGGAGAGCTGCTGAGCCCCCGGACGACAGAGCTCAGTTTGGTGGGGAACAAAGGCGCTCGCCAGCGCCATCTCCCCCGCCCATCCCCCAGCCAAAATCCCAAAGGGAACCAGTTCCCGCCGGGGAACTTGCTCGCTCCGCGCAAACACCCAACTCTGTGCTCCTGCGGAGCTGAACCTCGGCAGCGGATCTGACTCCCTCCCGCTGCCACAGGGCTCCTCCTGAAGTGGATCACCTAAGGAGAAGCGAGCTAAGCCTGCCCCTCCTGCCCCTGTGCACCTTGCCTACCCACCCCAGCCAATACGCCAGATCCCCAGCACCACAAGCCTGGCAGTGTGCAAGTAGCCCAGACGGGCCACGCCACCCCACAGTGAATCCCGCCCCTAGGAGAGGGGAAGAGAAGGCACACACCAGTCTGACTGTGGCCCCAGCGGTGGGCTGGGGGCAGACATCGGGTCGGACTGCGGCCCCGCCCACTAACTCCAGTTATACACCACAGCACGGGGAAGTGCACTGCAGGTCCTCACCACACAAGGGACTCTCCAAAATGACCAAACGGAAGAATTCCCCTCAGAAGAATCTCCAGGAAATAACAACGGCTAATGAACTGATCAAAAAGGATTTAAATAATATAACAGAAAGTGAATTTAGAATAATAGTCATAAAATTAATCGCTGGGCTTGAAAACAGTATAGAGGACAGCAGAGAATCTCTTGCTACAGAGATCAAGGGACTAAGGAACAGTCACGAGGAGCTGAAAAGCGCTTTAAATGAAATGCAAAACAAAATGGAAACGACGACAGCTCGTATTGAAGAGGCAGAGGAGAGAATAGGTGAACTAGAAGATAAAGTTATGGAAAAAGAGGAAGCTGAGAGAAAGAGAGATAAAAAAATCCAGGAGTATGAGGGGAAAATTAGAGAACTAAGTGATACACTAAAAAGAAATAATATACGCATAATTGGTATCCCAGAGGAGGAAGAGAGAGGGAAAGGTGCTGAAGGGGTACTTGAAGAAATTATAGCTGAGAACTTCCCTGACCTGGGGAAGGAAAAAGGCATTGAAATCCAAGAGGCACAGAGAACTCCCTTCAGACGTAACTTGAATCGATCTTCGGCACGACATATCATAGTGAAACTGGCAAAATACAAGGATAAAGAGAAAATTCTGAAAGCAGCAAGGGATAAACGTGCCCTCACATACAAAGGGAGACCTATAAGACTCATGACTGATCTCTCTTTTGAAACTTGGCAGGCCAGAAAGGCTTGGCACGATATCTTCAGTGTGCTAAACAGAAAAAATATGCAGCCGAGAATCCTTTATCCAGCAAGTCTGTCATTTAGAATAGAAGGAGAGATAAAGGTCTTCCCAAACAAACAAAAACTGAAGGAATTTGTCACCACGAAACCAGCCCTACAAGAGATCCTAAGGGGGATCCTGTGAGACAAAGTACCAGAGACATCACTACAAGCATAAAACATACAGACATCACAATGACTCTAAACCCATATCTTTCTATAATAACACTGAATGTAAATGGATTAAATGCACCAACCAAAAGACATAGGGTATCAGAATGGATAAAAAAACAAGACCCATCTATTTGCTGTCTACAAGAGACTCATTTTAGATCTGAGGACACCTTTAGATTGAGAGTGAGGGGATGGAGAACTATTTATCATGCTACTGGAAGCCAAAAGAAAGCTGGAGTAGCCATACTTATATCAGACAAACTAGACTTTAAATTAAAGGCTGTAACAAGAGATGAAGAAGGGCATTATATAATAATTACAGGGTCTATCCATCAGGAAGAGCTAACAATTATAAATGTCTATGCGCCGAATACCGGAGCCCCCAGATATATAAAACAATTACTCATAAACATAAGCAACCTTATTGATAAGAATGTGGTCATTGCAGGGGACTTTAACACCCCACTTACAGAAATGGATAGATCATCTAGACACACAGTCAATAAAGAAACAAGGGCCCTGAATGATACATTGGATCAGATGGACTTGACAGATATATTTAGAACTCTGCATCCCAAAGCAACAGAATATACTTTCTTCTCGAGTGCACATGGAACATTCTCCAAGATAGATCATATACTGGGTCACAAAACAGCCCTTCATAAGTTTACAAGAATTGAAATTATACCATGCATACTTTCAGACCACAAGGCTATGAAGCTTGAAATCAACCACAGGAAAAAGTCTGGAAAACCTCCAAAAGCATGGAGGTTAAAGAACACCCTACTAACGAATGAGTGGGTCAACCAGGCAATTAGAGAAGAAATTAAAACATATATGGAAACAAACGAAAATGAAAATACAACAATCCAAACGCTTTGGGACGCAGCAAAGGCAGTCCTGAGAGGAAAATACATTGCAATCCAGGCCTATCTCAAGAAACAAGAAAAATCCCAAATACAAAATCTAACAGCACACCTAAAGGAAATAGAAGCAGAACAGCAAAGGCAGCCTAAACCCAGCAGAAGAAGAGAAATAATAAAGATCAGAGCAGAAATAAACAATATAGAATCTAAAAAAACTGTAGAGCAGATCAACGAAACCAAGAGTTGGTTTTTTGAAAAAATAAACAAAATTGACAAACCTCTAGCCAGGCTTCTCAAAAAGAAAAGGGAGATGACCCAAATAGATAAAATCATGAATGAAAATGGAATGATTACAACCAATCCCTCAGAGATACAAACAATTATCAGGGAATACTATGAAAAATTATATGCCAACAAATTGGACAACCTGGAAGAAATGGACAAATTCCTAAACACCCACACTCTTCCAAAACTCAATCAGGAGGAAATAGAAAGCTTGAACAGACCCATAACCAGAGAAGAAATTGAATCGGTTATCAAAAATCTCCCAACAAATATGAGTCCAGGACCAGAAGGCTTCCCAGGGGAGTTCTACCAGACGTTTAAAGCAGAGATAATACCTATCCTTCTCAAGCTAGTCCAAGAAATAGAAAGGGAAGGAAAACTTCCAGACTCATTCTATGAAGCCAGTATTACTTTGATTCCTAAACCAGACAGAGACCCAGTAAAAAAAGAGAACTACAGGCCAATATCCCTGATGAATATGGATGCAAAAATTCTCAATAAGATACTAGCAAATCGAATTCAACAGCATATAAAAAGAATTATTCACCATGATCAAGTGGGATTCATTCCTGGGATGCAGGGCTGGTTCAACATTCGCAAATCAATCAACGTGATACATCACATTAACAAAAAAAAAAAAAAAAGAGAAGAACCATATGATCCTGTCAATCGATGCAGAAAAGGCCTTTGACAAAATCCAGCACCTTTCTTAATAAAAACCCTTGAGAAAGTCGGGATAGAAGGAACATACTAAAGATCATAAAAGCCATTTATGAAAAGCCCACAGCTAACATCATCCTCAACGGGGAAAAACTGAGAGCTTTTTCCCTGAGATCAGGAACACGACAGGGATGCCCACTCTCACCGCTGTTGTTTAACATAGTGCTGGAAGTTCTAGCATCAGCAATCAGACAACAAAAGGAAATCAAAGGCATCAAAATTGACAAAGATGAAGTCAAGCTTTCACTTTTTGCAGATGACATGATATTATACATGGAAAATCCGATAGACTCCACCAAAAATCTGCTAGAACTGATACATGAATTCAGCAAAGTTGCAGGATACAAAATCAATGTACAGAAATCAGTTGCATTCTTATACACTAACAATGAAGCAACAGAAAGACAAATGAAGAAACTGATCCCATTCACAATTGCACCAAGAAGCATAAAACACCTAGGAATAAATCTAACCAAAGATGTAAAAGATCTGTATGCTGAAAACTATAGAAAGCTTATGAAGGTAATTGAAGAAGATATAAAGAAATGGAAAGACATTCCATGCTCATGGATTGGAAGAATAAATATTGTCAAAATGTCAATACTACCCAAAGCTATCTACACATTCAATGCAATCCCAATCAAAATTGCACCAGCATTCTTCTCAAAGCTAGAACAAGCAATCCTAAAATTCATATGGAACCACAAAAGGCCCCGAATAGCCAAAGTAATTTTGAAGAAGAAGACCAAAGCAGAGGCATCACAATCCCAGACTTTAGCCTCTACTACAAAGCTGTCATCATCAAGACAGCATGGTATTGGCACAAAAACAGACACATAGACCAATGGAATAGAATAGAAACCCCAGAACTAGACCCACAAACGTATGGCCAACTCATCTTTGACAAAGCAGGAAAGAACATCCAATGGAAAAAAGACAGTCTCTTTAACAAATGGTGCTGGGAGAACTGGACAGCAACATGCAGAAGGTTGAAACTAGACCACTGTCTCACACCATTCACAAAAATAAACTCAAAATGGATAAAGGATCTGAATGTGAGACAGGAAACCATCAAAACCTTAGAGGAGAAAGCAGGAAAAGACCTCTCTGACCTCAGCCGTAGCAATCTCTTACTCGACACATCCCCAAAGGCAAGGGAATTAAAAGCAAAAGTGAATTACTGGGACCTTATGAAGATAAAAAGCTTCTGCACAGCAAAGGAAACAACCAACAAAACTAAAAGGCAACCAACGGAATGGGAAAAGATATTTGCAAATGACATATCGGACAAAGGGCTAGTATCCAAAATCTATAAAGAGCTCACCAAACTCCACACCCGAAAAACAAATAACCCAGTGAAGAAATGGGCAGAAAACATGAATAGACACTTCTCTAAAGAAGACATCCGGATGGGCAACAGGCACATGAAAAGATGTTCAATGTCGCTCCTCATCAGGGAAATACAAATCAAAACCACACTCAGATATCACCTCACGCCAGTCAGAGTGGCCAAAATGAACAAATCAGGAGACTATAGATGCTGGCGAGGATGTGGAGAAACGGGAACCCTCTTGCACTGTTGGTGGGAATGAAAATTGGTGCAGCCGCTCTGGAAAGCAGTGTGGAGGTTCCTCAGAAAATTAAAAATAGACCTACCCTATGACCCAGCAATAGCACTGCTAGGAATTTACCCAAGGGATACAGGAGTACTGATGCATAGGGGCACTTGTACCCCAATGTTTATAGCAGCACTCTCAACAATTGCCAAATTATGGAAAGAGCCTAAATGTCCATCAACTGATGAATGGATAAAGAAATTGTGGTTTATATACACAATGGAATACTACGTGGCAATGAGAAAGAATGAAATATGGCCTTTTGTAGCAACGTGGATGGAACTGGAGAGTGTGATGCTAAGTGAAATAAGCCATACAGAGAAAGACAGATACCATACGGTTTCACTCTTATGTGGATCCTGAGAAACTTAACAGAAACCCATGGGGGAGGGGAAGGAAAAAAAAAAAAAAAGAGGTTAGAGTGGGAGAGAGCCAAAGCATAAGAGACTCTTAAAAACTGAGAACAAACTGAGGGTTGATGGGCGGTGGGAAGGAGGGGAGGGTGGGTGATGGGTATTGAGGAGGGCACCTTTTGGGATGAGCACTGGGTGTTGTATGGAAACCAATTTGACAATAAATTTCATATATTAAAAAATAAAAAAAATTAAAAAAAAGAATCCCATAAGATTCCCTAGAATCCTTCAACAACATGGGTTTGAACTACATGGGTCCATTCATACAGGAATTTTTTTTTCAGTAAATACAGCACAGTACTGTAAACGTGTTTTCTCTTTCTTATGATTTTCTTAATAATGTTTTCTGTTCTCTAGCATACTTTATTGTAAGACTACAGTACATGATACATACAACATATAAAATATGTGTTGATCTGCTTTTTATGTTATCAAGAGGTTTCCAGTCAACTGTAGACTATTAAGTTTTGAAGGAGTCAAAAATTATACACAGATTTTCGACTGCATGCAGGATCACCAGACTTAACCTCCCTGTTATTCAAGGGTCACTTTTTCCTTAAGTTTAATTGGAGTTTGGTTTCTGTTACCTAGAATTCTAACTAATAGATCATCATTATGAATGCATAGTTAGATTTAACACATCTTTACACATTAATATAGCATATCAATTTGAACTTGTATCAATGTTTCCTTCTCAATCTCAGGTGATTCTTTTTGAAAAAAATATGAGAAATTAATGAAAAGAAAAAGAACATTACATATATTGGTTGAACGGAGAGGAGTCAAAGAAAAGAAATTGGGAGATAAATGTGCTACAGTTTTTCTACTACAAAAGAAGAAAACCTATTATATCTATATAAGCAATTCTAGGAATAGATCACTGCAACTGTACATTAAATTTCATGTGGAAGGTAGACAATCTTTGAATTATCTCAATTCCTACCTGGCAGTGTGTCTGACTCACAACTAGTTTGATTTTACTTTCTCAGTGTACTTGCATTTCAGAAACTACCAGAGACCTTTTCCCTTCTCAAACCCTTATGAAAGTCTACATACTCCCCACTGGGAGAACACAAATAAAATGGATATTCTTGAGGAAAAAAGTTGTTGAGAAAATGACTTTTCAATGGGGTTTGAATCCACAAGCTTTCTCTGCCAAAACTCCCCATCTCAGATTTCTATACCAAGATCTTAGCTTAAAACACTTATGCACTAAAATAAATATCCTCAAGAAAATAACATTATCTTAATGTTCTCTCCTAAATCCAAGATTACTTCAGGAAAAGTAAGTTAATTTAATGTCAGAATTGGCCACAGAAATTCAGTTTGAGTGTATGTTGAAAAAACATTATTAGACTCCAATCCTGACCCAAGAAAGGTTAAAATGGTTTTGCTTGGTTGGTTGTGTTTAGTTGGCAGGGGAATGTTTATTCTCCCTCCATACTGCTATCATAAAACACATTGATCATTGTCGATAGCCATTTGGGTTTACTATTTACATTTGAGAGATATTGCAATATTGAGCCGGGAAGTCTCTATCATAGGAGGGAAATGATTTGGATCATAAATAGTTGTTTACTAATAAATCCAGCTTATTCATCTGTTTTCTGTTTATGTTACTAATTATCAGAGTTAAATGAGTGTTTTCGTTTAGACAGATTCTGATTCTTGAGTCTCCTTCAGGCAAATTTTGAATACCAGAGGGGTTTTTTTTCACCAACCATCGCAGCAAATATTTAGCCTAATTTCCAAATTTATTATTGCATTGTGATCCCTGCCACCTTATCTTTTCCTAATTTCATGGAAGGAACATAAAAATAAGGACATTTTAAATCCAATGGAACAAACATTGGATATTTTCATGTGCCAAGCCTGCGCTAGTCATTTAGAGTAAAAAAAATTAATACAGTTCCTGATCTGGAGATGAAGGGAAAGCAGAAGTCCCACAAGTATTGACCTCTATTGTCCACAAAGGCAAGACAATTGCTAAGAGTAGAGAGCAATGGGGAAGAAAGCAGATGCAAGGGAAAGGACATAAAGAGAGCAGTAAAATTTGGGATTTGCCATTAAAAAAAGGGCAAGCATTAACTGAGTACTATGTGCCATCCAGTGGATAAATTTCTTTAACATACATTTTTTAATCCTTAAAACAATCTTTTGACGTAGGTACCACTGTTCTCATTTTAGAAATTAATTAATGGAGGGGCGCCTGGGTGGCGCAGTCGGTTAAGCGTCCGACTTCAGCCAGGTCACGATCTCACGGTCCGTGAGTTCGAGCCCCGCGTCAGGCTCTGGGCTGATGGCTCAGAGCCTGGAGCCTGTTTCCGATTCTGTGTCTCCCTCTCTCTCTGTCCCTCCCCCATTCATGCTCTGTCTCTCTCTGTCCCAAAAATAAATAAACGTTGAAAAAAAAATTTAAAAAAAAAAAAAAAAAGAAATTAATTAATGGAGAATCAGAGAGGTTAAAAGACTTTCCCGAGGTCATACAGCCTAGTGAATTGTAGAATTGGGATACAACCTGCTACCTATAAAAGGAATTGTCTAGAAAACAAGCAAAGAACTGCTGAATGGCAGTAAGTGCCATGTTAAATTTAACATCTATGAATTTACAGTAATACAAATTTGCAGAACTATGCTATTTTTTCCAACAAGGCTTGGCAACTCAGGAAAAGGAATGCAGAAAGCTAATTGTTGAAGTCGTCTAGGATTGACTGAGAATTGACATGGTTGTTGTGGGTAAAGCATAGTTGTGATAAAAGAATTGAATGTACTGAAAAATCCTTTGGAAATGAATGTTAGGTTACAAAGGAGACAGGTGTCTGGCCGGCTCAGTAGTAGAGCATTGACTCTTGATCTTGGGGTCATGAGTTTGAGCCCCATGTTGGGTATAGAGATTACTTTTAAAAATGTAGAGTTAATGGCACAGAACGGATCATCCATACAATCATTATCCATAGATGATGTGGAAAGATGGGAGGAACTGAGATGAAGAAGATTAGCCAAGTGCTAATATTTCAGATGGATGGTGGGGAAATGACCAGGAAAGTTGGTATATGACAGCAAGCAGTAGGGTGGAGGGTAATGAGCTTCAATGGAAAAAGCCTAGTGGAGAGGGTTTTTATAAGATGGTGGAGAAATGGAGGTGGCAATAGTAAGCTGGAAAGATACCAACACTACCTTCTGGTCCTAAGGTGCATAAGCTTTGTGAAAGTAAACAGCCACAGCCACTTATAAGAGCTTCAGGTCTTCTCAGGAAAGACCCAGATTTCATTAAAGGCAAAGAAGTAGAGGAGTACTCAGGCAAGAGATTGAAAATATGAGGATAGGTGTTGCTGGCTATGGAGCAGCCATTCTAGAAAGAGCAGCAAAATAGTTTGGGAGGTGAAGAAATAAGTGGTTAGTTCGAAAGTAAGGAAGCCGCAAGTACAATAGAAATTTAACTTATGCTGTAACTGACTACAACGGAATGAGAAGCATGGAGGATCAGGTCTCAACAGTCTTTCTGAGAAAGGTAATCATCAGTCACAGTAGCCAGAAGACTTAACTCACTTGACTGAGTTGATGGTGAATCCAGAACCTATAGATAAAACTAGCTACTGGATGAGCTTCCATTTATTAAAAGAATATTATGTACCAAGTATTATTTGTATTGATTTCACTTAAACCTTACAAAAGTCTGTGAGTTAAGTATAACTATTCTAAATTTACAAATTGAAAACAGAGGCTTAAAGAGACTAACATAGCAAAGCCAGGATCCAAAATTTAACAGAGATTGCTACCAGTGGCTCATGAACTGTAATAGGCTGGAAACATAATTTGAATGTTTTGTTTGGCTCTCACATTCTCAAAGGAAATACATATAGGTCAGTAGCTAGAAGAGTTCTATCTAGACCACCTTACTTGTTTTTAATGTTATTGCATTACTCCTGTGGGCATCTAAATTTGCTAGCCTTATTTAAACTAAATGGGTCTGACTCCATATTTTATGTACTCTACAGTATTTAACAAGAAAAGGCAGATTCCATTTTCAGCCATGACAGAGTAACCACCCTAAACAAATCTAAAATTAGAAGAAATATATAAGGCAACTGCTTTCAGGTACTGAACCACAAGCAATGTAGGATCATGATCCTTAAGAGAAGGAAAATGCAGATGAATGACGTATTTTCCCTAGATTTCTGCCTGGAGACAATTTCCAGATGACTGAGTAGAGAGGTGAAGTCCAAGCAGAGCACAGCAGTCTCACTGAGCTAATGAGGTAGGAACCAGAGTTTGGAGCTACTAAGGCAACTGGAATTTGCATCAGGGTTCAAGAGAAGTAATTGCACAGAGGAGGGGTCCTGAAGTCTGCATGGGGTGCCCAGTGGGTTACTGGACAAGGCTAGGCTATATATTCACAGGATGAGACTCCACAATGTCCAGCAAAGCATAGATAATGCAGGACTGAGGGTTGACTGGAGGCAAGAGAGATCATACAGAATTGAGAGATATGAGATTCCTAGTCCAGGCAGTGTGGAGAGGCCTTGTTAAGAATGCCATAAATGTCATGTCTTAGAAACAAGGACCATAACCTTAAGTAAAAACCACATTCTAAGAATAAGAAGAGCGAGGGTCAAAAATACTTGAAAACATAACGGTTAAAAATTTCTAAAATTGGTGACAACCATAAACCTTCAGATCTAAGAAACCCAGCAAACTCCAAGTAGTATAAACTAAAAAAAATTTAAATCAAACCTGGTATATTACAGTCAAACTACTACAGAGAAAACTTTATAGGAGCTATAGAAGAAAAAAGGGCATTAAATACAGAAAAACAAGGGTAAAAATGATGTCTGATTTTCTATCATAAACTATGGAGGATAAAACACACAGGAATGTCATCTTAAAATGCTAAACAAACAAAAGAAGCCTACCTAAAATTATTTAACCAGTGAATATATCCTCTAAAAACAAAAATGAAATAAAGATATTTTCAGATAGAAGAAATATAAGAGAATTTGTATCCAGACCTGCGCTATAAGAAATGCTAAGGTAAAGAAGTTTTTTAGACTGAAGGAAATGACATATCAGAGAAAGAACTGTGTTGACACAAAGGAATAAATAACACTGTGAATGATAAATACTTGAACTAATATAAAGACTAGCACTTTTTCCCCTTAATTTCTGTGAAAGACAATTGACAACTAAAAGCAAAAATAATGGCATTGTGTTGTGGGGTTGATATCATATATAGAGGCAAAATATATGACAACAGCAAAAAAAAAAAGTAAAGATAAATGGAATTATTTTACAGAAAACAACTCCATTTACAATATTATCAAAAAACAAATTAAATACTTGGGAATACATTTCTAAAAAGAAGTTCAAGATTTGACCACTGAAAACTACAGCACGTCATTAAAATAAGTTAAAGACCTAAATGAAAGGAAAGACATTCCATGTTCATGGATTGGAAGACATAATATTGTTACAAGGGAAATTCTCTACAAATTGATCTATAGAGTCAATGAATTCCCTAACACAATCCCAGTTGCCTTCTATTTTTGCAGAAATTAACAAAATGATCATATGAAAATTCTAAGAATTCAGAATAGTCAAAACATTATAAAAGAACTACAAAGTTGGAGGACCCACACTTCCCAATTTTAAAACTTACTACAAAGCCATAGTAATCAAAATTGTATGACACTTACATTGGCATAGACATACAGATCAATAGAATAGAATTGAAAGTCTAGAAATAAAGCTATAAATACATTTATGGCCAATTGATTTTTTTTTGAGTGCCAAGACAATTCAATGTGAAAGAATAGACTTTTCAACAAATGTTGCTGAGAGAACTGTACATTCACATACAAAAGAATGAATTTAGACCACTACTTCACACCACATTAAAAATTAACTCAAAACAGATCACAGACCTAAATGTAAGAGCTAAAACTATAAATCTCTTAGGAGAAAGAATAGCACAAGTCTTCATGACTTGGATTAGGCAATGAATTCTTAGATATGACACTAAAAGCTCCAAAAACAAAGAAAAAAAACCCACATAAATTACACTTTATAAAAATGTAAAACATATGTGCTTCAAAAGACACTAGAAAGAAAGTGAAAAAATCCACAGAATGGGAGAAAACATTTGCATACCATATACTCAATAAGGTACTTGTATCCAGGATACATAAGCACTCTCACAATTCAACAAATAACCCAACTGAAAAAAAATGTACAAAGGATTTGAACAGACATTTCTCCAAAGATAACATATAAATATGCCAATAAGCACATGGGAATATGCTCAATGTCATTAGCCATCAGGAAATGCAAATAAAAACCATAATGAGATACCACTTCACACACAATAGGATGGCTATAATTTAAAAAAATACACAATAACAAGTGAGGATATACAAAAATTAGAACCCTTGAACATTGCTGGTGGGACTGTAAAATGGTGTAGCCACTTTAGAAAATAGTTTGACAGTTCTTCAAAAATCTAATCATATGATCCAGAAATTCCACTCCTAGGTATATGACAAGAAAATTGAAAATATATGTTCACACAAAAACTTGCATGCAACATTTATAGTAGAATTATTCATAATGGCCAAAAAGTATAAATCATCCCAAGTCTATCAACTGATGAATGGATAAACAAAATGTGGTTTATACACACAATGGAATATTATTCAGCCATAAAAAGAAATGAGGTACTAATATATGCCTCAACATGGACAAACCTTGAAAACATTATGCTCAGTGAAATGGATAGGGAGCTTCTTTTAGGAAAATGAAAATGTTTTGGAATTAATGGTGATGTTTATACAACTCTCTGAATATATTAAAATCCACTGAATTATACACTTACTGGGGGTAAATTTAATGGTATTTGAATTATATCTCAATTTTAAAATTGGAGAACTTTGTAGTAAGATGTAAAATAAAGGCTGTTTTATTTGGGACAGGAAAACTCCCTAAACTAATCCATAAAATTCATGTAGGTCCAAAAAAATCTTAATAGGACTTTTTTTTCACTCGACAAAATGATTGTAAATTTTTTTTGAGAAAATAAACATGAAAGAATCATCTTCAAAAATCTGCAAAATATTACAAAACTTAAGTTGGTTGACATTGAATTAGCTCTCCTAGATGTTATGTGTGTGTGTGTCTAAATACTACAATGTCTAAAGGCATATGCAGAGAGATACTTTTCAATTTTTCATTTTTAAAACAATGCAAATATATTAATTTTATAATAATACAGTAAATCAAGCAAAAAAAAAGAAAATTAAAAAATAAATAATCTATGTAGCTCCTTCTCCACTATTAGTTTATTCTATTTTAGGCTAAAAATCCCTCTTCAATGTATCTGCATCTGCATAATTTCAAGTCACTTTTTCAGCCTTGTTGATTTTCTCTTAATATAGGTTAATTTATGAACAGCCTCCCTAGAATTTGGCACCTAACCTGAATACATTCAATGTGGACTTATTGGCACACAATAAACATTTATTTTCTTGGTTATTCTGGTTATTTCATTTACATAAATGCATCCTAAGACCATATTACCCCTTTGGGGCAGTTAATGAACAAAGTTTACTGATACTGGGTCAAAGACGAGTGCCTGAAGCCCCATATCTTATTCATAATCAGTACTGCTAAGCCAAAAACTATCTTTATCATCTTGTCCCATGTGCAGTGATATTTGGAATAAAGTATATGACCTTACCTAATTCCATCAAATTTCATCTTGATCTAGTTGTCCGAATCCTTTGTATTTGATGCAATCATTCAAGGTATTCATTAACTCCTCCAGCTCCGTGATATCTAAAAATTTGTAAGGAACGATCCTTAGACCATGATCTGAGTCATTTATGAAAAGAATATCAGGGCATCTTGGGGGACACAGACTGAAGATAATATGAAAATCTCCTTATGCATTAGTTAATTCCCACTGTATCTGGCATCTAGCCCAAAGGTGCTCAGACCCTAGTTTACCTAAGAGTCACCTGGGTAGCTTAAAAATTCTCTGGGCTCACCTGTAGGGATTCTGATTCAATAGGTTTAGAATGAGGTTTAATTAAAACTAACATCCACAGAACTACCTTTAGATTTAACTAAGTCTGTATATTTCTCTTTATTGATTATAAATATATCGGAGAGGTCCTGTCATACACATTGCTGAAGGCAAGATGAAGTGTCTATTGAGTTTACTCCACCCACCACTTGGCTCCACGTTAAAGAAAAGAATAGAGTTAATGTGCAAGAAAACCCCTGTTGCCTTCTTATGAACAATGTTGCCTTTGTGTTCACAAACCCTTTCCTAATAATCAATCCTAGAAGTTTATTTTCATACATTTTTATTTAATGACCAAATATCTGGAGGGGGGACTAGTATATGCCAAATATTATGCTAATCTATATTCCCACCTGTGGTAAGAGTTCTTCTTTGCACCCATGTTCACATTGGGTCTTATAATTCTTCCTTGTATTTAGTCTGATAAGATAGAATAAATATATTTGCATATTTTTAACTTATATTTTTATTATCTTCAATAATGAAGATAAATATTTTTTCATATTTTTCTTGGGCCATTGCAAATTCCCCATTGATTCTCATATATAAGTCGCTGTGTTTATTTTTTCTAATAAACATGTAATTTATCACTGTTATATTTAATGTTACAGGGGTTGCAAAGTTTTCTCCATTTTCTGTTTCTCTGTTCCCCTTTGTTGTCTTTTAACCTTTTTATGATTTTTCTCCTTTATAGAAAATATGTTTCAAATTCTTATGCAGACAAAGCCAACAATCTTTTCATTATGGTTTCTGCCATTGTTTGAAACCATGCTTTAAGGCGCCTGGGTGGCTCAGTTGGTTAGTCACCTGACTCTTGATTTCGGCTCAGGTCATGATCTCACGGTTTGTGAGATGGAGCCTTGCGTCAGGCTGTGCATTGACATCTCAGAGCCTCCTTGGGATTCTCTTTCCCTGTCGCTCGCTGCTCCTCCCCGCCCTCTCAAAATAAATAAATCAACTTGAAAAAAAAGAAACCGTGCTTTAAATATCTTCTTCCAAGATTATGTAAATATTCAATTATATTATCTTTAGAATATAATCTTTTATGTTTTATATATTTAAATTTTATATATCATTTTATCAGTTATATATTCCCATAATTCTTTAAAAATATAATCCTTCAAAAATCTGGATCAGGAATGTTAATTAGTATTGTTCAAATACTAAAAATTGAGGAATTGTGTAAATGTATCATAAGATGAGATTAGTTGATTATGTAGAACTTTCATGAGAAAGAACATTGTGGCACATGAGATTTTGGTTTAAAGGGATATTTTCTTATATGAAATTATTCATAATTTAATGTTCAGTGAAACAAAGCAAGACTACACATAGACACACACATGCATTCATGAAGTCCAAAGCTAAAACTATATGCTGTGTTGAATTCTATTAACTTTGAGGTAAATAGGAAAATATGGCAAAGTATCAACTATTTGGTTTTAGATGACTTGCATAATATTTGGAAGTTATTTAGAAATGTTTGTTTCCAAATATAACTGTGCTGCTATTGTGAGTCATCAATACCCAAACCAAGTCAATAATATATTTGCCATAAATAAGCATGAGTTTAACTATTTCTAAGTGTCATATACAAATATAAATATACTATCACGTTTTACTGATATGGGGTCAGCATGCTTCTGCACTTAAATTTCCACATTTAAATGACTTTTAATAGTCAATTAAAAACACAATTCTGGCATAAGAGTTTCAACAACATGAAGATGTTGGTGGCTTATTGTGTCGGGGGTCCCCAAGACCCCAGGTTTGATGATCTGCTGGGAGGACTCAGGAGACTCAGCACAAGGCCATACTCATGACTATGATTTATTACAGCAAAAATATCAAAGCAAAATCAAAGAAAAGACCAGAGGAATCATGAAAGCTTCGAAGAGTTTTCTCCCAGTGGAGTCACAGGAGAAGCACTTAATTCCCCAGCAATGCGCTGTGACAAAACATGTAAAATGTTGTCTACCAACGAAGTTTATTAGAAACTCAGCACACGGGGTTTTTACTGGGGGCCGGTCACACAGGCCCCCTCTGCCTAGCATGTGCTGAAATTCCAGATTCCCAAAAGGAAAGCAAGCATTCAGCAGAAACCACATTGCTTGTACAAACTGTCTAGGCACAGTGAGCCACTCTTAACAGTTCTGTGAATGGTGGCCATTTTCCAGAAATCCAAGTTTCCAGATGCCAGTCAAGTGCCAACTTGCAAATTGGCATTTCCAAGGATAGCAGTTTCTAGCCTGCTTTCTTAATTCTTTTCCGCACACATGGGTACAAGTTATCATGTTACCAGATATAGGAATCACATACACACACATTAGTCTCATTCATACCCAAATAAAATTAAACAAAGAAAAGTAAATGCATGAAGTTTACCCTAAAATTCATTTTTATTGGGCCCCAAAATAAATTATTCCAGAAGCGACCAACTCAAAAGGGATCAGAAATTAAAATATCATAAAGTTTTTTTCTCAAGGGGTAAAATTAATGCACATTTGTTACAGAAAATGGGGAAAACTCAGAAAAATATTAAAGAAATAAGATTCACTAAAACCCTCAGTCGTAGATTTTACCATTGCTGACCTTTTCTATTCATGTACATCTATTAACGTAGTTGATACCATACTTACTATTAAATTTTATTTTAGTTACCTTCATTTTTCTATGTCACTAAAAGTTCCCACTAAACATTTTTCATCATGGAAAATATTTCATCCCTAGTTATAATTTTTAAAGTCTTCTCCTTTCTGTTGGATAGGTTGTTTCCTGTCATTAATATTTTTTTTTAAACCCTCATAAAACCTTTCAATGGCTTCCAATTGCTCTTGGAATAAAGGCCAGAATCTTTAATATGGTCAACAAGGCCCCACGTGATCTGGGGCTCCCTTCCCTCTGCAACTCTAGTTTACTCTCTGTCTGCCCTCAGTTACCATGGCCTTCCCAGAGTTCCTCAAATGTGCCACTGTCTCCCACTTCATAGTTTACACATGTGTCGGTAGCCCCTACTTTCTATGCTGTAATTAGCACAGTCATTTAATTAATTAAGTTAATTAATTCTGCACATTTTTAAAAATATGTATCTCCCATAATAGGCAGTAATCCCCATGAAGGCAGAGCATGTACCTGTCTTGTCCACTGATGTATTCCTTTCCAGTGCTAAACGTTATCCCTGGAATATACACATGCAAAAATAATTGTGGAATTAAAGAATAGATGCATAAATAATAGGATTCTACCTTTAAGTCAATTTTCAATCACTTAGTATATTTGATAACTTTGTTCATTGGATGCCCACATTTCTTGAGTTATCATTAAATATTTCCTTTTTGTAGGATTTTCATTTCCTCATTATACTTCTTCATTATCTATTATGGTAAATAATTAAAACCATTTAATTCTGTACATATTCTTCTTAAAGACCCTTTACTGAACTATTCTATTAATTCTAGTAATTTTTAGATGTATTGTGTAGATTTTTCTCCAAATCACAATGACTATGACTTACACTTTAAGCAACACCGTTATATTTTATCACTTATTATATTATTCATATTCATTCCTGGTCATTAGATTTCAATTTTGAATCAATACTATTTTGTATAGTATTTTTAAAATTTTCCTTATGGATGGGTTTTTTGCTTAATCTGTTTGTAAAAATCAATCTCTCTGTCTTTTAGCATGTGCTCTTTCGAACTTCTGGAAGCTTCATTATAGATAAAGGTGTTTACCTACAGATTTTATTTTTTAATCGGGATGTTGGGTGAAAACTGAGTGGAGAGAAAGGATTTTCTTCTTTGTAGAAGAACTGAGAGGTCTGGACTCTCTTGTAGGGCACCAAGTCAAAGACACTCCATTTGGGGGATGTGAGCCAGTTCCTACAACTTGGTAATAGGATGAGGGTAACAAGATAGATGCCCTGGAGGGTCCAGGAAATGGAGAATAGGTTTAATTTATGAATCCTGGAAATAGTCATATCTGATATCCAGCATTTTCTTCTCTATACTGCATCTAGTATTATTTAGGTATCTGGTATTGTGAGTAGAGTTTTGTTTAAATGTTTCAGCCTCAGCTAACTTCTGGGTGCTAATCGATGGGCCTATCTCCCCATTTGGGTTGCAGCTCTCCAGAGTGAGCTGCAGTGGCCTTCGGAAGCCAGTTCAGAAATAATAAGAAGTTATTATCCAAAGATCAGAGATGCAGGCCAGAGGGAGGTCGCTGGCCCGAGCGTGCAGTGAAATCTAGGACTGATCTGGGAAACACTCAAATATTCTATAGAGAGTCCCAGAGACCTTGGGGAGGGGAAAATGAGAAAAGTCTACCTTTCCTGTGGCCAAACATAATGAGAGCTCAGATCCTTTCATTCAGAATTAGAGGGAAGTGCTAGTTCTGACAACTGGAGAGGTCAGCAACCCCTGGGTTACATACTAATAAATTCACTTAATAGGCAGTCAGTGAGACAGAAACTCCTTTTCCAGATGCTTTTGTAACTTCCTGCTACACAGCACTGTGATTACTGTTCTAAAGTTCTATTTCAAAACACATCATGTCAATTTTGTTTTGTTTTGATTTTTAAAAACACTGAATGTAGATGAAGCTACAACAAATGCGGCATCTTTATCTGGTACCACGAATAAAGAGCCACAGAATATTTGCATAATTTAACCTAGAAATTCAACTTAATGAAAACATCTTAAAATAATAAAAAATGTAAAGGAAGGCACAAAAAGGGGTTAACAAACAAAATAAACTTCAGGTTTACAAAAAATGCCTTAAAACTTTGGGCTGAAAAGCAAAAAATATTCATTCATTGGTAGAGATGATGCTGATAATAATGATAAGGAGAAATGTATGTTATTTATGCCATTATCAGTATAAAAGTTTTGGAATCATACATAAAATTCCATAAGTAAAATAAGTAGCAGCATGAGTGCAAAATGGCAAATAATATGTTAAGCAATTAAAAGTATTTAAATATTTAGGGGCACCTGGGTGGCTCAGTCGGTTAAGTATCCCACTTCCACTCAGGTCATGGTCTCGGGGTTTGTGAATCCAAGCCCCACGTCAGGCTCTGTGCCAACAGCTCAGAACCTGGAGCCTGCTTCGGATTCTGTGTCTCCCTTTCTCTCTGCCCCTCCCCTGCTTGCCCCCCCACTCCCACCCTGCCCTCTCTCTCTCTCTCTCTCAAAAATAAACATTTAAAAAATAAGTAAATAAAAGTATTTCAACATTTAAAATATTAAGTTACAAAAGGGCAGAAGTGTGTATCCGCTACAAAATAGGCTCCCTGGCTTAGATTGCTGGTAGAGGGGAGAGTTAGCCAACCCTGCACAGGTAGTGGAGACATCTATACTGTCTTCACGAGCTAGCTTTCTCTCTTTCTTTACCCTTTGTGACCTGTTCTTACATGTGCAGAGGATAGGACATGCACATTCCTCAGCAAATGGTAATAGCCCTTAGTAGTAACTTCCATTCCTACTTGTACATAAGCACGAAAGCATGGTGATATTATGTACAAAAAAGCACCCATGTCAGTGCTATTTATACCAGTAAAATATGGAGACAACCTAAATATGACTAGGAATTGGAAAATCATTAAATATCCCATCATCAGTTAACTCACTGAAATACTTTGGAATCCTCAGAAAATAATTTTCTAATTAAATTTTAAGTTAACTCTAAAAGATACGCCCTGGGAAACATCTTAAGATTGAATAATAAAGGTAAAAATAATATAAAATATACAAACATAATGGGCAGATGTCATATTTTTTTTAAATTTTTTTATTCCTTTTTGAGAAAGAGACAGCACAAATGGGGAAGAGGCAGAGAGAGGGAGAGAGAGAGAATCCCAAGCAGGCTCCACACTGTCAGCGCAGAGCCCCATCCAGGCCTTGAATTCATGAAACCATGGGATCATGACCTGAGCCGAAACCGAGAGTCTGACATTTAACTGACTGAGCCACCCAAGTGCCCCAGCCTAAGTCATATTTATAAAGCATGCTGAGAGGAAACACATAACAAAATGCTAGCAGCAATTAAGATGACAAGTTATGAAATTTTTTTTTGGAACAGTGAAGTTAATTTTATAAGAAAAATTATATATGAAAATACATTGTGACAACTGGCTGCTTCCATAATTTTTGGACCCATAGCCAGAAAACCTCAAGGTGATTAGGGCTCTGTGGCAGCCAAGCACCTAGAGATTCCCATTTTCAGCCCTAGTTTCGGTGTGTGCTCCCAAAGAGTCAGAACCCCTATGTCTGCATACCATCTCGATCCAACCATCTTGAGTTTTTAAAGAGGGTCACCAGAAACAAGATCTTCTTATAGAAGAGATGAATAATAAATCCCCAGAAGAAAAAGAGTATATATTTAAAGTATACAACTTGATGATTTGATATTGTTTGTGATTTGACACTGTGAAATGATTACCAAGACCAAGATAATTAAGTGTGTACCTATCACCTCACGTAGTTAACTCTCGTGCATGTGTGCATGTGTGTGTGCGTATGTGTTAAAAATGCTTCAGATCTACTCTCAGCAAATTTCAAGTGTGCCGTACCATACTATTAAGTATGGTCACCATGCTATACATTAGATCCTCGGAACTTCATCTTACAGACGAAAGTTTGTACCCTTTGATCTGCATCTCCTCATTTTCGCCTACCCACAGCCCCAGCCAACCATTCTATTCTTTGTTTCTATGAAACTGGCTTTTTTTTAAGATGCCACATACAAGTGATACGATGCAGTATTTGTCTTTATCTGACTTACTTCATTTAGCAGAACACCCTTCAGGTTCATCCATGTCGTCACCAGTGGCAGGATTTCCTTGTTTTTTTAAGGCTGATAATATTCCATTACATACATACACAACATTTTCTTGATCTATCCATCAACCAAAGGACATTAAGTTGTTTCCATATCTCAGCTATTGTGAACAATGCTATAATGAATATGGGAGTGGGGATATCTCTTCAAAATAGTGATTTTGTTTCCTTCAGATATATACCCAGGAGTGGGATTCCTGGAGCATATTGTAGATCATATGGTAGAACGGAAGTTCTATTTTTCACTTTTTGTGGAACCTCTATACTGTTTTCCATAATGACTGCAACCAATTTCCATCCCTACCCATAGTATATAAGGATTTCCTTTTCTCCACATCTTAGCCAGCATTTGTTATCTCTTGTCCTTTTCATAACAACCATCCTAACTGCTATGAGGTGATGTCTCATTGAACCACATACTTCTTTTATTTCCAGGTGAAGGCAACCCTTTGAAAGACCCCTGTGGGGTCAAGCTTAAAATCGAATTATGCTAAGTGGTCAGATCACCTCTTCTGTCAAGGGCAGGAAATGGTAGTAGAAAAGTAGAGAGACTATATCAGAATCTGGAGTTTTACTAATTCATGACAACCACAGACAATTACAGATTCTTCTGTAGGAAAAACAAAGAGTAGAAGAAAGGGAGTTTATTCTGTCCTAACCAGACTCTAGCCCATCCCGTTCCAGTGTCCAGAGCCTACCATTCATGAATTTAGAACTCTACCCACTGTTCCTCCTTCTTGCCAGTCTTCTCAGTCAAGTATTCCGTAGCAAGGGCACAAGAACTAAGACCTAATATGTGTCTCCTAATTAGTAATTAAAGTGACATAAAAAGAATTGTCATACATTTAGTCAGCATGCATTTTCCTTTCACTTCAGGCCCAGAGACATCTGAGGATTCGTACAGATAATTTCACACTACAGGTAGCTAATCATTTGTATACCTTCAAATGGATATTATTTAGGTATATGAGCATCCTTTACCTAAAGGAGAAACCAACTGAATGCTGGTCAGGAGGACCTCAGCCTACACTACCCTGGAATCACAGACCCACTGACTGTGACTAGAGCTTGCTTTCTAGCAGCCAATTCTTCCCACCCCAAGGGCCTATGTAGGCAAAACACTCTTCAACAACCTATAGAACTCTCCCCGAGAATAGCTGTGTTAAATACAATTTTCTCCATATAATTACATTTCCAGTAATGTTGTAGTACCCCTATAATTAGAGACCCATAGAAACAAGTATGTGCACTTGTTAAAACTCGGGAAATTAATAACTAAGACTTGTACATTTCACTGTAAGTTTTACATTAAAAAAACTTACATTGTATGTAGGTTTTACATAAACTAATATTCGATCGTGTTGATGACATACAGAATACAATACACAGATATCCATATATTGAAGCCTGCAACTTACCTTGAATTACATCATCGAAAATAAGATGGACTAATAGAGGGATGGTTGGATAGACATGTGACAAAGCAAGTAGAGTAAAATGCTCATAATAGAATGTAGATAGTAGACATAGGGGTGTTCACTGTAAAATTTGTTCAACTTTGCTGTATGTTTAAAATTTTTCATAACAAAATGCTGTAGGGAAAAAGAAATCAACTCGCATTCTCCATCCTAGCTCTAAATAAATTATGAAGTAAATTTATTACTTTGCTGTGTCTGCCTTCAGTAACCTCCTTCACTCCTGATCATTTTAATTTTTTGGAATTATAGCTCCATTCTTCTCTCAAAAAATAGAACTGCCTATAATGACTCAGGATACTGCTAGTACTGTGACCATCACAAGGCTCAAACTGAATTACTTTGCCTCACCTGGAATATTCGAGTATTAGTTAAGTTTCTTTGGTTGTGATCACCATATACTGACTAACTTAAACAAATAAGGAAAGGTGCCTGGGTGCCTCAGTTGGCTGAATATCTGACTCTTGGTTTCAGCCCAGGTCATGATCCCAGGGTCATGGGATTGAGCCCCATGTTGGGCTCCACACTGAGCCCGGAGCCTGCTTGGATTCTCTCTCTAGCCCTCCCTCTGTCTCTCTCTCTCTCAAAAAACAAAACACAAAACAAAAACAAACAGGGAATTGACTGGAAAGATACAGGGAAGCTCACCAGATGGAGGGAAGGTTTGGAAACCAAGCAAGGAACATACAGACACTAGACTGCTCCAAAGAGTTTAGGAAACAAGCATACTGTTGCCCCAGGAGCTGAGGCCATAATAAATTAACTCCAAGAATTAATAGCCTTTCATCATTCTGCTTCTAGTTCAAACTTCAGGCACAGAACTTCCACTTAGGCTTCCTGGCCCGCTAAACTGTATTTAATGGGAATAAAGATCATTTCCAAAAGATACTGCAATAGGTGCTGAACAACCAAAAAAACAAGACAAAAAAGCTGACCAAAACAAAGAGGGCAGTGCACTTACGTTATTCTGTCACCCTTACCAGACACTGATACCATACTATTTACTTGAACATCACTGTTTTTCACTTCCATGAAAACATGGAGTTTGGTCACTCCAACTGTGTGGCTATCTTAAAATCTCAATCAAAATTTCCTAGGTTCTATTTTTTGCTCCCCTTCTCAACCCAGATTCCAAAATTTCATAAAGAAGCATCATCTCCTTATACTCACTTCCAATGCTGGCTAAGGATTTAAGACTTCTCTGGGTCACATCGCGGATCCCACACTAGTGTATCTAAAGCTATATCAGCTTGTATATCTGGATCTATTTCATAACTGGGAAGTTCTTCTCTGGATATTGGTGAAGATGGGACCTCAGTCCAACTGCTTGTCCAACAATATATCAGAACTGAAGGAAGCCCAAGGAACTAACCTGATCCACCTGAGTTCCACTCTCTCTAGAACAGGAATGCTCTGGGATGATTGCTTCTTAGGAGAGCCACTTAGGAGACACAGGAGAGTAATGAAAGTCTGCAGAGCAGACTAAGCCATTTTAAGCAACTGTATTTGAAATAACTAACAATTTCAACAGAAATTTGTGAGTAGGGAATGGAGACTTGGCTCTGGAGCTGCACATTTGGGCCGTGTTTATGTGAGTCAGGAGAAAATCTGGCTCTGAAGCTGACACACTAGCACGGTTGTGGCTGGTGCCTCTCAGAGTAATTTGGACTGCATCCAGCAAGGATTGGCCCTCCAGTGTGGGAAGCCAGAGGCCAGCTGGAATTATTTTCCATGGGCACCACACCCCTGGATTTTCAGGGTGCCCTCACACTACTGGCTCCATTATGAAAGAGCACACCCACCATCAGATAGCAACCTGGGGGGTTCCCATCACCACTTGATTTTCCAAGTTCTGACTTCATTTTCTCCAAGACATTTTCTTCTTATTTTTCTGGTTACAAGGCACTGCAGCTGCTTTCTTTGGCTATGTTTGTCCTTAAAAATGGAATATTAATTGATTTAAGAGTTTACAGCTGACTTTTCATATTCAGAAAGTTTTAATTCTAGTGCTGGCTTCATAAATTATTAATTGTTTGAGTTTGAAAAAAAAATCACTCCAATTTCTCTAAGTAGTACTTTCTTAGTCTAAAAAAATCTGTCCTATGTACCTTAGATTACTATAAGGATCGAGTGTCATAATGTTTTACCATTCTACAAAAGGTTTCCTATCTGTGTCTGATAAGATTATATAGACTCTTTATATATCAAATATATTAATCATACATAAAAATTTTTAAGTCTGGTATTTGCCTTTAATTCTCTTTAGGTTGCTTTTAAAATATAAAAAATAATCAAGCACAACAATTATAAAAAGAATAAGATGTATAAAAAGAATACATAATGTTATAGTTTTTAAAAAATTAAAAATTACTCATAACTTCACTCACTAGTGTGTGTTTCAGAATATACACTTGTATTTTGACGATGCATATATTTGCAGATATTTGTGAAGACATACATATTTTACAACAAAATTAGGATCGGAGATACATGCTGTTTTATAAATTCCTTTTTTATTTCACAATATGTTGCAAATATGGATATGTGAGATAGTGTGTAAAATATGAAATATCTTACAAACATTCTCAATTACTGTCATTATAATAATTTATACTACTGACCCAGCAAAATTTATGTTTTCCTAGGATAATGATTAATTTTAAGACTATATTTCCATTCTTAAAAGTGTTACTTAAAAAAAAAAAAAAACAGCTAAAGGCTACAGAATCCTGAGAGCTAAACAAGAGAGTATAATGTTTCCAAAAAGGACTTGCAGGTGTGAATGTGATAAAGGACTATGTCCAAAGAGTAGAAATCTAGGTATTGGAGTCACATACGGATTTGAATTCTAGTTCTGTCCCTTTAAGTCTTGCTTTTCCTGTCTATTAACAAAATAAAATATAGTTCTTACCTTAAAACAATTTTTATTTAATACTTAAAATACATAGCAAAAAATAACAAATATGTCATTAATATTACTATAATTATTACTATTTAATAATAGATATTTAAGTTCTTTAAAAAAAAATTTTAATGTTTATTTTTGAGAGAGACAGACAGACAGAGCGAGGGAGAGGCAGAGACACAGAGAGAGGGAGACACAGAATCCAAAGCAGGCTCCAGGCTCTGAGCTGTCAGCACAGGGCCCAAGGTGGGGCTCGAACTCATGAACTGCAAGATCATGACCTGAGCCTAAGTCAGACACTTAACTGACTGAGCCACCCAGGCACTCTAAATCATAGATATTTAAGTTCTAAAAATAGGCTTTCAAAAATACTGAGGATTTTATGGCTCTCATGGTTTAATTTAGTGATATAACCTATAATTTGACTATCACAAAACTGTCTTCCCCCTTTACCTGGATAGAAAATTAAACCATTAAAATTTTTCCTAGTACTAGCACAATAAATGAAAATATATGATAAGAGATTTCACAAAAGAGAGAGAGAGTATAGGGGCGCCTGAGTGGCTCAGTCAGTTGAGTGACCAACTCTTGATTTTGGCTCAGGTTATGATCTCACGGTCTGTGAGATTGTGCCCCATGTTGGGCTCTGCACTGACAGCATGGAGCCTGCTTGGGGATTGTCTCTCTCCTACTCTCTGCCCCTCCCCCACTTGCTCTCTCTCTCTGTCTCAAAATAAATAAACATTAGATTTAAAAAAAAAGAGAGAGTATAATAATCATTGCTTCCAATAATTGTGAATGTTCAACGTTCCTATTAATTAAGGAAATTATTACAATGATAATATAGAAATATTTTCAGGCATGATGTTGTTAAAAGAAAACAAACACAAGAGCCCACTGATGGTAGCTGTCCACTAAGATAAGCATTCTCATAAATTGGTGGTGGTGGCAAAAAGTGCTACAGTGTTTGGAAAGTAACCGTATAGTGTATAGTAAGATAATTTAAAAACTAGTCGTAATTTACCAGTAATCACAGTTCTAGAATTCCCTTCTAATAAAAAAATTGATTACAATAGGATCTTTGTCACCGATTTGGCTATTACACTTTTGTCTATGTTAGTGAAAAATAATAATACAAATACCTGAGACTAGGAGATTAAGAGACTATTAGTACATCCATTCAGTGTAATATATGGCCATTGAAATATGTTGCAAGTAACTTTCTAATAACATTTTTTAAATGCTTATGTTGTAATGGCATGAAAAATGCAAATTTAAGGACATTTCATAGGCTGCATGTCATTTTGTCTTGTTTTTCATGCTTAAGCAGACATCAACTTGGACCTTATTTTGCCTTCCACTAGAATAGGTATATTATCTTCACTCTTCTTCCCTTTATTTGCATCCTGACTGGATCTCCACCTCAGACCCACTGATGTACCCCACCTTCTAGTGTGGCTCTAGGCATCTGGCTACAGCCTGAGGTTTTACTCTGTTCAGGTCTACTACCCAGAAAGGCTTCCTACCACCCTCCACATTCTTTCCATTTATTCCCTGACCTATTACCTCTCAACTGAAGTAAATACACCTCTTGGGAAACAACACATCCTTGTATTCCTCTCCTATAGTTTGTGAAACCGTCAGGTTGCTGCCATGAGTGAAAAAGAGAAGATATTGATGGGGGCTAGGAACTGGAGAGAGAGAAGCATACTTGGCACCCTTATCAAAAAGTGCATATATATGAGGTGGTGAAGAGGGCCAGCTTGCAAGCCTTCCATGTCTCAGAGCTAAGGCCAGAGACTGGAGACGAGTAAAAATCTCCTTCTGCTGTATTTTCCCACCTGCCGTGCACTATGGCGTTAGTAGGGGAGGGTAGAGGTCATGATCCTTTAGATTCAACCCAGCTTCTGTGTCACAGCAGCAGATGGAATTTCCTTCTGTTCTTTGGAATGTGGTCTCCTAGTACCTGTAGTTTCTCGGGGCTTTATTCATTTAGTTTGGTTTGGTTTTAGGGTCTTTATTTATTTAGTGTTACATACCAACAAGAGCCTAATGAAATAATGGGAAAGAGCATATCATACACTGTGTTTTAAAAGCAAATTTGGGGACACCTGGGTGGCTCTGTCGGTTAAAGGTCCCAACTTTGGCTCAGGTCATGATCTCGCAGTTTGTGAGTTCAAGCCCTACATCAGGCTCTGTGCTGACAGCTCAGAGCCTGGAGCCTGATTCAGATTCTGTGTCTCCCTCTCTCTCTGTACCTCCCGCGCTCACACTCTGTCTCTCTCTCTCTCTCTCAAAAATAAAAAAATAAAAAAAAACATTTAAAAAAATAAGAAAAAATTAAAAATTAAAATAAGTAAAAGCATATTTGGCAGCACCATATCTAAGTAAGCATTATTAAACAGTTGCCATTAATTGTTTACAATACCTTAATCACAGATTTCTCTTTTAAATTAGTTCCTGAGAGTATCTCATTGTAAATAGATTTTTATATTTCTTTGGAAATTCAATGCATACAACTATGTAAATAACTTGTTTATTTACATAATTTATTTTAAAAAACCTGTTTGGGGTTCTGCTACCTTTATATCCATTTCAAAAAGATTTTTTAATGTTTATTTTTGAGAGACAGAGCGTGAGAGGGGGAGGGTCAGAGAGAGAGAGAGAGACAGAGAGACACAGAACCTAAAGCAGGCTCCAGGCTCCGAGAGCCATGAGCACAGAGCCCGACGCAGGGCTGGAACTCACAAGCCGTGAGATCATGGCTTGAGCTGAAGTCGGAAGCTCAACTGACTGAGCCACCCAGGTGCCCCCCTTTATATCCATTTCAAAATTTGTCTTCCTTTCCGTAGATAACGATCCTAAGGAAAATGTTTAATTGAGATTTAAGAAACACGTAATATAAAAAGAGAAAAATAATTTTGTTTAATTTACAGATTTTTAAAAAAATGATGGCATCAGATGAATTTGATTAAATTGCTTCAGGGACAAAATGTCCATTGGAAATATGAGACATCATATTCCAGATGGAGAGAAATGCAAATGGCAGCCAATTTATGTATTAATGAAAGTTTAGGTCTATTTACTTACAGAAAGTCTAGGAGTCAGCACTGCATGCAAATCTTCAAGCACAAAAACACTATAGAAAGATGAAACAATGAAAATGGCATGCCAAAAGGTTTCAATTAAATGTAAGTCCATGAATACTATTTAATTGGAATCTCCTTCCAGGGCCAGAAATGGGGCCTCTTGCTCTGTCAGGGCTGTGCCTTGCTGTGGCTTATGTGTGAACAGCTACATGCTGAGGGTCTTGCAGTCACTCTTTACATCAAAGCTGTAAGTCAAGCTTCTCCAGTGACTTTAAAGCAAGTTAAATAAACACCCATCAGGGAAAAGAGGAAAAGCTGTGGTTGAGAGAAACAGAGAATTTAAAACAGCAAGAAACAGCAGATACTTTAGAGAACCACTTTGTCCACCTCCATTTGGCATGGCCAAAGACATGACCTTCCCAAGTTTCTCAGAACTGTGCTGAACACAGCAATACACTGTCCAGGTCCCCCTTCAAGAATGGACTCACTGCTCAGCTAAGAGGAATGTGGTCAGTAGCAAGCCTCCAGCTGACAGAAACTTCAGGGTCAGCCTCCTCTACCTAGAACTGCTTTCTCCATGGTCATACCCATCATGGGGCAGCCTGGATCCAATGACCTAGCAAGGTGTGGGTATAAAAGTTCAGTCATTAATGTATTGCAGTATGATTCCAGATAGCCCTAATATATCAGAACCACAATAAAATAAAAAATGAAATAAAAAAGAGGGTGAAGGAGAGAATAAAATAATACCAGGTGACAGGATTAGTATCCAAAGCACATTCTATAAAGTCCTGTACACTCGCTAGTAATGGGTTGTAAATTTGAGCTCAATGAGACATGTGTCCTTTGGTTCCAGGGAAAATGGCAGAATAGGAGAACCCTGAGCTCACTTCCTCCTATGGATACAACTAGGTAACACTCATATTCATGCAAATAACCCAGAAAATGGCCCAAAGACTAGAAGAATAAGCTCCACAATTAAATGTAGAGAAGAGGTCACATCAGATGGGTAGGAAGGACAGAGACTTGATAGGGAGCTAAACGGACATGTGGGCCTGTCTGTAGGAGGAAGGGAGCTGCCAGTATGGAGAGAAAAAGACTATCACACTGGGTAGCCTGCACAGGGAAGATGAATCCCCACAATATTTGGTAAAAACTAGAGGGGCCAAATTTCATGAATTCTTACAACCAGTGACTTAAAGCTGGGAACTTTAACAATTGGTCAGCTCAGCTTTGGGAAAGAGAGGATGATAGGAAGCCAAGTCCCCACTCTTAAGGAGACAGCACAACAGCCCACAGAAATTCAGCATACAAGTATCAGTTTGAGAAACGCCTGGGACATAGGGAAGGGAGAATTCTTTACCAGCCCAGAAGGACAGAGATCACTGGGAGACACCTCCAGAAACAAAGGATATGGCAGGTGCCATTACCACCCCTACTCACCCCCCTCCCAGCACAAACACACAGCCACCTCAGGGAACCAGCGTGGCACCAGCATTTACTACATAACTTGCTTACACAGCACCCCACCCCGTGCAGCCAGCTAGCCTCAGTCCTGGCTTTGTGGGTCACCTCCCCCAACAAACCTTGCCAACACCAAGTCTCCCAACTGCCTGCTTTGCAGGGCTTCAGTCCCAGAAGCAGCCACCAGTCACCTCCCATGGAGGACATGC
Source organism: Panthera leo (assembly GCF_018350215.1). Lineage (NCBI taxonomy): Eukaryota > Metazoa > Chordata > Mammalia > Carnivora > Felidae > Panthera > Panthera leo. The sequence continues at coordinate 71,404,043 of NC_056691.1, forward strand.
ACACTTTGTTAAAACTGTACACCTGCCCCCACATGCTTTGCAGATGGGCCCAGCCAGCCCTGGTCTCAGTGGCAGCTGCACATCCCCTGTGGCAGAGAACCAGCTTGTAAAACTTGCAGGCACTGCAGATCACACCCATACATGTTTTGCATATTGGCCTCCATTGGCTATAGCTTAGCCTCTGGCAGAGGACCACCATCACCTAGTAATAGTGTGTGCCCCACCTACTACTTTCAAGAGCAGGACACTTAGCTGACTTTCCTAACACAGAAACAAACACAGAGAGCTGGACAAAATGATGAGACAGAGGAATATGTCCCAAATGAAAGAACAGGACAAAATTATAGCAAGAGACCTAAGCAAAACAGAGATAAGTAATATGCCTGATAGAGAATTTAGAGTAATGATCATAAAGATACTCAATGGAGTTAAGAGTGGAGAACGTTAGTGAGACCCTTCACAAAGAGATTTTAAAAAGAATCATTCAGAGATGAAGAACACAATTGAAATTAAAAATACACAAGATGGAATAAACAGCAGGTCAGAGGAAGCAGAAGAACAAATCAGCAGCCTGGAGGATACAGTAATGGAAACTAATCAAACTGAACAGGTAAGAGAAAAAAAGAATTATGCAAAATAAGAATAGACTTAGGGAACTCAGTGACTCCATCTACTAATAACATTTGCATTAAAGTGATCTCAGAAGAAGAGAGAGAAAAGGGGGCAGAAAATTTATTTGAAGAAATAATAACTGAAAATTTTCCTCATCTGGCAAAGGAAACAAAAATTCAGATCCAGGAGGCACCGAGATACCCCAACAAAATTAACTCAAGGAGATCCACAAAAAGACACATAATAATTAACAAGTCTAAAAAATAGTGGTAAAGAGAGAATTTTAAAAGCTGCAAGAGAAAAGAAAATAATTACACACATGGGAAACCCCATAAGGCTATCAGTGGATTTTTCACCAGAAACTTTGCAGTCGAGAAGGGAATGGCATGATATATTCAAATTGCTGAAAGGAATAAAACTGCAGCCAAGAATACTCTAACAGCAAGGCTATCTATCATTCAGAATAGAAGAGATAACAAGTTTCCCAAAAAAATGAAAGTAAAAGGAATTCATCACTACTAAACCAGCCCTATAAGAAATGTTGAAGGGGACTCTTTGCATGGAAAGGAAAGACCATAAGTAAAAGTAAGCAAAGTAGGAAGTGCAAAACCAGTAAAAATAAGTTTATCTATAAAAATCAGTCAAGGGACTCACAAAATAAAAAGATGTAAAGTATGACACCACATAACTAAAATGTGGGGAGGAGAGGAGTAAAGAATGGGCTCAAACTTAAGTGACCATCAACTTAATATAGACTGCTATATGCCTAAGATGTTATATACAAAACAAATGGTAACCACAAATCAAAAACCAGTAATATATATTCAAGAAAATAAAGAGAAAGGAAAGCCAACTTATGGTGAGAGAAGGGAGCAAGAGAAGAAAGGAACAGAGAAGATCTACAAAAACAATCACAAAACAAATAACAAAATGGCAATAAATACATACCTATGAATAATTACTTTGAATATAAATGGACTAAATACTCCAATCCAATCAAAAGACATAGGGGGACAGAATGGATAAAAACAAAAAGACCCACCTATATGCTGCCTATAACAGATTCATTTCAGACCTAAAGATACATGCAGATTGAAAGTGAGGGGGTAGAGAAATATTTACCATACAAATGGATGTGAAAAGAAAGCCAGGATAGCAATACTTAGATAAAGTAGACTTTAAAACAACGATTGTAACAAGAGACAAAGAAGGACATTACATAATCATTAAGAGGGCATTCCAACAGAAGACATAATAATTGTAAATATTTATGCGTTCAACATGGAAATACCCCAATACTAAAGCAGTTAATAACAAACAAAGGAACTAATCAATGGTAATACAATAATAGTAGGGGACTTTAACACCCCACTGATATCAATGGACAGATCATCCAAACAGAAAATCTACAAGTAAAACATGCAGTATGTGAATGACACACTGGACCAGATGGATTTAACAGATATATTCAGAACATTCCATCCTAAAAGAACAGAATACACATTATTTTCAAGTGCACATGGAACATTCTCCAGAATAGATCACATGTTAGCGCACAAAACAAGTCTCAACAAATTCAAAAAGATCAAAATCATGCCATTCATCTTTTCTGACTATAACACAATGAAATTATAAATCAACCACAAGAAAAATTTTGGAAAGACCACAAAATACATGGAGATTAAATAACATGCTACAAACAATAAATGTGTCAATTAAGATATCAAAGAAGAAATAAATGTATGGGGGACAACTGAAAATGAAAATACAATGGTCCAAAATCTTTGGGACACAGCAAAAGCAGTTCTAAAAGTTTATAGCAATACAGGCCCACTTCAAGAAGCAAGAAAAACCCAAATAATAACCTAAACTTACACCTAAAGGAGTTAGAAAAAGGAGAACAAATAAAATGTAAAACCAACAGAAGAAAGGAAATAATAAAGATTAGAGCAGAAATAAATGATATAAAAACTAAAAAAAGTCAATGAAACCAGAAGCTGGTTCTTTGAAAAGATCAACAACATTGGTAAACTTCTAGTCAGGTCCATCAAGAAGAGAGAGAGAGAGAGCTCAAACAAAATTAGAAATTAAAGAGGAGAAATAGCAACCAACATCTCAAAAATATAATGGATCTTAAAAGAATATTATGAAAAAGCATATTCCAACAAACTGGACAACCTAGAAGAAATGGATAAATTCCTGTAAACATATAACCTACCAAAACTGAAGCAGGAAGAAATAGAAAATTTGAACAGACTGATTGCCAGAAAGGAAACTGAATTAGTAATCAAAAAACTCCAAACAGAAGTTCCGAACCAGATGGCTTCACAAGAGAATTCTACCAAACATTTAAAAAACAGTACTTGGGGCTCCTGGGTGGTTCGGTCAGTTAAGTGTTTGACTCTTGATTTTGGATCAGGTTATGAATCATTCTTACAGTTCGTGAGATCAAGCCCTGTATCAGGCCTGCACTGACAGCATGGAGCCTGCTTAGGATTTTCTCTCTCCCTCTCTCTCTGCCCCTCCCTCATTTGTGCTCTCTTTCTCTCTTAAAATAAATAAAAATTCAATTTAAAAAAATAGTTCTCAAACTTTTCCATAAAACAGAAGAGGAAGGAAAACTTCCAAATTCATTCTATGAGGTTAGCGCTATCCTGATTCCAAAACCAGATAATCATGCCACAAAAAGAGAGAACCACAGGTCAATATCTTTAATGAACGTAGATGCAAAAATCCCCAACAAGATGTTAGCAAATTGAATCCAACAATACATTTTAAAAAATCATTCACCATGGCACAAAAACAGACACATAGACCAATGGAATAGAATAGAAACCCCAGAACTAGACCCACAAGCGTATGGCCAACTAATCTTTCACAAAGCAGGAAAGAATATCCAATGGAAAAAAGACAGTCTCTTTAACAAATGGTGCTGGGAGAACTAGACAGCAACATGCAGAAGGTTGAAACTAGACCGCTTTCTCACACCATTCACAAACATAAACTCAAAATGGATAAAGGACCTGAATGTGAGACAGGAAACCATCAAAACCCTAGAGGAGAAAGCAGGAAAAGACCTCTCTGACCTCAGCCGTAGCAATCTCTTACTCGACACATCCCCAAAGGCAATGGAATTAAAAGCAAAAGTGAATTACTGGGACCTTATGAAGATAAAAAGCTTCTGCACAGCAAAGGAAACAACCAACAAAACTAAAAGGCAACCAACGGAATGGGAAAAGATATTTGCAAATGACATATCGGACAAAGGGCTAGTATCCAAAATCTATAAAGAGCTCACCAAACTCCACACCCGAAAAACAAATAACCCAGTGAAGAAATGGGCAGAAAACATGAATAGACACTTCTCTAAAGAAGACATCTGGATGGCCAACAGGCACATGAAAAGATGCTCAACGTCGCTCCTCATCAGGGAAATACAAATCAAAACCACACTCAGATATCACCTCATGCCAGTCAGAGTGGCCAAAATGAACAAATCAGGAGACTATAGATGCTGGCGAGGATGTGGAGAAACGGGAACCCTCTTGCACTGTTGGTGGGAATGCAAACTGGTGCAGCCACTCTGGAAAACAGTGTGGAGGTTCCTCAAAACATTAAAAATAGACCTACCCTATGACCCAGCAATAGCACTGCTAGGAATTTATCCAAGGGATACAGGAGTACTGATGCATAGGGGCACTTGTACCCCAATGTTTATAGCAGCACTCTCAACAATAGCCAAATTATGGAAAGAGCCTAAATGTCCATCAACTGATGAATGGATAAAGAAATTGTGGTTTATATACACAATGGAATACTACGTGGCAGTGAGAAAGAACGAAATATGGCCCTTTGTAGCAACGTGGATGGAACTGGAGAGTGTGATGCTAAGTGAAATAAGCCATACAGAGAAAGACAGATACCATATGGTTTCACTCTTATGTGGATCCTGAGAAACTTAACAGAAACCCATGGGGGAGGGGAAGGAAAAAAAAAAGAAAAAAAAGAGGTTAGAGTGGGAGAGAGCCAAAGCATAAGAGACTCTTAAAAACTGAGAACAAACTGAGGGTTGATGGGGGGTGGGAGGGAGGGGAGGGTGGGTGATAGGTATTGAGGAGGGCACCTTTTGGGATGAGCACTGGGTGTTGTATGGAAACCAATTTGACAATAAATTTCATATATTGAAAAAAAATCATTCACCACAATCAAGTGGAATTTATTCAAGGGATGCAATAGTGGTTCAACATTCATTAACCAACCAATGTGATACGTCACATCAATTAAGAGAAAGGATAAAAACCATACAGTCATATGGTTTTTCAATAAATGCAGAAAAAATGCACATTTCAATAAATGCAGAAAAAAACATTTGACAAAGTATAAATTCCATTCATGATAAAAACACTCAACAAAGTAGGTTTGGAGGAAATATACCTCAACATAATAAAGACCATACATGAGGGGTGCCTGGGTGGCTCAGTCGGTTAAGCATCTGACTTCAGCTGAGGTAATGATCTCATGATTCGTGGGTTTGAGCCCTGCATTGGGCTCTGTGCTGACAGCTCAGAGCCTGGGGCCTGCTTCAGATTCTGTGTCTCCCTCTCTCTTCCCCTCCCCTGCTCAAGCTTGCTCTCTCTCACTCTCTCTCTCTCTCACACTCTCTCAAAAATGAATAAACATTAAAAAAAACATTTTTTAAAAAAATTAAAGCCATACATGAAAAACTCACAGCGAACACCATACTCAACAGGGAAAAACTAAGAGCTTTTCCCCTAAGGTCAGGAACAAGACAAGGATGGCCACTCTCACCACTTTTATTCAACACAGAAGTGGAAGTCCCAGCCACAGCACTCAGACAAGAGTAAGTAATGAAAGGCATCCAAACTAGTAAGGAAGAAATAGTAAAGGAAGAAATAGTAAATAGTAAGAAAGGAAGAAATAGTAAGGAAGAAATAGTAAAACTTACACTATTTGCAGATGACATGATACTATATATAGAAAACCTCAAAGACTCCATCAAAAAACTACTAGAACTGATACAGGAATTCAGTGAGGTTGCAGGAATGTATAGAAAACAATGTATAGAAATTCACTGCATTTCCATACACTATTCATGAAGCAACAGAAGGAGAAATTAAGAAAACAATCCTTTACAATTGCACCAAAAATAATAAAATACCTAAGAATAAACTTAACCAAGGAAGTGAAAGCCCTGTACTCTGAAAACTATGAATCACGGCTGAAACAAATGTAAGATGACACAAATAACGACATTCCATGCTCATGTATTGAAAGAAAAAATATTGTTAAAATGCCCATACTACCCAAAGCAATCTACAGATTTAATGCAATCCCCATCAAAATACCATCAGCATTTTTTCCAGAACTAGAACAAACAATTCTGAAATTTGTATGGAACCACAAAAGACCCCAAAGAGCTGAAGCAATCTTGAAAAAGAAAAACAAATTTGGAGGTATCACAAGTCTAGATTTCAAGTTATATTACAAAGCTGTAGCAATCAAAACAGTATGGAACTGGCACAAAAATAAATACATAGATCAATAGAATGGAATAGAGAGTCCAGAAATAAACCCACAATTATATGGTCAATTAATCTTCGAGAAAAGAGGCAAGGATATACCATGGGGAGAAAGACAGCCTCTTCAGCAAATGGTGTTGGGAAAACTGGGCAGCAATATGCAAAAGAATGAAACTGGACCTTTTTTTTTTTATACCATACACAAAAATAAGCTCAAAATGGATTAAGGACCTGGTTAAATGTGAGACCTGAAACCATACAAATCCTAGAAGAGAGCACAGGCAGTAATCTCTCTGACATTGGCCATAACAAAATCTTTCTAGATATGTCCCCTGAGGCAAGGGAAACAAAAGCAAAAATAAACTGATGGGACTATTTCAAAATATAAAACTTTTGTACCACAGAGGAAATAACCAAGAAAACTAAAACACAACCTACTGAGCAGGAGAAGATATTTTTAAAAGACATACCCAGTAAAGGATTAGTGTCCAGGATATATAAAGAACTTAAATAATTCAACACCAAAAAAGCAAATAATCCAGTTAAAATATACAGATGGCAAACAGACACATGAAAAAATGCTCATTATCAGGGAAATGCAAATCAAAACTGCAACAAAATATAACCTCACACATGTCAGAATGACTAAAATCAAGAACACAAGACACAAGTATTGGCAAGGATGTGGAGACAAAGGAACACTTGCACACTGTTGATGGGAATGCAAAATGGTGCAACCACTGTGGAAGATAGTATTTAGGTTCCTCAAAAAATTATAAATAGAATTACCATATGAGCCAGTAATTGCACTACTGGTTATCTACCCAAAGAACATGAAAACAATAAGTTGAGGGGTTTATGCACCCCTGTATCTATTGCAGCATTATTTATAATAGCTGAATTACGGAAGCAACCCAAGTATCTACTAATAGATGAATGGATAAGAAGACGTGATAGATAGATGACAGATAGTAAATAGATAGCTATATAGATAATGGAATATATATAATATATAGATATATAATAGAATAGAATATTATTCAGCCATTAAAAAAGAATGAAATCCTGCCATTTGCAGCAATACAGATGGATCTAGAGAGCAAAATGCTAGGTGAAATAAGCCAAAGAAAGAAAAATATCATATTTCACTCATATGTGGAATTTAAGATATTAAAAAAAAAAAAAAAACAGCAGCAAAGGGGGAAATAAGAGAAAGAGACAAAACAAAACCAAACCAAAAATAGAAAACAAACAAAACAAAAAAAATCCGGACCCTTAACTATAGAAAACTGATGGTTACTAGAAGAGAGGTGGGTGGGGCGATGGGTGAAATAGGTGATGGAGATTAAGAGTACACCCATCATGACGAACTCTGAGTCATGTAGAGAATTGCTGAATCACTATATTGTACACTTGGAGCTAATATAACACTGTGAGTTAACCACACTGCAATTGAAAAAATCTTAAAAAAATAAGAAAGAAATGTACCCTCTGAATTAGTAATGAATGAGTGAGTGAGTGAAGAATTAAGTAATAAATGTAAATACTACAATAATTACTAAGGAATGCAAAAGTATTTGAAAATATGAAAAGACAAATCATGATTTGGGTTGTAAAGATAATAATGCAAATATCCTTCCCAAAATAACTAATAACTTTAATGTAATTCTAATGAAACTTCCCAAGGGTTTAGAAAATTGACAAAAATATTCTGAAGTTCACCTGAATGAAAAAAGAGACAGGAATAGCTACAAATTTTTTTAATCCAGAATAAAACAAGGGAATTGCACTACCAGAGTAAAATATGTAATGAAATAATATTAACAGCAATGTGAGAGACGGGCAGGAAAAATGCCCGATGATATCAATCCCATAAATGATAAGAGACAGAAACGGACCCAAGGATAACATTTGAATTTAGTATAAAAAGCATTCATTGGGGCGCCTGGGTGGCTCAGTCGGTTAAGCGTCCGACTTCAGCTCAGGTCACGATCTCGCGGTCCATGAGTTCGAGCCCCGCGTGGGGCTCTGGGCTGATGGCTCAGAGCCTGGAGCCTGCTTCCCATTCTGTGTCTCCCTCTCTCTCTGCCCCTGCCCCATTCATGCTCTGTCTGTCTCTGCCTCAAAAATAAATAAACGTTAAAAAAAAAATTAAAAAAAAAAGCATTCATTGCTTCTCATGATTCTGAAATTTTGGTATGTCTCTGAATAGACAGTTTATTTCCACCTCATATTGTGTGGACTACAGCACCTCAGCTGGGGCTGGATGTTCCAAGATGGCTTTGACCATGTGTCTGGTGCTTCATCTGGGGTGGCAGGATTGGACTGAGACTGGCTGGCCTTCCTCCCTGTCCCCCACCCACCTCCCTTCCTCTCTTCTCTCTCTCTCTCCCACACACTCATCTCTCTCCCTCCCCCACCATCAATATCTCTCCCCCTGGATTCTGTTGGTAATCTAGTGTGAGTTTCTTTACACAGCAGCTGATCATGTCAAGAGAACCAGAACCCAAGCTGTCTGGTCTTCAAAGGCCTACAGGTAGCACAGCACAACCAAAGCTGCTTCTATTGGCCAAAGCAAGGCACACCAGCCCAAGTTCAAAAAACGGTGAATAGACTAATTCTTGACTGGGGGACTTTCATGTGTATACATTGTCCCATTGCTCATGTCTACTTCTGCAGACAACCTGCCAGAATAAATTTGTTATTATTATGAAATATGTATGCACACACACACTCACACACACTCATACACCGAGTGTTTACTTGGGCCCATTTGGTTTTGCAGACTAACTCTATCAAATATTCTCTTCCAAAAGATGGAAAAATAAGGAATGCTCCCCAATTCACTTTGTATTGCTTATATAACCTTGATTCCAAGGTATATACTACTGCAAGAAAGGAGAATTGGCCAGTCTTATTTAAAAATATAAATCAAAAAGTACCTAGATAAAATATTATCAAATTGAATCCAGCAGTGTATAAAATAAATAATACATGGTGTTCAATTGCAGATGGGTTCACATCTGAAAACCTAATTAGTTTAATCTAAACACTTTCACAAAATAGAATAGGAAAGAAATGAACATATCAATGGATGAGGGAAATTATTTTTTATTATTCAAAAATAATTCATGACTTTAAAGAACTCCTAGCAAATAAAAGTAAAAGTGAGCTTCCTTAACCTGATAAACAGAATCTACTGAAAACCTATAACAATAACCCTGAATGGTGAGAAGTTAGCATTGCTTCAAAGACAGGAACATGATAAGGGTACTCACAATCAATACTTCCATTCAGCATTGTACCAGATGCCCTAGCCAGAGGGGTAAGGAAAGAAGAAAAGATAAGTGGCATACAGGTTGGAGAGGAAGAAACAAAACAATTATTTCCTGATGATATTTTTTAACATTCAGAAACTCCAAGAAACTCTTCACATAAACTACCAGAGCAAACAACACAATTTAGCTAAATTGTTGTATAAAAGGTCAATATATAAAATCAGTGCATTCTCCTACATTAATAATCCAATAAAGCTGGTATGGGTTATTCAAAAAAATAACATTAAAATTAGCTATTATAAATTTAAAACAAAGCATATCTTGATCCCAAGGAAACTCCTGTGAATTAATATTAATTTTTTTAAATATTTTTTAATGTTTATTTATTTTTGAGAGAGAGAGAGAGAGAATGAGCCGGGGAGGGGCTGAAAGAGAAGGACACACAGAATCTGAAGCAGGCTTCAGGCTCCAGAGCTGTCAGCACAGAGCCTGACACAGGGCTCAAATCCATGAACCACGAGCCCATGACCTGGGCTGAAGTTGGATGCTCAACCGACTAAGCCACCCAGCCACCCCAATATTAATGTTTTAATGAAGCTTTTGGAATATCAGAAATTATAGATGAATGTCTAAGTAAATGGAAAGAGATTTTCCAAGTGTAAAGGCCATGAAAGATTCATAAAGCAAATAACTGATAAATTAGACTCCATAAAGCATGTTAAATGATATAAAAACTATCATAACACTTAAGTGATGTACTGGAAAAACAGCCACAAATAAGGCAAAAAGTTGATACCCTTAATATGCAAAGCATACTTCTAAGTCTTAAAAGCCATTGGAAAAACACTACTGCTCCCAATAAAAATAGTAGCAAAGAAAATTTGTGTAAGAAAATATCACTTATAATCATGTGAATAAAGGCTAGTCTTACCATAATAAAATAATTGCTTATTAAAATAACAGTGATGTGTTACTTTTTCACCAACAAATGGAAAATAACACCAGGAAAATGCAATTTGTGTGCTATGAGACAAGTCTTTTCCCACATTGCCATTAGGAGTTGAAGATACACAACCGTACTCTGGGCTGTATTTACAGAGCACAATATAACATACTATGTCTGACCCACTATCCAGGTCCATTTATAAACCTATTTATATATCCTTTATCTATTTGCATATCCCAGAAAATAATTATATATTTATATACTTTATACTTTTTTTTTTTACAGAGAGAGAGAGACAGAGACAGAGACAGAGAAAGAGAGAGAGAGAGACAGTGTGCGAGTGGGGGAGAGAGGCAGAGGGAGAGAAAGAGAAAATCTTCTTTTTTTTATATTTTTTTTAAAGTTTTTATTTATTTTTGAGACAGAGAGAGACAGAGCATGAGCAGGGGAGGGGCAGAGAGAGAGAGGGAGACACAAAATCTGAAGCAAGCTCCAGGCTCTGAGCTGTCAGCACAGAGCCTGATGCAGGGCTTGAACTCATAGACTGTAAGATCATGACCTGAGCTGAAGTCGGATGCTTAACCGACTGAGCCACCCAGGCGCCCTGAGAAAGAGAAAATCTTAAGGAGACCCCGTGCTCGGTGCAGAGCCTGATGCCACAATCCTAGGATCATGACCTGAGCCAAAATCAAGAATTGGACACTCAACCGACTGAGCCACTGAGGTGCCCCCATACTTTATACATTTTTAATATATATATTTATTCATATATTTTATACATTATTATATTTAATATATCTATATTATGGAATTATGTGTGAATGTATATATATGTATGTATATATATGTATGTACAAAATTGTTCATGATATGACATGAACTATAGAAAAACTGAATATGAAATACCAAATGATTAAATAAATTATGGCTCACCGGTAATTGATTTCAAATTTTGATATGCTTGGGAACTCTTCTTTAAGGAGAATTTTGTGCAGAAGCCCAGTATCTAAAGTAGTTCATTGTGAACCTGTTTGAAAAGTGCAAGGGAAGCCATGGAATCCATTGGTCTTGCTTCTCCCAATTCTTGCTTCTCCCAAGCCCTGTGGTGGCCCTTAAGACACCTCTATGAATCCCCAAGACTACATGGAAAACTGAGAAGAAAAGACACCACTATACAATATTATAAGACTACTGAATTCATACTTCAAAAAATTTGTAATGATGAGAGCAAAGGCTCATAATATATCACATAAAAATTAATATACACAAAACTTCATTTTATATGATCACAACTAGATAAATATATGTATGTAAATATCTGGTGATTCTATTTTCTTCTTTAAAGTTATCCATAATTTTCAGCTTTCATACCAAAACCCTGAATTCCTTTCATTATTAGGGGGAAATGGAAAATTATTAACAAACGTGTAGTTTGCATTCAGGCCCTCTAGTTCATGCTAGAATTATTATATGCATCTGTAGAAAAAAAAAACTTGGAATTTTTAAGAAAGTTTTATTAGAAACAGCTAAAGAGCTCTCCAATAATCTACCTCTGGGACATTTATCTTCGGTGTTATTTGGAGCACATCTGAAATCAATTAGAGCCCCCCAACTGGCTTCAGGAGGCTGTGTGCGCCTCCAGCCATCTCCACAGCAAATTGCCTCAGCCGTGGTCAAAGTCAAAATTTCTCAGTTGCCTTGGTTGACCTAGAAATGTTTTATGTAATTTGCCATTATCTGGAAGGGAAACAGTTGTTAGAAAATAAATCTTTTCTGACTTTGTCTTGTTAAAGGGGTGCCAAGAAATGTTCTTCATCATTCGGACATACCAGAAGAAAAATAAGAAATATTCAGTAAAATAAATGGAATCTCCAAAGTAAATCCAAAGAAAAATCACTGTTAATCTATCTCTAGAGATACAAAGTATAGAGTGATTTGCTTTTTAATCTTTGAATGCCAGAAATAGGGTATCTATAAGGACTGAATACGGAAATAAGAGGCAGAATTTTTATTTTTCTTTCCTTCCTCCATTCAGTACGTACTTACCAAAAAAAAAAAAAAATCTATAATGAGAAGGTAGTGTACTCGGGGCTGGGAATAGAAATTCATACATAGTAGAGGAGAGGATGGAGGCAGAAATATCCAGTGCTTCCACTAACTCATGTAGCTTTACGCTGATGATCACTAATCTCAAATGGTCCCTTAGAGCCTCCAGGTGATTCAACTGTATTTAAGTATAGCTCATTCACTTGCCTACTCTACACGGTTAGTTTGTACCTTTTTCTGTGTCCTCACATGTCCAACGCTTCCTCCCCTTCTCTCTCGGATGCTGAGACTGCTTGCTTGTTCACTGAGAAAACAGAAGCAACAGGAAAAGATTTTGATGTACTCCCCACCACGTCTGCTGACATACGGGCATGTGTGCCCTGATCCTCCATCATCCCTCCTGTGGCTGTGGATAAACTCATGGCCTCCGAGCTGAGACCAAGCCCTCCACTTGTGTGGGAGATTTCATCCCTGTCACCAACTCAAGAACACGACTTCAACAATTGTTTCCTCTCTCCCCTGCTTCTTCAGTTTCCCTCTGTCTGCTGAATCGTTCACAACAGCACACAAAAATGCTAGATCTTAAAATGAAACCCTCACTTGACCCCACATTCCCTCCCAGCTACCGCAATACATCTCTGCCTTACCCCACTGCAAAAATTCTATGAAATGTTGACTATACAGAGTGTCTCAAATCCCACTCTTCCCATTCTCTCTCGAATGCATTCCTGTTAGGCTTTCTTCCCAAGCACTCCACTGAAACAGCTTTCATAAATATCCCCTGACCTGTCTCCCTCTCTCACACCCTGTCCTCCACCTCCCTTGTGCCCCACCACCATTTGACATACCATATAATCACTCACTTGTTTGTTGCCTGTTGTCCCCAACTGATCTATAGCTTCCAGGAACTCTACCCTAAAGGCCCAGAACATTGCCCGGCACATAGTAAATATTCAATAAATTTTTGTTAAATGGATCAGTGGGATAAATAAATGACCATGCCTGAGATGATGCAATTATCCAGTTAGGGAGCAGATATTTAAAGTCAGCTGTACCTGACTTTCAAATCACGTACCCCAAGGCCTCATGCCACAACCTGTGCCTCTGATGAGGTGATTGAAATAGATGGCAGTATCATTAGTGAAGCAGGGTCTACAATAGAAAGGAGATTTGCCATGGAGACTTGTGAAATCATTTAATGGTTGGCAAAATAAGCATAACATTAGAGAAATTGCCTACTTACTCAGAGGTGAGTAATCTGGCAATCTCATATATCTACTACACAATCCAGAATGAGAAATGGAACAACCACAGCCTCTAAATGACCCAAGCAGATGTCACAAAACCCAAGCTTACACACAAGAAGCTTAGTGGGTTCTCTCAGAGCCACAAGTTTAGGGTTAGGTATTCCAACCACAGAAGCTTAAAAGTGACCAACGGTGAGGTACTAGAGAGAGCACACTCCCACATAGACACACACACAATTTCCAGAAGCCTTTACAAGAACATAAATGACCTAGTCTGGTTTCGTTCAGCCTTACCACAGCCCTTCACACCTCCAGAGCCCTTCACACCTCAGCAGTGATTCTCCTGCAAGATATCCGAATACAGGGCAGCATAAGACACGTGTTTAGAACAATGATCGGAGGTTGGTAGGATACGACTGAGTTGTATTCAGTACCTTTTTTGAAAAAGTAGATAAGGAACTCATACATTTTAGAGATATCCACAGAATCTGGCTGCAAGTTTTTAAAGCCTGCAATTGAAGAGGTAAAATTTCTGGAGAAACAAACAAGAAAATCTATTTAATAGAAGAGCCCAACCCCCATTTATGCTAAACAAATGGAACATTGGTATCCTTCTCCAAAGGATAAAAAAGAGAATCAAAGTGAATTTTAGTAGATACACGGATTTAATTTTTATTTTCAATTTGTGTTTGAGTCATGCCAAAGGTATATGAGAGGTGATAAATACGGCACAACTTGCATCATGAGAGTAGTATCTGATATCAACAATCCAAGACAAGTTGGTACCCACTGGTCCAGGGAATGGGAAGTTGCTGACTTAATAGCTCTATGACCTTCTATAGAGTGATGATAGTCTTATTTGTGGCTAACTAAGTATTAGAGATTTGTTTTTCTAAGATTAGCAGTATAATGTCCTTAAAACTAGAAATAAATTAGCAGTACCAAAGAAAACTCCAAAAATCAGGCTTTTAACTCTGCAGGCTTGAAAAGAGAGAGAAATAGGAGCTTAATATTAAAATTTTCAAATTTTTTCCACCCTCATTAGCACTTCTGGTCTCAGATTTCACTGCTGGCATTACCGGTGGTGTATGGAAGCTTGTTTTTGTCACATATGTGAAGATTTATTTAACGTGAAAGCCCTCCCCAGTTCATGCAGATTGAAACCATAACTAAACACCTTGTCACATGTTTCCTATTGTGAATAGGCACATATAGCTTTCCAAAGAATAATTATTATTCCAGTGTGCAGATTTTACCCAGACTTTCAAAAGGTAGATTATAGATCTTGAGAAACTAAAAAACTTATTTATGATTTTTAATCAGAAAAAGACTGTGTTCAAAATAAGACATGGAAAACAATTCATTCTCTGGAAAATAGAAAAATAAAGCTTTGGAAAACTAATTTCCCACTAATTTCCCCCTTTTTCTGAGCCAGATTCGAAAAGCTATGGTAAAAAAATATATATTACATGAGAAAAAAACCCTTCTTTTCCTGTATCCGGTAGTTCAAATATCATATGAGATACTTTAAAGATTGAATTTTTGCTTTGGGGGGAATGGAATGGTTTCCTAAATGCCATCGGGACCCTCACTCTGCCTTGTGGCCAAATCTTTTTAAAGTCCCTACAATCTGATATCCAAACATATAACATTGAAGGCAATATAACAAAGGAATTAAGACTGCAGGCTCTCAAATCAGAGACTTGAGTTTGAATTCTCCATTCTACTTATTATCCTTCCTATCCTTGAGCTATTTACTTCTCTGAGCCTCTGGTTTCTCATCTGCAAAATGGGATAAAAGTATGGCCTGTTTCATACTTTCAGAAAGTATCAAAAAACAATACACAGAAACCACCTACCATGGGGTAAATGCTCAAGCACTGATTTCAATTATGAATGTGATTGTGATCACGATAAGTAGCATCGATTGCTGTTAAGTCTGGTTTCCCTTTAACACCACTCGCCTGCCTGGCGCACAGGCACATAATACCTTCTTCTTAAATATTTTGTGATAGACTGCTGGAAAGAGGAGTTTGAACCTGGATCCATGCTCTTAAAATTCAAGAAATGTAATGACTCTTCTCTATTCCATTTCATCTACTCTCATTATTCCATCCACTTTCTTCCCTACTTTCAGAAACATCTAGAGAAGAATGAGAAAACTTGGCTACAAACAGGAGAGTGTTTTGGAGGATTTGGATGTTGGGGAGCACGAGGCTTGCTTTGGGAGAGTTGAAACGGGGTAACACAAAATAAAATATGAAGAACAGCCAGCCCTAGTGAGAAGAAAACACTATCAAATCCTGATTTGTGTATATGTCCATCATTGGTGTGATTACTGAAAAGCCAGTCTAGTAGCTACTTTTTGCCCCCGTGCTCCGTAATTGTGCCTTGAGCCTTTTCTGCCTCTTTAAGATAAACCCCCTTCATGTGCTAGCTGCATTTAAAAAGTACCAATGAACAACTCAATTAACCCAGTAAATTATGAACCATTCAGTGATGACAATAAAGAAGGTGCCAGCAACATTACTGAAAGACTGACAAGGGGTGTTCAGGTAAGTTCAGTGGACCTGGACTGCTTTGTAGTCTTCACCCAAATCCTATCCAAAAAGGAAAGCTCAGTCCGATGTGTTTGCACACAGGGCTTGGTGAGCATGCTTTGTCAGTTATTATCAATGACTGACCATGACATTAGAAAATGTTATTTCTTCCAACTAAAAAGAACCTGTACTGACCCTTCTCTGTTGTGCCTCCCCATCCCCCGCATAACTATGCCCTTTCACCTCTGTTTTTTTTCTTCTTCTTCTTCTTCTTCTTTTTCTTTCTTCTTCTTCCTCTTTTACTTCAGGATTTATAAAATCCTTTGAAACATGTTGTTTCCAGATGTAGGTCCCAAGTGCCCTGTCATTTACTTCCTGTCCAAGCACAGAGCAGATGGAATTACACAAGGTTGGCCGCATGATTCCACCCTCCAATGCCTTCATTAAACTTCAGGATTTTAAAAGAGTCTGCCCAGTTACTGGCAGGGACCTTTCCATACTTCCACCCCCAAAGCTGTAAATTACTACCTCATTAAACTCAATTGTAAATGATTAGGTGTCTGGAATGTACTTTCCTTTCCCTGCAGCCTCCTTGGGGTAATTACTGCATCACAGGCCTCCCTACTTAACTTAGCACATTATTCAAGCAGTGCAATGTTTGAGTAGCTCAATGAGGGAGGAGGTTTTATTTCTGCGAAGGTATTATAACTCTATCTTTCGGTTCCAAAAGCAGATTTGTGATCTTTCAGTTCCCATTGAGTAATCTCTCTTTTAACAAGAGAAAGCCGTACTCAACCGGCCTTTTTCAAGAATTCATCTTTCTTTCTACCACACAGGCAGTTGGAACTACAGCACTTTTGTTTTTTCTGAGAATCAGTGAGATAATTTAACATTTTTAAAAGGCTGCTGTTGCTGCCATTAATTTCTATAGGTAAAGAGCGCCTGGGAAATGTTTAAATGTGGTTTTTTGTTTGAGTGGGGTGTTTTGTTTAGTTTTGTTTTCTGAGACAAAGGGAAACAAAGGTAACTCAGGTGATCAATGCCTAACCACCTAAGTCTGATTCTTTGATGATATTTGTTTTACGAAAGCTTGAAGAGTCTGGAAAGGTCATGGGTAAAGGGTAGGAGGGAGAGAAAGAGGAGGAGAGGCTGTCACATTGAATAAATAATCTATCCCAAGTTCCCAGCCTGGTTGCCATCACGTTAGCAGGAAAGGTGAAACTAATATTCCCTGAGGGGCAAAAGCTCAGAAGGTCAGTCCTCTTTCTTAGGGAGGTTTTTGCCTCTTTAGTTGATTCATTGGTTTAGAGTCAAGATTTTTCACTGTCTGTCCTGGGCCTCCCTGCCACTTGTTTCACTAGAGTCCATCAGTTGTGCTTCAGTGTCACTGGAATATAGGGAAAGATAGTGACTTGTCATTTGGAGAAAGGAAATGAGGGCCATTAAGCCAAATGTTTAACTGAAGTCAAACAAGTATTAGCAATACAGTCATTGCTGATGTAGAGTTTCCACCTGTGTGAAGGAAAATGCGAAAATTGATAATGGAATGGAGCACCATCCCTTCTAACTCAGCCTAGGAATGCGTTCTTGGGTATTATAGATGATCGTAAGGAAGATTCATTCATATTTGGACATGACACATAGAGGTGGACTAGGTGGCTTGGGTATTCATTTGTCTGCATTCATTTGTGTCTGGAAAAAGTTCAAATGAACTTTGCTTGGGAGACTACTCTCTAACTGGGATGGAATAAAAGGGCATACCTAGTACCTTGGGGTAGACAGCAGAAGAGAGGTAAAGGAGCTACTTCCCCAAGGAAGGAAAAGAAATGTAGTCATTTGGCAATGTCATCAATGTCATCATGGCGGACACCAGCAGCAGTGATGATGCTGACTTAAAATTCTCGGCAAGTTTCGTGAACATTAGATATTCAAAACAGTGCATAGGGAGGAACAACATGAGCTAAAGTAAGACACCACAAAAATAACCAGGTAAGACTTTAAAAGCCTGGACATTCTTTGTTAGTCTTGCACAAGTGCCAGGAGAATTTATTACTACAATCACCCTATCCAGACCTATGGTCTGGTGAGTTCTGGGAAAATCAATTTACACAAAGGAACACTATTAAAATTAGTACCACAAAATGAGCACAGAAAAAATCAGCTAGTGAAGTAGACTGAACGGAAGCAAAGCAGGTTTGTGAAGTACTTCATGTTAGCTATGTTGTAGGCAATTCACTCTCTACTTTTTTTATTCCTTTTTAAATTATCATTTAAAAACCTATTCAAATTTTAAGATTATTTTTCCCCCACAGAGGAAAAGAAACAAAAAATGATATATGTCAAAGACCCTCCTGTAGAGTTGCGTTTTTATGGATTTCAATACCAGGCAAAACTAATCCACGATAACAGATACCACAATGTAATTACTTTTGGGTTGGAATGTTGGCTGGGAAGGAACATAAGGAAACTTTCTAGGGATATGAAAATGTTCTATATCTTGTGTAGTGGTCATAAGGGGTATATACATTTGTAAAAATTTATTGAACTATAAAATCAAAGTTTTTACATTTTACTATATTAATTATGCCCACTAAAAACAGTGTTAAAAATGTTTATTTTTTAACCCAAGAAGAATTGGTAATATATTGGGTCAATCTATCAGAAACACGTTATACCTCCATTTATTCATTTGTATTTGAACACTCTCTGTATATCATTTTAAGTTTCTTCCTTAGTTAATTTAAAAATTACTTTTGTAGAAATTATAATTATATATTTTCCATCATACTCATCAGTGGGTTGTTTCTCATATATAGCAAAATCATAGTATAGTTTTTTTAACTGACTTCCTTATTTCCATTATTCTTTTCTGTCTAGGCTTTGTTGTTGTTGTTGTTTGTTTTTCACTGAGCATATCACTAAGAAATAATGACAGTGTTGCCTTGTTCTTGGCTTGAACTACCAAAAAGCTATTTTTAAAAATGAGGAAATATGTCATACAGTGCTATATATCAATTACATATCAGTAAAACTGAAAGGAGGGGTGCCTGGGTGGCTCAGTCGGTTAAGCATCCGACTTCAGCTCAGGTCATGATCTCACGGTCCATGAGTTCAAGCCCCGCGTCGGGCTCTGGGCTGATGGCTCAGAGCCTGGAGCCTGCTTCTGATTCTGTGTCTCCCTCTCTCTCTGCCCCTCCCCCGTTCATGCTCTGTCTCTCTCTGTCTCAAAAATAAATAAACGTTAAAAAAATTTTGAAAGGAGAAAAATGATGAGAGCTAATATTCCTGTCCTCTTGATAAAATGCCTTTAGCATTTGCCACTAGCAGAATGTTGATGTTAGATTGAGAGACTTACTCTCATATTAAGGTATTTCTGTCTATCCTTAAGTTTTCCTTGAATTTTATCACAGATGGGTATAGAATTTTGCATCTCCAGATCCTGATCTCCTGGTTGTGAGATCAAGCCCCACCTCGGGCTCCAAGCCGTGGTGGAGCCTGCTTACGGTTCTCTCTCTCCGTCTCCCTCTGTCCCTCCCCCGCTAAAATAAAGAACTTACATTCAGTGTTCTCATCATCATTTTCAATAATCCTAGCTGCAATTTTTTTTCCTACTTAACTCAAGAAAAGAGACAAATTAGTTAGAAATCAGGTTTGGCTGCTGTGAGAGGCCCTAGAGGAGAGTGGTTAAAATAAGGTAAATGTCCATGTAGGAGGCTAGGGCTGAGGACAGCTCGACCTTTTTCTATCTTGCTAAGATATTTACCACCCAATTTCCACAGTATGTGGTCTCCACATCATGATTTCAGATCACTGAAGTAGTTCTTAACATCATATCCACATTCTAGCCCACAGAAGCATAAGAGGGAAGGAAAGGATTTGCAAAGTATACATTGCTCATATCACTGCCATCCACATTAGAATTTAGTCACATGGCCACATCTAGAATCAAAGGATCCTGAGAAATGTAGTCTTTCGCTGGATGGCCAAGTGCTAAATTAAAAATTCTATTACTATATAAAATGGGAGAACACATAAACAGCGAAAAAGAATCAGCACCTGACAGTTTTTAAAATGTTTCCAGTGAGCTGATTTAATTTTTAATTTTTAATTTCTAATTTTGTTTCAGTGGATCAAACAATGGGATATGAATTATTTTTAGTATTTAAGTTTATTGATAACGGATTTAATTGAAGTACACTTGACACACAATGTTCCATTAGTTTCAAGTATATAGCATAGTGACTGGACAAGGCTATCTGTTATACTATTCTCACCAGAAATGTAGCTACTATCTGTCACTATTATGACACTATATATATATATGTCACTATATATGACACTATTACAATACCATTTACTATATTCTACTTATCCTATACTCTACCTTTTATTCCTGTGATTTATTCATTCCACAACTGGAAGCCTGTATCTCCCACGTCCCTTCACCCATTTTGCCTATCCCATCCACCCACTTCCCCTCTGGCAACCATCAGTTTGTTCTCTGTATTTATGGGTCTATTTCTGGTTTTTGTTTGCTTATTCATTTGTTTTGCTTTTTAGATTCCACATATAAATAAAATCACATTGTATTTGTCTTTCTCTGACTTATTTCATTTAGCATAATACCCTCTAGGTCCATCCATGTTGTCCATATGGCAAGATCTTATCCTTTTTATGGCTGAGTAATATTCCAGTGTGTGTGTGTGTGTGTGTGTGTGTGTGTGTGTGTGTGTGTATCAATTCTTTATCCATTCATCTATTGAAGGACACTTGGGTTGTTTTCATATCTTGGCTATTGTAAATAATGCTGCCATAAACATAGGGGTGCATATATTTTTCAAATTAGAGTTTTCAATTTTGTTGGGGGTTGGGGATAAATACCCAGTAGTGAAATTACTAGATTGTATGCTATTTCTATTTTTAGTTCTTGAGAAACCTCTATACTGTTTCCCAGTTTGCATCCCCACCAACAATGCAAGAGGATTCCCCTTTCTCTGCATCCTTGCCAACACTTGTTATTTCCTGTTCTTTTCATTCTAGCCATTCTGACAGGTATAAAGTGATATCTCATTGTGGTTTCACTTATATCTGTGTCTGTTTCATTTCATGTGTCTGTTGGCCATCTGTATGCCTTCTTTGGGAAAATGTCTGTGCAAGTCTTCTGCCCATTTTTAATTGGATTATTTGGGGGTTTTTTGGTGTTGAATCAAATAAGTTCTTTATATATTTTGGATATTAACTCCTTATTGGACATATCATTTGCAAATATCTTCTCCCTTTCAGTAGGCTGCCTTTTCATTTTGTTGATGGTTTCCTTTGCTATGCAAAAGCTTTTTATTTTGGCATAGTCCAAATGGTTTATTTTTGCTCTTGTTTCCCTTGCCTGAAGAGACCTATCTAGAAAAGTGTTGCAATGGCCAATGTCAAAGTAATCACTGCCTGTGTTTTCTTCTAGGATTTTTATCCTTTCAGGTCTCACATTTAGGTCCTTCATGCATTTTGAGTTTATTTTTGTATATGGTGTAATGAAGTAGCCCAGTGTCATTGTTTTGCATGTAGCTGTCCAGTTTTCCCAGCAGCATTTATTGAAGACTATCTTTTCTCCACTGTATGTTCTTGCCTCCTTTGTCGTAGATGAATTAACCATACAACTGTCCGTTCATTTCTGGGCTCTCTATTCGATTGATCTAGATACCTACTTTTGTGCCGGTTCCATACTGTTTCCATTATCACAGCTTTGTAGTTATCTTGAAAAAGTGAGATACCTCCAGCTTTGTTCTTCTTTCTCAAGATTGCTTTGGCTATTCAGGAGCTTTTGTGGTTCCATACATATTGACAATTTTTATACCTTAATAGATGATCATATATTTTTAAATATCCATAGATTATGAAAAAAATGTGTTCCCTTTATAATGTACAAAGTTTTATACGTATTTATAAATGCACCTTCCCATCTGTTTCTCCTTGTCTATTCTTACCTAAAGCACTTTACCTGCTGGTTACATTCCTTCCACAACCAACACTTTTGCTAGTTCCCTTTTACTTGCTTTCTAGTTTTCTACAGCTTCTCTGAATAGATGCTTAGAGATGGCAGAGTAGAAGTAGATGATAGCTTCATATATCCCACTGTCATAATTCTGTAAAATGTAATTTATTTTAGAAACGACTAGTTTGCTATTTTTCACTCATATTTATAGGTACCTTGGACAAATATGCCTCTTTAATAAAATAGTAGGGGCCACACTTACTCAAATAATAACTTGGGCTATATTTCAAGTTGTAGTTTCCCTATGAATTCTTGTTCCTAAAAAATTTTTTTCAGGGGTTCCTAGGTGGTTTAGTCGGTTGAGCGTCCAACTCTTGATTTTGGTTCAGGTCATGATCTCACAGTTTGTGGGATCAAGACCCATGTCAGGCTCTGTGCTGATAGCTAAAATTTTTATATAGTCTTTCTATATCTTCCAGTGTTAATAAAAAACACTGTTCCATTATTGTGCCATATTTCCACTATTTTAAATTTTTTAAAAATTATATCAGTATTTATTTTATAAAATTTAAATGAAACTGTATACATTATTTTATAAGCTATGTTATGATCTCAAATGTTGCCCAAAAAACTATGTAATGTTTTCTAACAAATCCTAAGTTTTTCATTTTATCAGTACAGCGTCTTGTAGAGCAGGCAAAACTGGAAAGTTAAAAATGATATGCAGACCTGCAGCTGGTGAAGAAACATGAAAAACCCTGTAGAGTTAAAAACTATAGAGGCTGAATTCTTAGTCAGAAGATGTTTTCCCAACGTCAGGTTAATAATTTTGTGTGTCTGGCACTGTGGTTCAACTGTAAAAACAATGGAACTCCAACAAGATGGGATAGTTGTGGGGGGAGGGGGAAAAGAAAGCCAAGAAGGGCGAGGAGGATATGATTTTAACATCTGAAACTCAACTTTATAATGAGAAACAGAGGAGACATGATGTCATACTCTAGAAGGTAACTCCACTGTATTTTTTTTCAAGCTGGCTTGACCTGAGGTTTTCAACAAAGTCCAGATGGAAAGAAGGGAGAAATATATATATTCTAAGTTTGAAACAAAGACTTAAAATGTGGGGGAGTGGTTCACTCATGAATTTAACATGCTTGCATTTAATGCAGACCAAGTAAAGCCACCTCATTATTCCCTCCTCCCGGCCTCCTTACCCCAAACCTGTTAGTCTTACTCTGAATCTGCAGGATGCTGTCTGGCCTGGGTAGTCTCCTAACCACTGACTGAGGGAGGAGGTTCCTTTATTCCCACTGATGGAAAATTCATCTATCGTCTTTCATCCACTCTAAAGTCTCAGGTTTGTTTTCTTGCGTTCAGTTTTTGTCCTTGTTTTGTTTGTTTGTTTTTAATTTTTTTTAATGTTTTATTTATTCTTAAGAGAGAGAGAGAGAGAGAGAGAGAGCATGAGCAAGTGAGGGGCAGAGCGAGAGAGGGATACAGAATCCGAAGCTGGCTCCAGGCTCTGAGCTGTCAGCACAGAGCCCAACACAGGGCTCAAACCCACAAGCTGTGAGATCATGACCTGAGCCAAAGTAGGTTGCCTGACCAACTGAGCCACCCAGAAGCCCCTGTCCTTGTTTTGTTTTGTTGTCATATTTTGCCCTCTCTGCAATTGGGATGGATCTTACAATCAATGATGCTTTGTGGTTTTATCGGCAAAAGTTTTTTTGGTTTGCTTACCTGCTTACTTTTGTATTTTCCTTAGTGGAACCAAAATAATGCTGCATCCATTGTTAATGTTGTCTTAGAATTGGCCAAATACAACTCTAATAGCGATGACTGATGAAGCACAAGGGCTTTATTTGCTTTGTTTTGCTTTGCTTTGTGTTTATTCTGCAGTCACATCTTGATTGCAGAAGACACCCAGAAAGTAGCCCCCTGTGACCTGGTCTATGTTCTGTGAAAGTTCACTTCTGTGGCTACTGTTGATTATGCAACTATAAAGCCAGCAGTCATTTTTCACCTGGGGAAAGGCTGTCCATCTTCCCTGAAAGCTCTAGGTAGGGAATGTATCAATGTGCATTAGAAGCCCAGAATCTACAAAGAGGAAAGGATGGAGACTGCAGTCCCTGTCCCCCTAAAAGTCCAAGATCAGGGAAACATGGGATGAACCAGGGTGCCAATGCTAGAAGTAAGTGACAAGTACAAAAAAGGAGAAGTCATTGAGAGAAAACAAAAAAGGTTGATTTTCCTTGAGAAGGTGGTGGAGCCTCAAGACAAGGCTAGGTTTTAGGGAGAAAGGCAGCTGGTGGCTAGGGGCAATAAGTCCTGCAGACTTGGCCACTCTATCATAGTGCTGAGCTGGTTGAAGAATGTGACCAAGGACAGAGCACAGTAGCCCAGCCAGGAACCACTACGACACTGGCAGGAATCCAGACCTTCAAAACCATTTCCTAGGGTCACCTGGGAGACTCCATCAGTTGAGCATCTGACTTCGGCTCAGGTCATGATCTCATGGGTCCGTCAGTTCGAGCCCCACATGGGGCTCTGTACTGACAGCTCAGAACCTGGAGCCTGCTTCAGATTCTGTGTTTCCCATTCTCTCCCTGCCCCTCCCCCATTCATGCTCTGTCTCTGTCTCTTTCTCAGAAATAAACATTAAAATAATTTTTTTAATTAAAAAAATCATTTCCTCAACTGTAGACAGGCACCCATCCAGCTGAGCAGGACTAGCCTTGTAACAGCAACAACACATGGCAAAAATGAAAGCAGTAACACCAATAATCCTACTCCACTTGCTGGTCCCCCTTCTCTCCCCTGCATGCATTCAGAAGTAACACTGACACCCTCTGGACTGGGGGTGGCCCTGCATTCATGGAAAACTAATTGAAAATTAGGACACTTGCCAATCTTTGTATCCCAGCTGCTAAAGCAGATCATTTGCCTAACAGGTACTGAGTACCTGTTACAAAATCAGGCACCATAGAAGACACTTTTAAAATGTTCCCAACCATCAATGACAAGTTGTGATTATTCTAAGGAAATAATGTCACAAGGGTTTTAAAACAATAATGTCCAAAGACACAAAGCTGATAGTGGTGGATTAAAGATTCAAACGAAGGCCAACCTGATTTGGAAAGTCATATTCTTTTCACAACACCATGCTGGCCATCTCTGAAGAGATGAGCATTCTCACAAGGTCAGGTTACTCAGAGATCCTCCACAATGCTTAACTGATTGTCTTATTCTGGATTAAATACTATAACCAATGTTTGGAATATGAAGAGGAAATAGCTGGGCCTAGAACCAGCCATCTGTCCCAGTGATGCAGAAGTCTCCAGTCAAATTTCCCTGGTTCACTGCGAACTGGGTTAATACAAAGCTTGACAAATTTAGGAGTTCCTGAAAGTTTCTAATGAGAGGTTTTCTGAAAAACAAAGGAGACCTTGACTCTACTTCCTCTGGAGGAAACACACAAGACTCTGTACAGAAGCCCTAAAAATCTGTCTTTCAGAGTCTCTTTTCATATGTCAATAAGGAAAAGTAGAGGAGTTTGTCACTAATCTACAATCCATCTACTTGGTTGCCTGAGGGGAGGTAAAGTAGGGGGATGGGCAAACCAGATGAAGGGAGGTAGGAGATACAGGCTTCCAGTTATGGAATGAATAAGTCAGGAAAATAAAAGGCACAGCACAGGGAACATAATTGATGATATTGTAGCAGCCTTGAATGGTGACAGACGGTAGCTACACTTGGGGTGAGCACTTGGGGTAGCAGAAGAAAAATTGAATAGCTATGTTGTACACCTGAAACTAATGTAATATTGTGTATCAACTGTACTAAAAAATTTTTTTAATAAATAAAAATAAAATCCATCCACTAAAAGATTGATGGAGCACCTCTAGAACTTTCTGGACATTGAACTTCTTAAGGCCAAAGAGACCACTAACACTTTTGCATTAATTTTACATCCCTTTTCTGATTATAAAATATGATATGACTTTGTTTGAATTGTGAAATAAAAATAATTTGCATGAAGAAAAGGCAAAATAATATTTGATTCATAATCTTCTCATGAGGTGATAAGAAAAGTTACCAGTTCAAATTACTGTTTCCAGTCATAGCTATTAAAAAATCATAATTAGTAACACACATGGAAATAGTTGTATATCCTTCTTCTGCTTAACATTACATCATGAGTTTTCCCTTAGCCATTACAAATTTCCAGAAACTGCCAACCTTGTAATTTTGGGTGTTGGCCATCAAGGATTCTAATCATAGAATAGAGAGTGAAAGGAACATAGTGCCTGTCTGCTAATATGCTCATAGAGAAAAAGGTAACCAAAGTCAGCAAGACGAGGGCATGCTTGAGAGGCAATGGGAAATCCGAAGTATTATTTCAAAAGGCATGAGTGGAAAACAAGAAATCAGAAAACATCTGTTCCAAACATTAGGGAACATGGCTAAACTAGTTAGGGATTTAAAACCCTATAGAGATTTACTGGGATAATGACTCCCAGAGGGAGGGAATCTTTTATAAACAGGGTGATTATGGAATTTTTCATTCAATCTTGAACACTATTGATAATTGGAGACAACAATGGTAAACCAGGACATTCCTAGGGAAACTGACACAAATAGTTGCCTTATTTATAGTTATTAAGGGGAACGCTCTTGCACTGCTGATGGGAATGCAAACTGGTGCAGCCACTCTGGAAAACAGTACAGAGGCTTCTCAAGAAACTAAAAATAAAACTACCCTACGATCCAGCAATTGCACTATTAGGTATTTACTCAAAGGATACAAAAATACAAAAAAAAAAGATTTGAAGGGGTACATGCACCCCAATATTTATAGCAGCATTATCAACAATAGCCAAACTATGAAGAGAGCCCAAATGTCCATTGACTGATGAATGGATAAAGAAGATGTGGTATATATACAAAGGAATATTATTCGGCCATCAAAAAGAATAAAATCTTGCCATTTGCAATGATGTGGATGGAGCTAGAATGTATTATGCTAAGCAAAATAAGTCAAGGAGGGAAAGACCAATACCATATGATTTTACTCATACGTGGGATTTAAGAAACAAAACAGATAAATAAGGGAAGGGGAAAAAAAGGGAAGAGGGGTAAACAAACCATAAGAGACTTTTAATGATAGAAAACAAACAGTGGGTTGATAGAGGGAGATGGTGGGTAGGAGATGGGCTACATGGGTGATGGATACTAAGGAGGGCACTTGTTGTGGTGAGCACTGGGTATTGTATGTAAGTGATGAATCACTGAATTCTACTCCTAAAACCAATATTGTACTGCATGTTAACTAAAACTTCTTAAATAAAAATAAATGAATAACAAATTTAAAAATTAAAAAAAAAGAAGGTGTGAAGGTGAAGAGTTCATAAGGGCTCTCAGACTGCTTGGATTTTATTGTATTGGCAATAATTCCTCTACAGGACTATATACTAACAGTGGCATCAAGAATTCTTGTTCTGAATCTGTTTTACTCTTTTCACTATTAAATACTGTGCTACCCAAAGTTGGAAGCATGCTCCAATATCATAAACACACACGCACACGCACACACACTCACACACACAAGAATGGTCAGTGGGATTCATGAGGCAGAAACCAGAAAGTTTCCTAGGGCAGTGGTGCACAAGTGCCCATTGATTATGTAATGTTTTTGGTGGAGACAGAACATTACATAAGAAAGATTCACTGTACAGTATTCCTAAAGTCTCTGAACTGTTCTGTCAGTCCCCACATTCATCCAAGTGTATCATCATGATTCCAGGATTTCCCTGTGTACTTTTTCCATACTCTGTCCCAGGGTTGCTAAGTGGAAAATGAGATTTTGGTGGGATGAAGGAACGGGAAGTAGTGAAAGATGGGGTGGATTTATATGGAGAAAGCACCTGCATTCCCAAGGTTGCAGGATTGGCAACTCCCACCACGACTCCTTAGGGACGCGGTAGCACGTACCCATTCGCCAGCATGAGTGGGTAATATGTTGGAGGCAGAGAGATGGACTTCCCAGGGTCTGAGCTGGTTGTATATTTTTGAACAGTCCTTTGCTCATTAGAGGATACCCAGAAGATTCTTCTATTATTTCAACATTCTAATCATTTTTAATAAGGACTTTTTCTGCTTCAATCAGCTAAAGACATTTCTGTTGCATACAACTAATCCCTCTAACTGATAAACCCATTTAGAAGTAGCATGCCCTTCATTCCTCTAGTCCTTCTGGTCCAATGACTGTGTAAGTCCCTACTACCTATCTTAAGTCCTTACACCCAGAACACGTAGAGTGGCTTTCTGTTTTTCCATCTAGTTTCTATTATTGTTTATATGTAGAGAAAGATATCTAGAAAATTACTTTAAACTTGAAATATATTTACACTTAAGAAGGTGTGGAAGGGCGCCTGGGTGGCTCAGTGGGTTAAGCGTCTGACTTCGGCTCAGGTCATGGCCTCACGGTTCGTGAGTTCAAGCCCGTGTCGGGCTCTGTGCTGACAGCTCACAACCTGGAATCTGCTTTGGATTCTGTGTTTCCCTGGCTTTCTGCACCCCCCCCCCCACTGGCACTCTATCTCAAAAATAAATAAACATTAAAAAAAAATTTTTTTTAATGAAGGTGTGGAGAGGCCTTGAGGGGTCATGCCTTGACTCTGTAACGTTCCAACTTTTAATAAAAAGAATAGATTGCTATATTAAGTATGCAATAAAAATTCATTAAAAAATAATGAAACTTTAATACCTAACGTAGATCCAGCATTGTTATGTACTCAATAAATACTTGCTGGTAGAACAGGCAAAAGAAATATCAAATAATTGCAGACTGCTATTTTATGGATAAAGCAGATGGCACTGCAAACACTGAATGGCTGGCTACAGCACCACTGGTTTTGGTATGGAATGTTACATGTCCATTTTAGGACAATAAATACAATGGAAGTTTGGTAGTAGAAGGGAACTAAAATGTATGGAGACATGGTCATGCTACTTTTAGATGGCTGTGTCTATTTAGAGGCATTAGTTACAAGCAACAGAATAAATTATGGCTGAATTAAGTGATAAGAAGTTTATTAAAATTGCTGGGAAGTTTTCACCTAGCAGAACAAGGGCAGGCTGAGCAGCCCCAGCCAAGGTCACATCAGAGAACCAGTCTGGCAGACTTTGCTGCCACCACCAGAAAAGGTGAAGCCACCTACCCAAGATCCCACAGCTAAGAAGTGATGGAACTGGGATTTAAACCTGGACAGTCTGATTCTAGACTCTTCACTACCCAATCCAGATACGTGGAATCTGTAAAATTCACTGTACGGAGAGGTATGTTTGGTATCTTTAGGATAGTGTGAGTGACTGCGTCAAGCTCTCTTGCTGGCATTTTTTACGACCTCATGTTTCATCTGAATGATCTCTCTCTGAACTACTGGTTCTCTAGGGTCTCCTGTCACTCTCGGGGCACAGTGAAGACATGGACCAGAAACAATCTTCTACCATGTCTTGTATGAGGTGTATAATAAAACACTAACAAAAGAGAGAATGCCCAATTATGCAGCAACATTCATTGGCTGTAAAAATAGATGAGAAAACTAGGGCACAAGATGGGAAAATGGTATATTTGTCATCAGAATAAAGGAGACAAAAAATGTAAATGACTTGATAATCAGTTTAATGAAGCAATTAGATGTTACTGTCTTAAATCAACCATACTCTAAAATTATCCTTCCCTAAGTAGTATTTTCTATCAACAATCTCTTTCTGTGTCTCTCTCTTTTTCTCTCTCTCACTCCCTCCCTCCCCCAGCATTATTTCAAAGTAAAATATATGGTCCTTAGTTTTTATGGCATGTTTCCTGGTGCTCAATAATTCAGCTCTTTGGAAGGAGCTAATGTATAGCACAAATGCTATTTTGTCTTGCTAGAGTGAAATTCCAGTGGTCTACCACCTTTTTCTGTGACAAAGCTTTCTGGCTGAGCATTAACAACATTCTTTATAAAAGATGGAGACTGGGAACATGAAGAAGACCCAAGCTAAACAATGTACACACAATTATTAAGCATGATAGAACCCAAAATATGTTTGGAAAGAGATTTACTCCCTTTGTTATATACACCATAGCAATGCATGAACCTAAAACATCAATTTCTCAAACAATTTTCCGAGACTTGTAACAGTCCCATCAGATTTCACCAGATTAATCTGGTATTTAGGGAGGCCAGATCAAATATTTATAAAAGTAGGAAAAATTATTCACTAGCCTTATTTATTTTTTAGGATCGAGAGTGCCTAATGGTGTGTGGAACACACACATTTTAAGAAATAATCTATATCATTTTACATTCTTGAACAATTCTGGGGAAGGGAGATTATTTTACACAGAGAACTGTCTGGAAATTTCCTGTAGTCTTGAAATGCTCTCTCAACATCTGTCATACTTTTGAGAATTTAGACCTAATAAGATTTCACAGCAACTATGATAGCACCAAAAATATTTGCAGTTGAGTATAATTATCAGTTTCCTGCAGGAGAGAGAGAATCTTTGTTATTAGGACAGGACTATTTGGCAATACTGAGGCAGCATAACATGGAGAAAAAAACAAAGAATTTGGAGATACACAGGTCTGGACTGAAAAACATACAGTCAAGAATGCCTGTATGTCCATCTGGAAGCCCCCGCCAACCCTTTGTCTATAGAGATAGAAACACTTCCTTCCTCAAGGATACTATTACAGAATGAATGAAAAGTCTGCAAATAGCCATGAGCTGCTTCAAAACAAGAGTGCAGTGTAAACATCAAATTAATTCTTCTAGGGTCACAGTTCATTCATTCTTGGCCCAGGGATAAATGTGATAGAGTTTACCCAGGATGCTGAGTGGACAATTCGCCTAATCATATACAGGAAGCATTCGCTGTTTGCAACCTGGCTTGGAAATTCTGAGTATTATTACTTTCTGAAGTTATATATTATTTTAGTCTTGGTAATTTGGCTACTTTTATTAAATTAAAGACCCATTTCATGTATTCATTTATTATTGATGTCCCTCCAGACTCCAAAAAGGATTTTAAGAGACTTAAAAAGAATTGAAAGGAAAGACTAACAGAGACATTGTAAGAATGTGGTAGAATAAGTAATTATGCAAGAAAACTATGTTGAGGAAACATATTTTAATCAAACACAAGACTTAGATATTTCCACCAAATAGAGGGAAATATAAGACTTTGGTATCAAATGGCATCTGCTTAGCAGTGGTAACATTGTGGTAAAATCTCTGAGAGCAGCAATAAGATTCATAGACACTATGATGGAAATGTGTGGAAGGAAAGGAATGATCACTGACTAAAATGTCAGTGGAGCTGGATTGAGGAAAAATAATCCAGAGATTCTCAAGCCTCATCAAGTGAAAGAAAGGGCTCTGCTTAGTTGAAGGACGACGGTACAGACACTTCATCCTTCTGCTCTCCTTCTCTGACTCCACACAAGGAGAGATGCATCACAAGGGCAGAAAAAGGAAGAGCCTTGATAAGAATGTACAATATGCCAACTGTGATGTTTCACATGCTCTTCGATTCACAGAGTGGAAGTAAGAGAAAAACATGCAGAATGCACTCTATAAATGTATGGAATATGGTGCATTTTGGCTAAGGGACGCCCAATAAGATAGTGCCAAGACTCAAAGAGAATCCTCTCATCTTGACTGATGATATAGGTAAACACCAGGTTTGATTAGGTCTTTCCATTTATTAAAAAAAGAAAAAAATGTTTGATGTCAATTTTGTAATCTAAAATATTTTAGTTTCTATGTTTAATTAAAATTGTTTCAATTTTAATTCATTTTAGATTTTTGTAAAAACTTACACATTCAAATTTTTCCCAAAACCTAAAAAGAAAAAAAAATGTCAAGGAGCCCCGTGGAAAAGATGATGTATCACAAAGAAAACATATCATCAATCTGAAGACCTAAAAGAGACTCTCCTATCTTTGAAAATGATGTTGGGTGGGAAACTAAAGGAAAATTGTTTAAAACTTGGCATCTTCAGTGGGTTGCAAAATGACAGAGC